>NC_048585.1:43020897-43335897 GCF_013265735.2 Oncorhynchus mykiss
AAGAGCATGTAAGGAAGAGAGTGGGTAAAAGAAGGTAGCAAAGTGGGAGAGTGTTTTAAGACAAACGGATACTTGTGTTTGCTCCACTCTGAGAGTCGTAGTGCCGGAACCCTCTGAAAACTTCACACACGTTGCCCAAATACCACAAGCAGTGCTCAGACAGTCAGAGAGAGACAGCTACACCTTTCTAAACAAGGTGTTTTGCAGCCAATTTTTTTGCAGACTTTTCTTTATATCTGAAAGGTGTTGTATTTTTATTTCCTCCAACTGACCTAGTAATCGTTGCAGTATTATGTTTAAAATTCCCGCCAACCCCTCAGTATAAATGTCCCCTTTCATCTTACCGGCTTTGGCATGCATTAAATCATGAACATTCTATTGTTGTTCTCCTATTTCAAACTTGTAGCTCATTTAAATAGCAGTCTGGTCCAAGTAGCAACGTTACCTGCTCTATTTTGTGCACACAAAAAAAACATCCGTTCAAGAATGGATTTAGGATAGCTGAATCTAGCAAGCCAGGCAACTAAAAGCCACTTTATAGAAATGTCTTTGGTTTGTTGCTAACGTTAGATTCTTAGGTGCCCAATTGTTTTAATAGGTTACATATCGTGAATCCTATGTGGGAAAAGTAAGAGAGAGGGAGAGAGAGAGGGAGAGAGAGAGGGAAAGAGAGAGAGGGAGAGAGAGGGAGAGAGAGGGAGAGAGCGGGATGGGGAGAAAGAGAGAGAGACAGAAAGATGGGGAGAGAGAGAGAGAGATGGGGAGTGAGAGAGAGAGAGAGAGAGAGAGAGAGAGAGTCATAGTGACAAAGGGAACAGAGAGAGGGAACAGCTTTTTTGTGAAAAGCAAACAACCTCCCAAATATCCTTTGTCTTCTGTCTGTTAAATCTTTCAAAAAACCCCTAAGAACGGTTTAATAATCATCTTCAAATCAGTGTTTTCTAAGAAGATCTTATCAATAGATCTTTGCACTTGGATCAATTGTTACTTGAGCGACTGATTAACAGTTTGGGAAACTGTTCTTTAGTGTCACCATTCACGTCACCAGTACCCACTTTATATGTCATGTACCTGTATCTATCTTGTTGCCCATGTTGCCCATAGAGCAGTATACTCTGATAGCTGAACCCTTATTACAATTCCTCTTTTTCATCCCCCTCTTCCCTCTCTCCCTTTTTCTGCCCTTCCTCCATCTCTGTTTTTTGTTGTTGTTTCTTACTGCCCCTGAACGTACAGTACACTCTGGATCTGTGACTGGCTGACTGTGTCTTGGGGAGGGTGGGTGTCCGAGATGTTCTGTAGGTTTGTGTTCTACAAGAGGTTTCATGTGTCTAAGAAGAGTCGTGAGAGTCCAGACGTCCTTGTTGTCTGTTTTCTATCACAGATGCCCTAGAAAATCAATATACAATCTATAGCAGGTATGGGGATGTTTTTTGTGAGGGTGTTATGTGTTTCCAGTACCTGAATGGTGCTGTGCAATCACTTCTTCTGACTATACACAAAAAAAACTAAAAACTACAATACAGTATATATATATATTAACTGCCCCCCACTCCTGTTTTTGTAAACACACAACCACTAACCATTCATTGGTCACTGGGGACTCGTGCTGCAGCCACGGGCATACTTTAGGAAAGTCTCACCGGGTTCAGAAACGTGCCACCAGCCAGCTCCTCCCCTCTCTCTGTCTCCGTGGCCTGGAGTTGGTGCCTTGTTATGGAGTTCCTCAGATCCCAGTGTGTACTCAGCTTACAAACAGCTGAGAATGGCTCGGGTTCTCAGAACGCGGACGGTTTCCCAGGTGTTAACCAGAATACGTTCCTCTTAGCCTGACCACATGTAGAACAGAGAGGAGTGGGATTCATGCTGTTTTGAAAAATGAGAGTATGAGACAGCCCACAGTAGGGCTGATTAAAATGTGCCCCTGCCCTGCAGCACAGGTGCTGCCAAGTGGATATGACTGCACTGTCAGGGGCATTTTGCAGAAATGTCACCGATGTTTTCCATTACGTATATTGTTGTTACTGTAATGACTGCTAACGCACTTGCCGCTTGGCAGAGAGAGCACATCTGTACGGTTCGTTCTTCGTTACGTATAGTTGTTGTTTAAATGTAGATATGGGGTTCGACACACACACACACACACACACACACACACACACACACACACCCACACACACACACACACACCCACACACACACACACACACACACACACACACACACACACACACACACACACACACACACACACACACACACACACACACACACACACACACACACACAGCTCAACTCATATGTGGTTGTCTGTATTTCCTGTTTACCGAATCAGAGAGCAGAAACAGCACAGTCTTACTCCCCATAGCGCACACTGGCTCTCCCACACACCACTACCACTGTTGTGTCTACAGTGTGTTGCAGCTGTTATTTAGTTAGCCTGATCCAAGATTTGTACTTTATGTGCTTTTTACGCTCCATTGTACAACAATATGAAGAGGAGTTGGATAAAGCACACACAGATCTGGGACCAGACTAACTATGTGTTACCGGCTGACAACATGCCCACAGATCAGGCCAAACAGCCCCATACCCCCTTTCCTCTCACTACCCCCTCGACTTCCCCCAAACCTCTAAACATCATACACTCTTTCACAACTATCAACTACTAACAAGCCCCTCCTCTCTTCCCCTGTTCCTCTCCTTCTCTCCATCTGTGCCTGGCAGAGCGGGTTAACCAACAGATTTTTCACCTAGTCGGCTGGGGGAGTTTGAACTAGCGGCCTTTCAGTTACTGGCCCAGCACTCTTAAAACCGCTAGGCTACCTGCTGCCCCTATCGTTACCATCACGTCTAACATTACCCGAGTAAGTAGGTCTCCTTACCCTTGCAACAGTAAGGAAACAGCTCTGCCAGAACAGCCCATACATCTCCTGTTTCTGTAGCGTAGTGCAGCTTGATGTACAAGTACACCACCTGGACAGGACGTCAATTCCATTGCGGGGACCATGGTGACATGTACTGTACTGCAGCACGAGAAAGGTGGAGGTGGGACAGAGTGCAGGACAGACACACTGAACCCCAGTCAGTGTCTGTGGATGAACTCAGACCCATGAGCCTTTGGCGTGTGGTACGAACTAGGGGGGGGGGGGGGTCCTAGTTCGTTGTGATAGTACAGCCCCACTGGGCACACACTGGTTGAATCCACGTGGTTTGCACGTCATTTCAATGACGGTAGCAAAGGTAGCTGCGTGTGTCACCTTTTGTGACACGTCACGACCAGTTGTAGCTCAATGTGTGTTACTGCAACTCCCGTCGCACACACACACACACACACACCTTCTTCTCCCTCCTTCCGATTCTCTATCCATCCGCTACTACTGTTTCTGTTTCTCAGTCTCTCTCTCACTCCCTCTATTCCTCTCTCCTTACGTCACCGTTTATAGTACTATGACCACTAGCTAGTGTCCGTGCACTCACACCGATCGCTGTTGGAAACCCTTAAAAAAAAAAACACAACAGAAGGGAAATGTAGTGTAGTCGTGTACTTCTCCCTTTGTGCATTGTTAGTAACAGATCTCTGCTGAGCTGATGAGAATTCTATGGTGAGAATTCCTCCAGTCTACTATGTTTATTGTACTGGGATTCGCCATTGTGTTCCTGTGTTATTCTGGCCTGGCTAGTGTAGTGTAGCAGAGAGCAGTGGAGGACATGAATGAACGGCGCACAACGCCCAGCGTGAATTGTATTGTGTTGATCTCTGTTGTGTAATATTTCTTGTAGTTCAATTTAATTCAAGCTTTATTAACAATTGAACCTTTCAGTTGAATATAATTCCAAGCTTTATTGACAATTGAATTCAGTTTTATTCAACAAGCTTTCGTGGCATTATAAGTCCCTATCTTATATTGCCACAGCAAAAACGCATAATGATTAAAAACACATTTAATCAATTATAACACTCTTTCTTATCACTCTCTCTCTCTCTCTCTCTCCACCCCCCCCCCCCCCCCCCCCTCTCTTTCAGTTTTGTTGACGTGGGTGAACTGCTCCAGTGTGCGATGGGCCACCAGAGTCCAGGACATCTTCACAGCCGGCAAGCTGCTGGCCCTGGCTCTCATCATTATCATGGGCATCGTGCAGATCTGCAAGGGTAGGACTAGGCACCGTGTGTGTGTGTGTGTGTGTGTGTGTGTGTGTGTGTGTGTGTGTGTGTGTGTGTGTGTGTGTGTGTGTGTGTGTGTGTGTGTGTGTGTGTGTGTATGTGTGTGTGTGTGTGTGTGTGTGTGTGTGTGTGTGTGTGTGTGTGTGTGTGTGTGTGTGTGTATCACACTCCATACCACAGAGTCTGCCCATCTCTCTCATCTCTCTCTCGGTCCAGAGACACCACAAAGACACCAAACCCCACTGACATCCCATCACTGGGTCACTGTGGACTCAAAGTCTGGGTCGCTGTGGACTCAAAGTCTGGGTCCCAAATGACACCCTAATCCACATATAGTGCACTTCTTTTCACCACAGCCCTATGGGCCCTGATCGAAGTAGTGCAGTACATAGAGAATAGGGTGCTGTTTGCGACACAGACATAGCTTCCCGATTCACAGAGATAAGAGGTTACAGTTCTGGGGCCTCTGATAAAACTCACAGAGCTAATAGAGTTTTAAGGTGGTTTTCATCCCAGTCGTGTCTGTGGGTTAGTTAGCATAACACTAATGAGGGTCAGTTATGAGAAAGACAGACAGAGAAAACAGTGAGAATAGGGCTGTAGGCACAGAGAGAGGAGAGAGGGATTATGAGTGTTGGTGTAAGAATACAATGGGTGAGAGTATGGGAGAATCACCAACCAGAGAGAGATAGGGACAAAGAGAGAGTAAGAGCAAAAACTGAAGGAGAGAGGTGGGGAAGAGGCAGACAATGACAGAGAAAGAAGGAGAGGAAGAAAGAGGGAGGCAGGAAGAGAGATTAAGGATGCATGACCTGTTCGTATTGGCATGACAACGAAAAGATGATACTAGGAGGAAAGGACAGAGATAGACGGGGTCGGAAGTAGACATGGTGTGCAAGCCAATAGTGCCTACTCTGTCTGTCTGTCTGTCACACACACAAACACACACACATGCACACACTGCATCCTTATTGTTATGTCCTATGAGTGAACTGGCAGCCCCCTTGTCAATCTGCATTGCTATAACAGAGGCAGTAGTAGTGAACCAATTTCACAAAGCTTAAATCTCTACACATCCCCAAAAAAATCCTCATTCAATTTTTTTTCATTTTTATAAATACATATTTCACAAAAATACAAAATCTAGGCCTACACCACTCTAAAATCTAGGCCTACACCACCATAAAATCCTCATTCTAAACCCCATTCGTTCGTTCTTCTTCCCCTCTGTTCCTCTCTACTCCTCCAGGCGAGTACTTTTGGCTGGAGCCAGCCAATGCCTTTGATCCCTTCCAGGAGTACGACGTGGGGCTGATAGCCCTGGCCTTCCTACAAGGCTCCTTCGCCTACGGAGGATGGAACTTCCTCAACTACGTCACTGAAGAGCTGGTTGACCCCTATGTGTAAAGCCCTACTACAATTAGTCCACGCGTGTGTCCCAAATTCTATATTTTGATATTATATTTGAGAACTGGACTGATCCCTATTGAATGAGACCTACATGTCTTTAATGAAGGGTCTACCTTTTTGGTCTCCCTTTTCCCCACCCGTCTCTCAATTCTGAACTGGACTGATACCTATTATCTACATGTCTCTAATGAATGATATACCTTCCCCCATCCCTTCTCCCCATCCCTCCATTCCTCTCTCTATTCTAGGAATCTTCCACGTGCCATCTTCATCTCCATCCCCTTGGTGACGTTCGTGTACGTGTTTGCCAACATCGCTTACGTCACCGCCATGAGTCCTCAGGAGCTGCTGGCCTCCAACGCTGTTGCTGTAGTGAGTAGCTCCACCCACCGTCCTGCCAGGATCAGGAAGCAGCTCTGGGTTTATTCACGTTCAATCTCAGTATTAACAAAGGCCTCTGGCGCCCCCTTGTCGGTCACAGAGAGTTAATGGTCCTTAAATTCAGGTTCAACTTTGAATTCTGCTTAGTGGAGTGGCATATCTGTACCATATTATCAATCAACTGATGCTGCAATTTAAACTTTTAAGTGTATAAGTATCAAACCTTGTGGTGTAGCTATGTAGCAGTTCATTGAATGTGTAATTGTGTGTTTCACCATATTCTCTTGTCCCCTCTCTTCCTCCCTATATTCCTCCGTCTATTCCTTCCTTCCTTCCTTCCTTCCTTCCTTCCTTCCTTCCTTCCTTCCTTCCTTCCTTCCTTCCTTCCTTCCTTCCTTCCTTCCTTCCTTCCTTCCTTCCTTCCTTCCTTCCTTCCTTCCTACCTTTCTCCCTCCAGACGTTTGGTGAGAAGCTGCTAGGCGTGATGTCATGGATCATGCCCATCTCTGTTGCTCTGTCCACCTTCGGAGGGGTCAACGGGTCCCTCTTCACCTCGTCACGGTATTCTCCTCCACATGATTTATCTGCCTCCTGTATCTCTGTTTTTCTTTATCTATCTCCATATACAGTACCAGTCAAAAGTTTGGACACACCTACCCATTCCAAGATTTTTCTTAATATTTTACTATTTTCTACATTGTAGAATAATAGTGAAGAAATCAAAACTATGAAATAACACATATGGAATCATGTAGTAACTAAAAAAGTGTTAAAACAAACAAAAAATATATTTAAAATGTGAGATTATTCAAAGTAACCACCCTTTGCCTTGATGACAGCTTTGCACACTTTGGGCATTCTCTTAACCAGCTTCATGATGTAGTCACCTGGAATGCATTTAAATTAACAGGTGTGCCTTGTTATAAGTACATTTGTAGAATGTCTTTCCTTAATGCGTTTGAGCCAATCAATTTCAAGAACTTTGAAAGTGTCTTGAAGTGCAGTCGCAAAAACCATCCAGCGCGATGAAACTGGCTCTCATCCTCTACTGCAGAGGATAAGTTCGTTAGAGTTACCAGCCTCAGAAATTGTATCCCAAATAAATGCTTCACAGTTCAAGTAACAGACACATCTCAACATCAACTGTTCAGAGGAGACTGCGTGAATCAGGCCTTTATGGTCGAATTGCTGCAAAGAAACCACTACTAAAGGACACCAATAAGAAGAAGAGACTGGCTTGGGCCAAGAAACTAGCGCAATGGACATTAGACTGTCCTTTGGTCTGATCAGTCCAAATTTGAGATTTGTCTTTGTGAGACGCAGAGTAGGTGAACGGATGATCTCTGCATGTGTGGTTCCCACCATGAAGCATGGAGGAGGAGGTGTGATGGTGTGGGGGTGCATTGCTGGTGACACTGTCAGCGATTTATTTAGAATTCAAAGCACACTTAACCAACATGGCTACCACAACATTCTGCAGCGATACGCCATCCCATCAGGTTTGCACTTAGTGGGACTATCATTTGTTTTTCAACAGGACAATGACCCAACACAGCTACAGGCTGTGTAAGGGCTATTTGATCAATAAGGAGAGTGATGGAGTGCTACATCAGATGGCCTGGACTCCACAATCACCCGACCTCAACCCAATTGAGATGGTTTGGGATGAGTTGGACCGCAGAGTGAAGGAAAAGCAGCCAACAAGTGCTCAGCATATGTGGGAATTTCTTCACGATTATTGGAAAAGCATTCCTCATGAAGCTGGTTGAGAGAATGCCAAGAGTGTGCAAAGCTGTCATCAAGGCAAAGGGTGGCTACTTTGAAGAATCTCAAATATAAAATATATTTTGATTTGTTTAACATGATTCAACATGATGATGAATACATTTTGTTTTTGTTGGTTACTACATGATTCCTTATGTGTTATTTCATAGTTTTGATGTCTTCACTATTATTCTACAACGTAGAAAATAGTAAAAATGAAGAAAAACCCTTGAATGAGTAGGTGTGTCCAAACTTTTGACTGGTACTATATTTCTTTCTCTGTGAACTGTCTTGTTTTTTTTTTATCGGTGTACTTATCCCTTCACGTCAACCGTTCCTTGCTCCGTATTGTTGCACTGCGTTAGATTGTATTAGTAGTTTACCCGTCTCTCACTCGCTCTCAATCTCTCTCTCTTTCTCTCGAACAGGTTGTTCTTTGCTGGAGCCAGAGAGGGCCACCTCCCCAGTCTCCTGGCCATGATCCACGTGAAGCGTTGTACCCCCATCCCTGCTCTGCTCTTCACTGTGAGTGCTACATCCTTTCTGTCTCTCTCTCTCTCTCCATCTCTCTTCCCCTCTTTCTTTCTACCTTTGACACAGGTGTCTGTGTCTGCACAGTACACTATACAGTGGCAAGAAAAAGTATGTGAACCCTTTGGAATTAGCTGGCTTTCTGCATACATTTTACATCAACATTTTATCTGATCTTCATCTAAGTCACAACAATAGACACGACGTGCTTAAACTAATAACACACAAATTATTGTGTTTTTCTTGTCTATATTGAATACATAATTTAAACAAAATAGATCTCAGAAGACCTAAGATTAAGAATTGTTGCCTTGCATAAAGCTGGAGAGGGTTACAAAAGTATCTCTAAAAGTCAGTCCACGGTAAGACAAAGTGTCTATAAATGGAGAAATTTCGTCACTGTTGCTACTCTCCCTAGGAGTGGCCGTCCTGCAAAGATGACTGCAAGAGCACAGCGCAGAATGCTCAATGAGGTTAAGAAGAATCCTAGAGTGTCAGCTAAAGACTTACAGAAATCTCTGGAAGATGCTAACATCTCTGTTGACGAGTCTACAATATGTGAAACACTAAACAAGAAAGGTGTTCATGGGAGGACACCACGGAAGAAGCCACTGCTGTCCAAAAAACATTGCTACACGTCTGAAGTTCGCAAAAGAGCAGCTGGATGTTCCACAGCGCTACTGGCAAAATATTCTGTGGACAGATGAAACTAAAGTTGTGTAGTTTGGAAGGAACACACAACACTATGTGTGGGGAAAAAAAGGCTCAGCACACCAACATTAAAACCTCATCCCAATTTTAAACTATGGTGGAGGGAGCGTCATGGTTTGGGATGCTTTGCTGACTCAGGGCCTGGACACCTTACAACTGAAAAATTAATTCCCAAATTTATCAAGACATTTTGCAGGAGAATGTAAGGCTACCTGTCCGCCAATTGAAGCTCAACAGATGTTGGGTGATTCAACAGGACAACAACCCAGAAGACAGAAGTAAATCAACAACAGAACGTCTTGAACAGAAGAAGATACGCCTTCTGGAGTGTTCCAGTCAGTCCTGACCTCAACCCGATTGAGATGCTGTGGCATGACCTCAAGAGAGCGGTTCACGCCAAACATCCCAAGAATATTGTGGAACTGAAACGGTTTTGTAAAGAGGAATGGTCCAAAATTCCTCCTGACCGTTGTGCAGGTCTGATCCGCAGCTACAGAAAACGTTTGGTTGAGGTTATTGCTGCAAAAGAAGGGTCAACCTGTTCTTAAATCCAGGGGTTCACATACTTTTTCCAACTTGCACTGTGAATATTTACACAGTGTATTCAATAAAGACATTAACATTTATAATTGTTTGTGTGTTATTAGTTTAAGCAGACTGTGTTTGTCTATTGTTATGACTTAGATGAAGATCAGATAAAATTTTATGACCAATTTTATGACCAATTTATGTAGAAATCCAGGTAATTAAAAGGGTTCACATACTTTTTCTTCCCACTGTATATACAAAAGTATGTGGAAGAGTGTTATAGCAGCAAAGGGAGGAGTAACTCCATATTAATGCCCATGATATTGGAATGAAATGTTCGACGAGCATGTGTCCACATTCTTTTGGTCATGTAGTGTACCTTATATTTTCATATACTGTACCCATATTGACCCATTCTCTCCCTCTCTCCCTCCATCCCCCAGTGTCTGTCCACCCTGTTGATGCTGTGCACCAGTGACATGTACACCCTCATTAACTATGTGGGCTTCATCAACTACCTCTTCTACGGGGTCACTGTTGCCGGGCAGATCGTGCTGCGCATCAAGGCACCCGACATGCACCGACCAATCAGGGTGAATTTCAAAGAAGACATTTTCTTGGCACTGGGTTCTTGAGGCTATACTTACTAAACGTTTCCAACAAATCTTCATTTAGGATACACTTTATATATACTTTTTAATTGGACGTCCCACTTTAAATCTTTGTCATACATCTATATTTATATGATTGTTTAGTACACTAACGTAAACTCATGTAAACTCGTACATCGCCTTGGTCCGTACAATTGCCCTTATTTTAGCTCCCCAAAAACGTAATACTTCCAGATCAACTGTACTGTCAATACCATTGTAAAGCACAATTTCTCCCCTTTCCAACAGAATCAATTACATGACCTAAACGCTGCCCGTTTCTGCATAATTCAAGCAGGCAATGAGCCCCGTCAGGTCTTTTTAAAAATGGCGGTTGGGGAAGAGAAACTAATGCGTGATAGTGAGAAGGAGAGATGTTGTGTGGGAAAATTGCTTTTTTTCACTCGATCTGTCCAACAGCTTTGAGAATGATGATCGCATGCAATGAGGACGCAAAAAAATTACTAGGTATCCCCCCATTACCCCTGTCACTGTCCATTTCTTGTTTTTAAAGGAGGACAGAAGTGCTACACCTGGTGGAGAGAGATTGTAAGACAGAAATAGATGCTTTATGCGTGCTGTACGTTACGACATGACACGTCAAGAGGGTCAGTTTTTTCAACTTTTCTCCAATACTATAGGGCCATTACCATGTCGATCAACGCTTGAATAGAAACCTAGTTCACACCCCCGATTTTGACGTCAACACAGTCGCTACAGTCCCATCAGTTTTCTTTGTCGCCTCGTTTGAATGTTGCGGTTGCAGCACATTTGTACGGAATGGGGTGAGTTTACGTTACTCCTCTTACACCATTTAAGCTAGAAATTACATTCAAACTTTAAAATGTGTAGACTGGTCTGGATTAAGTTGCTTGCATACAACTTTTTGATAATATTTGTACTTTTTAACCTATTACGCTTTTTGTCCTTAAAAAAGTCCTCCACTTGAATGGGATTTCTAAAACCTTCTAAAAATCCCATTGTTATAAACTTCTGTGACTTCAAACATTCTATTCACTGTCAACACTGTAATTTTTGACACAAATCAGCTACATTGACCACTTCCCCCATTGTCTCATGTTAGATAGCGTGACGACCGTCTGCACTGATCTGTCTGATAACTCGCACTCACAGGATAGCTAAAAACAAATTTGGCTGTTCTAACGTTCGAAAATGTTACCAAGGTGACATCGTCCACTGAACCACCTTTCCTAGCTAGGTAGTGTAGTGAAGATGTAGCTAATGCACAAATATGTTTTCAATATATCCGTTCTGCCGTAATAGTGCGCCCAGTTCTACAGCACAGCTGACTGTCCTCTGCGACATTATCATCATTATAACAAATGTTATAAAGTAGCGAAGGCACAGTGCCAGCTGTCAGTCAGATACTGTACGTGCTGATTTCTGATTACAGTCAAATAACTTTGGTGCCGTTCAACTTCATCAACAAGCTGGCAAACAAGCTACCTAAAGGCCATTCAAACAAGCTTCCACTAGGCTGCTAGCTAGAGCAAGTTTGCTCAGATGATGAGTTTGCCGTAGTAGCCAGTGCGTCATAGCCACTGTGATTTTTTTAAATTTAGGAACTAGTGTTAGATCGATGAGCAAAAATCTAGATTTTTTTTTTAGAGACGAGTTCCACGTCCTACAAGACAGATCAGTTGAGGGACGAGTGTCGCATAGGGGTGTCACATTATGACATCCTGGTCTACTTCTCTGCTATTTAAATCTGAAATCAGAACACTTCCTCCACTACCACAAGAATACTTTTAAAGAGCTAAATCATGTCCCACAAGTTTACTTAATGTAAAAGTACCATCTAGTTTGTTTCACAGTGTTTAATTCCCTTTTGAAAGTATGGGCTAATTTTATAGCTAGTGCAAAGATTTTGGTAAATCTGACCGTAGGTATTTGAGGGCCTATTCTCATTGTGTTTTTGCATTATGACTCCACCGATCTCTCTCTCTCTCTCTCTCTCTCTCTCTCTCTCTCTCTCTCTCTCTCTCTTTCTCTCTCTCTCCCTCTCCCTCCCTTACCCTCACCCACTCCCTCTCTCTCTCCCCCTCCAGATCAGTCTGGTATGGCCGGTCATCTACCTATTGTTCTGGGCCTTCCTGCTCATCTTCTCGCTGTACTCTGAGCCCATTGTGTGTGGCCTCGGCATGGCTATCATGCTGACTGGAGTGCCGGTCTACTTCCTGGGTGTCTACTGGGACAACAAGCCTGAATGCTTCAACAGCTTCGTTGGTACGGCAACTTTATTTATTTATTTAACCTCTATTTAACCAGGCAAGTCAATTAAGAATAACTTCGTATTTACAATAAACTGGAACTTCCTTCAGATGAATTCAACTTTATTCAACCTTTAAAATCGTTGTTGTTTTTATTAACTCAACTGTCTCTAGTCACTTGACGTTATGTTACGTATGTTGATTCACAGCGTGTCACTACTAATCTCAGTAGCCACAACCAAATCGGCAATGTTAAGGCTGTTATGATAGACTATGTGTCCGAAATATGTGTTGCCTACTGCTTACTAAAACAACACACTGTGTACTAATCAACCTGCGTATCATTTAGTATGTACAGTGTAGTAATCACACGGAGGTCTCAAAAGACGATTCTCTGCCTCATTAGTGTGCAGAGAATTCTGCTAGATGAAAAGCCAAAATGAGTATGACATCCTGGCATACTAGATTTTCAAAATTCCACTTAGCATAAAACATTCTATTTTCCCAAACCCAAAATTCCTACTATTTAGAGCGCAAGTCTGGGTATTCAGACAAGGCCACAGTTACTAATCTAACTATCTAACCCTGTGTATTTTCCTGTTACATGTGCCAAGGCTCTATTGTACTGTGTTTATGATGTGATACTTATAAACCTCTTTGTCTTTCTCTCTATATCAACTTTGCATTCACTATACATACGTTTGCGGTCTTTTGTCATCCTCTTGTTTCCCTCTATTTCTACTATGGATCCACTGACTAGTTTTGGAGTCTACTCTAGTGTCCTAACCGCTCCTCTTCTCTCTCTTCAGCCAAGATGACCTACCTGGGCCAGAAGTTCTGTGTGGTGGTGTATCCAGGGGAAACGAAGGGAGCAGGGAACGGGGAGGAGGGCGAGGAGCTGAAGGAGTCCCAGGCTCCTCTCTCGCAAGACGATGGGGAGACACAAAAGTCTGCAGACTGCTAAACACACACCTTTAATAGCCCCCCCCCACACACCACCACCGCCCACCAACTCCTCAACACACACACACACACACACACACACACACACACACACACACACACACACACACACACACACAGACACAGAGAAACACACTCTTATTGAGGTAGAGTCAGAGTTTCAGGTATATCATTATGGCAGAGAGAGGAGTTAACACTCATAGACTCGGAAATACTCTTAGTGACACACACGGTTTTTATGTGTTCACCCATCTGATTGTATCTTTGTTTCAATCACCAATGTTGTGCCAAATAGAGGAGAGGAGGAGGAGACCTATATAGACCTATATCCGGTCATCAGTGTGCCACCTTTCAACGCTGCTTATTGCAGAAGACATATCCAACCTGACATCCTCACAGATACACACTCATCTTTTCATCCTCTAATCCTTTCATTTACCCCCTTAACTACTCTTTTTTTCCCATCCTCCTCATCTTCCTCCACACACTCCCTGAACACTCCATGAGTGAGAGAGCGCTGGCCATTTTAAAGTACTCGTACTGTACTGTGGCAGATTCATCATCAGCATTGCTTTTGTGTTTTGTTTCTTTTTTGCCACATTTTGAATAGAATTTGCCTTGTCTTACTGAAAACGCACCAACGCTGTATTCCTTTATCAAAACCATCAAATTCAGATGAATTCTTTGAATGTTCTGTTTCAAATACACTAAATACTGTCTTTGATTCCAAAATGTTTTTTATAATTATTGTAATTGTTTATATCACGTGTCATTGTTATTATATTCGTTTTTTTATGTTCTATATCAATAACTTTTCGGTCTTTTTCTTTTCTTTTTTGCAACAGTGAAGGTATACTTTTAAGAGCCTATGAGGGATCTGGTTCGGTGCCTTAGGTATTGGTATGTACTTGTTATCATTGACAGGTTATTGTATCCAGAGATTTTTAAAGAGATTTTTTTTTTTTTTAATCATGTTGATGAAAAAAACAAAGAAATGGCCATTTTGAATATTCCAGGTTGACTCAGTGTGTTTACTGCATACCTGAGGAAGATTTCATTAAAGGCAGACAATCAACTCTACAAATGAACAGTCTGATGATTTAAAAGACGAGAAGCACAGACTAACAAGCCGACTACAGTTCTTACACCTATAGAGACACGGACACACACACTCGCATGCACACAAACACACACTCATATGTCAACGCCCTGGGAGGAAATTGTCAGAAGTTGAATTGTATGTGTAGCTAAGCTTACTGCAGGGTAAATCAACAGCAGTGGCGTGCTGGTGTTGATGTAAATGTCTATTATTAATGTCTATCAGTAATGAGAAAATTCTGTATTTTTGTAGATGAATACACATCTACACATCTACTCTTCAAAGTAGTTTGATAGTGCTTTATTTGGTGACGTTTGAATTAACATAACTAATCATGTTTTATCCCCAAAAGAATAACTGGATAATATTACATGAATGTAAAGTTACGTTTGTTGTTAAAGTGACATCAGGGATTTAAATACACCCCCTATATGAACGAGAAATATTCTGTTTGTTTGTTGTCAGGTGACTCTGTAATATACAGTATACATACACTACCGGACAAAAGTCTTAGATCACCTACTCATTCAAGGGTTTTTCTTTATTTTCACTATTTTCTACATTGTAGAATAGTGAAGATATCAAAACTATGAAATAACACATATGGAATCATGTAGTAACCAAAAAAGTGTTAAACAAATGAGATTCTTCTAATAGCCTTGATGACATCTTTGCACACGCTTGGCATTCACTCAACCAGCTTCACCTGGAATGCTTTTCCAACAGTCTTGATGGAGTTCCCACATATGCTGAGCACTTGTTGGCTGCTTTTTCTTCACTCTGCGGTCGGACTCATCCCAAACCATCTCAATTTGGTTGAGGTCGGGGGATTGTGGAGGCCAGGTCATCTGATGCAGCACTCCATCACTTTCCTTCTTGGTAAAATAGCCCTTACACAGTCTGGAGGTGTGTTGGGTCATTGTTCTGTTGAAAAACAAATACATAGTGATAGTCCCACTTTGCCTAAACCAGATGGGATGGCGTATCGCTGCAGAATGCTGTGGTGGCCATTCTGGGTAAGTGTGAATTCTAAATAAATCACAGACAGTGTCACCAGCAAAGCACCCCCACACCATAACAACTCCTCCATGCTTTACAGTGGGAATTACACTTGCGGAAATCGTCTGTTCACCCACACCGCATTGCTCGTGTTTCTTGGCCCAACCAAGTCTCTTCTTCTTACTGGTGTCCTTTAGTAGTGGTTTCTTTGCAGCAATTCGACCATGAAGACCTGATTCACACAGTCCTCTGAACAGTTGATGTTGAGATGTGTCTGTTACTTGAACTCTGTGAAGCATTTATTTGGGCTGCAATTTCTGAGGCTGGTAACTCTAATGAACTTATCCTCTGCGGCAGAGGTAACTCTGGGTCTTCCATTCCTGTGGCGGTCCTCATGAGATCCAGTTTCATCATAGCGCTTGATGGTTTTTGAGACTGCACTTGAAGAAACTTTCAAAGTTCCTGAAATATTCCGTAATGATGAACTCTCATTTCTCTTTGCTTATTGGAGCTGTTTTTGCCATAATATAGACTATCCAAATAGTAAAAGTGGTAAAAGTGCCATAATATGGACTTTTACCAAATAGGTCTATCTTCTATATACCCTCCTACCTTGTCACAACACAACTGATTGGCTCAAACACACTAAGAAGGAAAGAAATTCCACAAATAAACTTTTAAGAAGGCACACCTGTTAATCAATCAATCAAATGTATTTATAAAGCCCTTATTACATCAGCCGATGCCACAAAGTGCTGTACAGAAACCCAGCCTAAAACCACAAACAGCAAGCAATGCAAATGTAGAAGCACTGTGGCTAGGAAAAACTCCCTAGAAAGGCTAGAACCTAGGAAGAAACCTAGAGAGGAACCAGGCTATGAGGGGTGGCCTGTCCTCTTCTGGCTGTGCCAGGTGGAGATTATATCAGAACATGGCCAAGATGTTCAAACGTTCATAGATGACTAGCAGGGTCAAATAATAATAATCACAGTGGTTGTATAGGGTGCAACAGGTCAGCACCTCAGGAGTAAATGTCAGTTGGATATTCATAGCCGATAATTCAGAGTTAGAGACAGAAGGTGCGGTAGAGAGAGAGTCAAAAACAGCAGGTCTGGGACAAGGTAGCACGTCCAGTGAACAGGTCAGGGTTTCGTAGCCGCAGGCAGAACAGTTGAAAGTGGAGCACCAGCACGACCAGGTGGACTGGGTATAGCAAGGAGTGATCAGGCTCAGGTCCTCCGAGAGGAGAGAAAAGAGAGAAAGAGAGAGACAGAAAGATGCATTCCAGGTGACTACCTCATAAAGAGAGAATGCCAAGAGTGTGCAAAGCTGTCATCAAGGCAAAGGGAGGCTATTGGCTACATTTTTGGTTACTACATGATTCAATGTGTTATTTCTTAGTTTTGATGTCCTCACTATTATTCTACAATGTAGAAAATAGTAAAAAATAAAGAAAAACCCTTGAATGAGTAGGTGTTCTAAATCTTTTGACCGGTAGTGTATACTATGGATGGTGGTGTGGCCCAGTATACCAACAATGGCCTTGCTATTTGACCTTTGAAACACACACGTACACACACTGTTCTTCTTCAGATTTTATAACCAGCCTTCTCAGTACATTCACACTGCCTTCTCCACACTGCCAAAAACCAATGAACACTCAAGAGTTTACCGGTTTCCATAGAGGGCTGGCTTTATGTTAATGACCACCACCTTTGTCTTAAGACCTCTTACCAGTGAAGTGAAGAAGTCATTCCTTTAGTCTAGATGTCTTAATCTTTCATAAATGTATACACATTCCTCTGAAATCACATTAACGTTATTTCCGATGGTCATTTACTGATCATGCAGATACAAAAATAATGTAATGGATGCAGTTGTATTAATAATGTACAATAATAATACAGATTTGGATCGTAGACACATACTTTTCAGTATTAAGTCATTGAAACCAATATACATCTATACATGCAGTTTATGATAAGTCAACCAGTTTGTATAGAGACAGTTTGCCCTCTGCAGTGCTAGCACAAGTCAAAAGTCATGGTATGGGTTGGTGTCTGTTGTCCTTGTGAAGGTTTAATAATCACAGCGTTTGTTCAGGGTCAAAGGTCGAGTTCCAGGGCGACTACATTGCTGATGTTGCATTGCATCAATCAATGGTTATGTGTCACGTCATCAACTGGGCAGTCAGGCATCAGATTGCTATATTATATAATGTGGTTAGCTGATGTGTTAAACACCTACCCAGGCGTTGTGAGATCTGGCATGCATCTGCAATGTAGTCTGCCTGGAAATTCAACATATACTGTAGCTCAGACAGGGTGTCTGAAAGTTGTGTGATATGGATGGGTTTTGTGCCTATATATCACTAGATGTCACATTAACTATATATTCTACTGTACGTACTGTATGGGAACTCACCACAGGAAAAACATTTTGTTTTTTCAAATGGGTAATGTAACCTCTTTATCGACATGTGCATTATTAATCCACTACCATCAGCTCAGTCGCCTCAGAAACAATAGGGCTTTACTCTTACAACAGAAGGACATTGCGATGCATGTGCACAGGGTTGACGGCTTCATATACAGTCATGGTAACCCAATGTTAAACCCAATGTGTATCATTTGTGTATTACTGAGGAAGAATCCCACAGGTATAGCACTTAAATATCCCCATTTTGCTATTTCCTTCAGTAGAATATTCATATTTTCAACTACTATGCGTTACCAATGAGAAATCGTTGTAGCAACATTGTAGTATCAGACCTACTGTTCTGCTTACGTTGTAGTATCAGACCTTCTGTTCTGCTTGGTCAATATTAGCCTGGTCTTAGATCTGTATATGCAACCATGACTATCACTGTGGTAGCGTACAATGAATGGCTAAAGCATGTAGACTACAGATAGAACCAGGCTACTCAATCACTGCCTCATCTACACTGATGAGCTATTTAATAACACCAAGTAATTGCCTCCCTTGACACAGACCAAACAGAGAACTGCAGGCCTTCAATGGTGGTTCAGGAATATAGAGTAGAAGCCTTGGTGTGTGTAGTACTGCAACATAGAAATAAAATAGGTAGATTCTATTTTTATGTATTGCAAAACACACCTCAGTAAATCATTGCCCACCTTCTTGTCTTTTGCTAGCCTGGTTAAACCACACTATGCCAATCTATGTGTTGATGGAGATGGACGCGCTAAAAGCCATGCAATACATGATGTGAGGTCTCACTACGTTTTTGTTCCAAGCAATATGATTGTGAGCCCCATACTTAATCCTCCTGGCACCATTGGGAGCCAAATAGACAGATAGTTCAAATAAATTAAGCTATTTAAATACTTTTCTGCTGCAAATTATTTTTGAGTCCAACCATCTCCCTTACACATAGAGCCAGGAGATTTTCTTGACCACATGATAACTGTTTAACTTTCTACCAACCTCCTGTCTCTTATGGATTATTTTTGTGAGTTTCAGCATGAATGTACATATAGTAACAAGAGATAAATAAATATATACTGAAGTATATTCATTGTTGATGACTGGCGTGGCATTTGTATTTTTCCTACAGAACGTACCTTTCAGTTCTATAACATTAAACACATCATTAATGACACTGATAACTGATGTTTTTTTTATTGACAAACTAAACCATTACATTAATCTACTTAAAATAATATTAATTTCTCACTTTCATGCACTGTAAACGTAACATCGGCATCATCAGTTTGATGCACTCAAAAGAGGGAGGGACAGGAGCGAGTGCTGACACGGTGATAAGCCCAAAGGACAAAACCTTCTCTTTACAGATATGAAGCAGGGCTCTCATATTTTAATATTAATGACACGAGTGATTGTAACAGGGTAATATGTCTCCAAGAAGGTCTAGGGTGGCCTGTCCCAAGGGGAGAGGGCTGAAGTTGCCCATAATCACTGATCTATGGTCAGTTCAGCATTTATAGCCCATAATGGTTATGGTTTGGATTTGAGGAGGTTTAAGCTGATCCTAGATCTGTGCCTAAGGGCAACATCTACTGGGGCCAAGGCGGGTGTGGTGGTTACAAGGCAAGCAGGAGGCTCGTGGGACAGTGGAGGACCTCCCCTCCTCTTAGCGCAAGGACCAGATGTAGTACGGAGCCTCCCTGGATCTTGTAGTCTGCAGCTGTCTTCTCATCATTCCTGAGGAAAATAAACTGATATTAGGAAGAGAGGGACAATTTCATTCTCATGCACAAACTGTTATTTTTGTGTGTGTTGTTATCTGACCACTGACTAGAGAGAATGTCTGTGGATGTGTACTCTTCCTAGGAAGACGGGTTGCCTCCTACATTAACAATGGTCCAGTGCTGTTGCCCTAGGTCTGGAACTTCCAAGACTAATGCGGCGCAATCACTTGAACACAGAGAATATATAAGCTAAGGTTTCTTTTACACATGATTAATTCCACGATGTTGCCTCTGTGCCTTACATTTGTTTCCCACTGTAGATCAACCTCTGCTGCTGAGGCGGAATCCCCTCTTTCTCCTCCACTCGCTCTTTAATCCTCTCCACCTGACAAGAGACGAGCCAGAGAATACACACACTGAATACATAATATCACTGTATTGTTTCACTGAGGGCTGTGGCATGCGCGCACACACACACACACACACACACACACACACACACACACAGATAAGGAACAATGGGAATAGTGGAAAAAATTCTAGCACATACCTTGTCTGTGGGCTCTATGTCAATCTCAATTTCTTTCCCAGTGAGTGTCTGAGAGACAGACATTGATCAAATAGTTAGTCATGTTAAGAGGATGCCTTCATTACCAGCACACGTCAGTTAGTTACTTATGATCCAAGTTATTCGATTCTTATTTTATGGACCCATGTAGCTAGCTAGCTACTTACTGACTGTGTACACTGAGCAGCAGAATTAAAACCTAAACTAGCCAAATTGCTTTTGTGGCTGCATATACTGTATGTGTCTGACGTTCTCTTACCTTGACTTTAATCAACATTTTGACTTATTTTGTTTTCTAAACACAATTATATTATAACTGAATTGGTATCTGTGTAATATCAGATAAATGTGGTATCCTGCTTAGCTACAACATGAGACATTTCTACACCAATCTTTCTTTGTCGCAAATAATTCAATTGAAGTTCCTGTGTTTCTCAGAAATAGGTCCCACTATTCTCCGTGCTCACAACGAAAGAGTTCCGCGATGTGCTTAGTAAACTACGGTGTTACGTTTTCTCCGTCAAAAAGTTGTATTAGATTAAATATGTTTATTTAAATAGTTTAGTTACTGTTCGAAAAATCCCTAGAGGTAGCCCCATAACTACTGTTAAAAAAAATACATTTTCGTAGACCTTTTTAAAAACGTACGGAAATGAGTCATGGGAATTACGTAAATTAGTCTTTATTTGTAGTCTTTTCTCAACCTCCACTGCACCAAAAATATCACAGATAGCCGAATATTAGAACTACAATAATGGCTTTACAGTAAAGACCCGTCCTCTTAAATGCCTCGCATTTGTAGCGGAAACAGTGCTGGTGAAATAAGATATCTTTCTCACACATTTCATAACGGTAAGAAGTTTATGCCTCATTTCGTAGAGAAGAATATGGTTACTTATATAATTACATCTAACCGTACAGATATAGGGAATTTAACTTAATTTGGCGGTTTTGATTCAATATTAGCTAACCTTGAATTTTGACAGGACCATCGAAATGACAGCAGGATAGCCTGTATTGACTAGATTTTTTTCGAGTAGCTACGTTACATGTCGACACCTGCTCGTCGAAAATCTCATTCCAAAATCATGGGCATTAATATGGAGATGGTCCCCCCTTTGCTGCTATAACAGCCTCCACTCTTCTGGGAAGTCTTTCCACCAGATGTTGGAACACTGCTGCAGGGACATGCTTCCATTCAGCCACAAGAGCATTAGTGAGGTTGGGCGATTAGGCCTGGCTTGCAGTTGGCATTCCAATTCATCCCAAAGGTGTTTCATGGGGTTGAGGTCAGGGCTCTGTGGAGGCCAGTCAAGTTCTTCCACACCGATCTCAACAAACCATTTCTGTATGACCTCGCTTTGTGCACGGGGGCATTGCCATGCGGAAACAGGAAAGGGCCTTCCCCAAACTGTTGCCACAAAGTTGGAAGCACAGAATCATCTAGAATGTCATTGTAAGCTGTAGCGTTAGATGGCGCCGAAGAACATGGCTGACGTTTTACATTCTCCCAACCAATTGTGCAATTTAAAAAAAACAACGTTTTGTGTAACTTATTTCGTAACTTATTGTGTACATAATATTGCTGCTACCGTCTCTTATGACCGAAAATAACTTCTGCAGATCAGAAAAGCCATTACTCACCGCGGACTGGAAGAAACGTTTTCCTTTAACGAGTCTGACGAGAAGGATATCCTGCTTTCACTAGAACAGGCCCAGATCCAAGCCTCTTGGGTGAGGAAAAGACACCGGAAAAGAGGACGCAGATTGGAGATCCTTCTGAGAATCTGGAGGCGAGCGAGCAAACTCCCAATGCCTTCCATTCTCCTTGCTAACGTGCAATAGTTGGAAAATAAAATTCATGACCTACTATTAAGATTATCCTGCCAAAGGGACATTAAAAACTGTAACATCTTATGTTTCACCAAAACGTGGCTGAATGAAGAAACTGCCAATTTAGAGCTGGTGGGATTTTCCATGCACCGGCAGAACAGAGACGGTACCTCTGGTAAGACGAGGAGTGGGGGGTGTGTGTCTTTTTGTCAATAACAGCTGGTGCATGATGTCTAATGTTAAAGAAGTCTTGAGGTATTGCTCGCCTGAGATAGAGTACCTTATGATAAGCTGTCGACCACACTATCTACTAAGAGAGTTCTCATCTGTATTATTCGTAGCCGTCTATTTCCCACCACAAAGCGAAGCTGGCACTTAGACCGCTCTCAACCAACTCTATAAGGCCATAAGCAAAGAAGAAAATGCTCACCCAGAAGCGGCACTCCTAGCCGGGGACTTTACTGCTGGCAAACACAAATCAGTTTTAACAACTTTTTATTTTTACCAGCATGTCACGTGCAATCAGGAAAGAAGAAAAAAAGCACCAGCTGTTCTGGATGACTGTGTGATAACGCTCTCAGTTGCCGATGTGAACAAAACCTTTAAACAGGTCAACATTCACAAAGCCGCTGGGCCAGACGGATTACCAGGACGTGTACTCAAAACATGCGTGGACCAACTGGCAAGTGTCTTCACTGATATTTTCAACCTCTCCCTGACCGAGTCTGAAATACCTACATGTTTCAAGCAGACCACCGTAGTCCCTGTGCCCAAGGAAGTGACGGTAACCTGCCTAAATGATTACTGCCCCGTGGCACTCACGTCGGTAGCCATGAAGTGTTTTGAAAGGCTGGTCATGGCTCACATCAACAGCATCCTCCCAGACACCCTAGACCCACTTCAATTCGCATACCGCCCCAACAGATCCACAGATGACGCAATCTCAATCGCACTCCACTCTGCCCTTTCTCAATTGGACAAAAGGAACACCAATGTGAGAATGCTGTTCATTGACTACAACTCAATGTTCAACACCAAAGTGCCCACGAAGCTCATCACTAAGCTAAGGACTCTGGGACTCAACACCTCCCTCTGCAACTGGATCCTGGACTTCCTGACAGGACTCCCTCTGGTGGTAAGAGTAGGCAACAACACGTCTGCCACGCTAATCCTTAACACTGGGGCCCCACAGGGGTGTGTACTTAGTCCCCTCCTGTATTCCCTGTTCACCCACGACTGCGTGGCCAAACACGACTCCAACACCATCATTAAGTTTGCTGACGACACAATGGTGGTAGGCCTGATCTCCGACAACGATGAGACAGCCTATAGGGAGGAGGTCAGAGAACTGGCAGTGTGGTTTGATTTGATTTGAAGATTTCCCTTCACTGGAACTAAGGGGCCTAGCTCGAACAATGAAAAACAACCCCAGACCATTATTCCTCCTCCACCAAACTTTACAGTTAGCACTGTAGGTGTAGGTGGCGTTCTCCTGGCATCCGTCAAACCCCAGATTCGTCCATCGGACTGCCAGATAGTGGAGCGTGATTCATCACTCCAGAGAACGCGTTTCCACTGCTTCAGAGTCCAATAGTGGCACGCTTTACACCACCCCAGCCGACGCTTGGCACTGTGCATGGTGACCTTAGGCTTGTGTCTAGCTGCTCGGCCATGGAAACCCATTTCATGAAGCTCCCATCTAACAGTTACTGTGCTGACGTTGCTTCCAGAGGCAGTTTGGAACACAGTAGTGAGTGTTGCAACCGAGGACAGGTGATTTTTACGCTCTACGCGCTTCAGCACTCGGCAGTCCCGTTCTGTGAGCTTATGTGGCCTACCACTTTGCGGCCGAGCCGTTGTTGCTCCTAGACGTTTCCACTTCACAAAAACAGCACTTACAGTTGACCGGGGCAGCTTTAGCAGGGCAGAAATTTGACGAACTGACTTGTTTGAAAGGTGGCATCCTATGACGGTGCCACTTTGAAACTTTCTATAGTAATTTGAAACTTTCTATAGTAATTAACTGAAATTCATTAGTCACAAGCGATATCTCAATTGGCCCATTATGGATATTCTGTTCATTTGATAGTGAGGATTATAAAATGACTTTAAACATTTTAAAGGATGTATTGTTTTTCTTGCCCCACTGTCACTAAAATGAACAGACCCTCAATGGGATTTTATGCAAAAATGTGCTTACTCTTCTGTTTTCTGTGACCTATTTGTAAGGCACACATTGTTTATCACATTCTCCCTCGTTTTTCCTTATGTTTGATTGGAATTTGTATCATCATACAAGTGTATGAATTAATACAAATATTGTGCGTGCATTTGTGCGTTAAGTTTGAGTGAGTGCGTGTGTATGGGAGGGTTGTGGAGTGGTAAGTGATTACATGTAAGTTGTGGGAACGTATGTTTTTGGTTTGACATTGTTTCTGGGAGCAAGTCCATACGTTTCCTGACTGGTAAAACTGATTTACTAATTTATTTAAATGCACTGAGAACAGAAGTGAAAATGTAGCCTGTTCTGGGAACGTTTATTTTTAGGTTGCAGCGAGGTTCTGAAAACGTTTTACTATGGTTCCTTGAAATTTTTCCTGGGAGGTTTTATTAACGCTCTGAAAACAAAAATTATAGTTTTTTTTAGGTTTTTGTTTTTCTTAACTGTTACTGAATTCCATGTTTTTCGCTTTTCGGTTTTCGCTTCAGCCTTGTACTTGATTGATGAATTAAGGTCACTAACTAGTAGGGAACTCTCCTCACCTGGTAGTTTAGGTCTTAATTGAAAGGAAAAAACAAAAACCTGCAGACACATGGCTCTCCATGGAATGAGTTTGACACCGCTGATTACTTTAACTACAACCATGAGGAAACCTGTAGGAAATATTATGCTGAAGTGCGGAAATTCCCACCATATATTTTTTTCTTAACATTCTCTAAACTAGCCTATTTGAGAACATACCCAATGTCAAACCAGTTGGAGAACGTTCCTAGAACGTGTTTGAACTTTTAGGAAACGTTCTGTTAAAGCAGCCTAATGAAATACCAAGAAAATAATGTTTCTTGTCAAGTTCGTTAAATGTGCTGAGAATGTTCCAAAGCCAAGCAACTATCCTGCACCATTCCCAGGAAGTTGTGAGAAGGTTGTATGCAAAATAACCATAGGACGACCTTACAGTACACTCACCAAGCTCTAAGAAACACATGGTTCTCATAATGGTAGCTGAGATGTAATCTGACTACCCAATTTTTTAAAAACATTTACTCAGTTACATTACATTACATTACAAAATATTGTAATCAGATTACAGATACTTTTGAAAAACTAGATGATTACTTCTTGGATTATTGTTTTATTCACTTAGGATATCTGACCACAAGTCAGAGACCGCTATGATGACACGCCAGATGTGTTTGATGGATTATTTTTGTCTTCTGCTAATACCTTTTAAGGGGAAAGTAATCCAAAAGTAACTGAAAGTAATTACGGATTTGGGTAATCCAGAAAATACGTTACTGATTCAAATTTAGGACAGGTAACTAGTAACTGTAACGGATTACATTTAGAAAGTAACCAACACAACCTTGTGTTGGTGTGACAGCCTGTTCTATTCTGTTGTTCGTTTTGTCGACCTCATTGCAGACAGAGCAGAAAAAGATACAACGTGTCCATACTACAGATAACCAGCAGTAGAAATGCCTCGCATTGAGAACGACATCAAGTTGGACTTCAAGGATGTACTTCTCCGTCCGAAACGAAGCACACTCAAGTCCCGTAGTGAGGTGCATAACTCATTTGTCCTATGTTGTACTGTTTATGTATTGTTCTGTTGTATTCAAATACCCATTTGTACAAATACAGCGTATCGCTCTTCAATAAAAATGAAGGCTTTTTCTCTAATTATAACACGTCTGTCTGTCCCTCCGTACGTATGTCTGTCTTTGTCTTTTTGCCTGCCTGCTTTTCTGCCTGTCTGCCTGCTTTTCTGCCTGTCTGCCTTTCTGTCTGTCCTTCTCCAGGTGGACCTGATGAGAAGTTACACCTTCAGGAACTCCAAGGGAAGCTACAGAGGAATCCCCATTGTTGCAGCCAACATGGACACTGTCGGCACCTTCGAGATGGCTCTGGCTTTGTCCAAGGTATAGAGATAGAGAAATACATAGTGTGTGTATATACATCATTGGGTATAGATAGCAAAAAGCAATCATCAACCTCCTCCCTCAGTCCAACCTTCTAATACTAAACAACCTCTACTCCCACAAATATCCCCTCCTGGCTCCCATAGAAAGCAAAATACAAATACAGTACAGTGCCTTCGGAAAGTATTCAGACACCTTTTTTCCACATTTTGTTACGTTACAGTCTTGTTGTAAAATGTATTAAATTGTTTTTTCCCCCTCATCAATCCACACACAATACCCCATAATAACAAAGCAAAAACATGTTTTTAGAAATATTTACTAATTTATTAAAAATAAACAACTGAAATATCACATTTACATAAGTGTTCAGGCCCTTTACTCAGTACTTTGTTGAAGCACCTTTGGCAGCGATTACACCATTGAGTATTCTTGGGTATGATGCCACAAGCTTGGCACACCTGTATTTGGGGAGTTTCTCCCATTCTTCTCTGCAGATCCTCTCAATCTCTGTCAAGTTGGATAGGGAGCGTCACTGCACAGCTATTTTCAGGTCTCTCCAGAGATGTTCAATCGGGTTCAAGTCCGGACTCTGGCTGGGCCACTCAAGGACTTTCAGAGACTTGCCCCAAAGCCACTCCTGCATTGTCTTGGCTGTGTGCTTAGGGTCGTTGTAATGTTGGAAGGTGAACCGTCACCCCAGTCTGATGTCTTGAGCACTCTGGAGCAGGTTTTTATCAAGGATCTCTCTGTACTTGCTCAGTTCATATTTTCCTCGATCCTGACTAGTCTCCCAGTCCCTGCCACTGAAGAACATCACTGCAGCATGATGCTGCCACTACCATGCTTCACCATAGGGATGTTGCCAGGTTTCCTCCAGACGTGACGCTTGGCATTCAGGCCAAAGAGTTCAATCTTGGTTTCATCAGACCAGATAATCTTGTTTCTCATAGTCTGAAAGTCTTTAGGTGCCTTTTGGCAAACTCCAAGCGGGCTGTCATGTATGTGCCTTTTACTGAGGAGTGACTTCTGCCTGGCAACTCTACCATAAAGGCCTGATTGGTGGAGTGCTGCAGAGATGGTTGTCCTTCTGGAAGGTTCTCCCATTTCCACAGAGGAACTCTAGAGCTCTGTCAGAGTGACCATTGTGTTCTTGGTCACCTCCCTGACCAAGGCCCTTCTCCCTCGATTGCTCAGTTTGGCCGGGCGGCCAGCTCTAGGAAGAGTCTTGGTGGTTCCAAACTTCTTCCATTTAAGAATGATGGAGGCCACTGTGTTCTTGGGGATCTTCAATGCTGCGTAAATGTTTTGGTACCCTTCCCCAGATCTGTGCCTCGACACAATCCTGTCTCAGAGTTCTACGGACAATTCCCTCGACCACATGGCTTGGTTTTTGCACTGTCAATTGTGGGACCTTCTATAGACAGGTGTGTGCCTTTCCAAATTATGTCCAATCAATTGAACTTACCACAGGTGGACACCAGTCAAGTTGTAGAAACATCTCAAGTATGATCAATGGAAACAGGATGCAGAGTTCAATTTAGAGTTTTATAGCTCTGAATGCTTATGTAAATAAAGTATTTCTGTTCCTTATTTTATATACATTTGCAAACATTTCTAAAAACCTGTTTTCACCTTGTCATTATGTGATATTGTGTGTAGATCAGAGTTTTTTTTTTCATCCATTTTTTGAATAACGCTGTAACGTAACAAAATGTGGAAAAAGTCAAGGGGTCTGAATACTTTCTGAAGTCTCTGTACACATAGGTTTTATAACTTTAAAGGTGTTTGTAAAGTAAGTGTTCTTGTCTCTCTTTCTCCCCCACAGTTCACACTCTTCACTGCCATTCACAAGCACTATTCAGTAGATGACTGGAAGGAGTTTGCAACAAAGAATCCAGAATGTGTACCGGTACGTTGAAACAATATCAGTTGCAATCCAATGTATGACTCCTTGTAATAACTGTATGACAAGACTCCTCTTGTTTTTGAAATGATGTGTTAATTTGGTCTCTCTATCTCTTTCTCTCGCTCTCTGACTCTCTCGCTCCCTCTCTCTTAGAGTATGGCAGTCAGCACAGGGACAGGCGAAGGGGACTTTGACAGGCTGGGTGAGATCACAGCCGCTGTGCCTCAGCTCCAGTACATCTGTGTGGATGTGGCCAATGGCTACTCTGAGCACTTTGTCCACTTTGTTAAAGACGTGCGTCAGAAGTACCCGACACACACCATCATGGTCAGTGACTCCTCTACGCTGTCTTTTCCATTGGGCGAACTCTAGTTAGGCCTTTTGGAGTGTTTTTACAGTGATGACGTGGATGATAGTTGATACGTCTCAAATCACACTATTCCCGAGGGCTCTTGTCGAAGAAGTGCACTCAGGGTGTCAATTGAATCCATATAGGACTAGTCAAAAGTAGTGCACTATATAGTAGTGCACCATTTAAAGTGATTGTGTTGTCTTTGCCACAGGCGGGGAATGTGGTTACCGGGGAGATGGTGGAGGAGCTGATCCTCGCTGGCGCTGACATCATCAAAGTGGGCATCGGACCAGGTGATGTCATAAACTGGGGACTATCACATTGCTGTTTTTTCTGGATCGTCATATTGGATTGAAGCCTTAGTGTGATCATACTGATAAACACTCAACTTTCTGTCTGTATGTATGTCTGTCTGTAGGCTCTGTGTGCACCACCCGTAAGAAAACAGGGGTGGGTTATCCCCAGCTGAGCGCTGTGATAGAGTGTGCAGATGCTGCCCACGGCCTGGGCGGACACATAATCTCTGTAAGCCTCCATTATTATTATACACCTATAGTTATACACTCACATCCTTTTGGCTCAACAGTCTTTATAAAACGTTTATACACCCTGAACATCATTATACACACATACAGTGCATTTGGAAAGTATTCAGACCCCTTCACTTTTTCCACGTTTTGTTACATTACAGCCTTATTCTAAAATATATATTTTTTAAAGTATAATCTCATCAATCTACACACAATACCCCATAATGACGAAGTGAAAACAGGTTTTTAGACATTTTTGCTAATTTATAAAAGATCAAAAACAGAAATACCTTATTCATATAATTATTCAGAACCCTTTGCTATGAGACTCGAAATTCAGTTTAGGTGCGTCCTGTTTACTTTGATCATATTTGAGATGTTTCTACAACTTCATTGGAGTTCACGTGGGGTAAATTAAGTTGATTAGACATGATTTGGAAAGGCACACACCTGTCTATAGAAGGTCCCACAGTTGACAGTGCATGTCAGAGCAAAAACCAAGTCATGAGGTCAAAGGAGTTGTCCGTAGAGGTCCGAGACAGGTTTGTGTCGAGGCACAGATCTGGGGAAGGTTACCAAAAAATGTCTGCATCATTGAAGATCCCCAAGAACACAGTGGCTTCCATCATTCTTAAATGGAAGAAGTTTGGAACCACCAAGACTCTTCCTAGAGCTGGCCGCCCGGCCAAACTGAGCAATCTGGGGAGAAGGACATTGGTCAGGGAGGTGACCAAGAACCAGATGGTCACTTTGACAGAGGTCTAGAGTTCCTCTGTGGAAATGGGAGAACCTTCCAGAAGGACAACCGTCTCTGCAGCACTCCACCAATCAGGCTTTTATGGTAGAGTGGCCAGACAAAAGCCACTTCTCAGTAAAAGGCACATGACAGCCCACTTGGAGTTTGCCAAAAGGCACCTAAAGGACTCTGACTATGAGAAACAAGATTCTCTGTTCTGATGAAACCAAGATTGAACTCTTTGACCTGAATGCCAAGCGTCACGTTTTGAGGAAATCTGGCACCATCCCTATGGTGAAGCATGGTGGTGGCAGAATCATATTGTGGGGATGTTTTTCAGGGGCAGTTACTGAGATACTAGTCAGGATCGAGGGAAAGATGAACAGAGCAAAGAACAGAGAGATCCTTGATGAAAACCTGCTCCAGAGCACTCAGGACCTCAGACTGGGGCAAAGGTTCACCTTCTAACAGGTCTTGGATGTGTGCTTAGGGTTGTTGTCAACGCAAGAGTGGCTTCGGGACAAGTCTCTAAATGTCCTTGAGTGGCCCAGCCAGAGCCCGGACTTGAACCCGATCGAACATCTCTGGAGAGACCTGAAAATAGCTGTGCAGCGACGCTCCCCATCCAACCTGACAGAGCTTGAGAGGATCTGCAGAGAAGAATGGGATAAACTTCCCAAATACAGGTGTGCCAAGTTTGTAACGTCATACCCAAGAAGACTCGAGGCTGTAATCGCTGCCAAAGGTGCTTTAACAAAGTACTGAGTAAAGGGTCTGAATACTTATATAAAGGTGATATTTCAATTTGTTTTTGGAACATATACATTTTTTAAAAAAAATCTAAAGACCTGTTTTTGCTTATGGGCTATTGTGTGTAGATTGATGAGGATTTTTAACAAATCCATTTTAGAATAAGGCTGTAACGTAACAAAATGTGGAAAAGGTCAAGGGGTCTGAATACTTTCTGAATGAACTGTACATTCAAAGTATTGGGACAGTGACATGTCTTTTTGTGTTGATTTGTACTCCAGCACTTTGGATTCTAAAATTATACAATGACTATGGGGTTAAAGTGCAGACTGTCTGCTTTAATTTGAGGGTATTTCCATCCATATCTGGTGATCCGTGTAGAAATTACACAATTTTTTTGAACATAGTCCCTCCATTTTAGGGGACCTAAAGTATTGGGACAGTTTCACTTATAGTGTAGTCAAACGTTTTGTATTTTGTCTCATATTCCAAGCAGAATACATCGAGATTGTGACTCTACAAACTTGTTGGATGCATCTGCTGTTTGTTTTGTTTGTGTTTTCGATTATATTTGTGCCCATTACAAATGAATGGTAAATAATGTATTGTGTCATTTTGGAGTCACTTTTATTGTAAATAAGAATAGAATATGTTTCTATCACATCTACAATGAATGTGGACGCTATGACTCGTCATTATTCACAATTCATTCAGGACTATCCGTAATCACTGTAGCATCCACATTAATGTGCAAGTGTTTAAAACATGATATTCTTATTTATAAACAAGGCGTGTCCCTGTACATACAAAGATTGTTCCGTAGGCAGAGACTTTGTCTGAAAATGTGCACAATCTTATTATTCCCTATTTTCTTTTTCTCTCATAAAGGATGGTGGGTGCACTTGCCCTGGTGACGTTTCCAAGGCTTTTGGTGAGTTTTGTAACGGTCAAATTCGATTTTTCAGCTCACAGAGCACACAGTACTTACTTTAATCAGCCTTCAACCATGTACAGAGACTCTACAACAGAGTACTTACTATGTGTCTGACCCCGGCTGGATTTGCTCTGCATTTTGATTGGCTGTGTGCTGTGGTTGTGTGTGACTCACAGGTGCCGGGGCGGACTTTGTGATGCTGGGCGGGATGCTGGCCGGCCACTCAGAGAGCGGGGGCGAGGTCATCGAGAAGAACGGGAAGAAGTACAAGCTGTTCTACGGCATGAGCTCCGACACGGCCATGAAGAGACACGCCGGGGGTGTGGCCGAGTACAGGTCAGAGATGCTACTGGCAGCAAAGCAGGAAATTAGCCGTTTTTAACTGTGTAGCACACTTTAGGGAAAGAAGAAGTAGTAAGTCAGTATTGGACAAGTAAGCCTTGTCTGAGTCAGAACGGCCCACAGGGGCATGCCAGGAACCTATCTCCTGTTTCTGTAGCATGAGGCAGCTTGATGTACAAGTACACCCCCTTGACAGGAATCTAATCTGGGGAAGAATAAGAGATAGCGAAACCGTTCCTTCTTCTTCCCCCAGGGCATCTGAAGGGAAGACGGTAGAGGTAGTCTACAAGGGTCCCGTGGACGTGACCATACGGGATGTCCTGGGTGGGGTCCGCTCCACCTGTACCTACGTGGGCGCAGGGAAGCTCAAGGAGCTCAGCCGCAGGACCACCTTCATCAGGGTCACCCAGCAGCTCAACACCGTCTTTGGGAATGATAACTAGGCGAGGCCCAGGCTGGTTCACACACACACATACACACATATACACACACCATACCGTTGATAGTAAGAATCAGTCATTTGAGAAACTTAAACCTAGGATAAATGTTTGGTTGCCAAAACCAAAACCTTTTTAGATAATACTATCAAACAATCCCTTATCTAAGAGTCATATTTAAGCAAAAGGCATTAGGGGGTGTGGTATATGGCCAATATACCATGGCCAAGGGCTGTTCTTACACACGACGCAACGCGTAGTGCCTGTATACATCCCTTAGCCGTGGTATATTGGCCATATACCACAAACCCTCAAGGTGCCTTATTGCTATTATAAACTGATTACCAACATAATTAGAGCAGTAAAAATAAACATTTTGTCATACCAATCAGCATTCAGGGCTCGAATCCACCCAGTTCATAATTCAACTTTAAACATACTTGACTTATTCTAAACTGCCATAAATGTACATTTCTTGGTAATAAGTGAACTGAGGGCACTTCAGGACGTATTTCCAGGTTTTTCTTTTGTCATCTTGCTCAATCATTCCCATTCCGCTCTGGGGGCGGTGAGTACAGGCTTCTCTCTATGTCCAATATTATCTACCATGTCCTATCATTTCACATGATCTTGCGCTCTCTCTCTCTCTCTTTACCTATCAATCCCCCATTTTCCTAACACTTCTATGCACATCCCTGTTTTTCAAGACATCTCATCACCATGCTGTTTTGAAAACCATATGCCATAAATGAATATACAGTATTTCACTGTATGAAGTATGTACTATATTGAGATTGCAAGTGTTAACCCTAACCCTAACCCTAAACATCTGCTTTTATTATTTTAGATAGTCAACAAATTCAAGTGTCAAGTGGACGGGCTACATACAGTGAAGAGATTCAGATGTTCATAATAATGACCAATACTGCTGATTTTAAAATATTTTAGATTATTTTATCCTTTTCAAAATAACTTAAATATATATTGCACTTAAAGATTTGCAATGATGTAGTATTCCAGTCGTTTTCCCCATAGCAAGTTAGTTTTTCTGCTATTCTCATGAGGACCAAATATTAAGGCGAGGAGGAAATAGATACTGAATGAAAATACTAACAGGGGTTTCGTGTGCTGTACAGCTACAGCAGCAACCCGGTCAGTCAAATTACACACCGCATGTTGACAGGAAACTGTTGTGGAATACAAAATGTAGGGTTGCAAAATTCCTGTAACTTTCCCCAAATTCCCAGGTTTTCCAGAAGTCCTGAGTGGAACTTGGAAGATTCCCAGAATATGGCAGAAAAAGCAGGAAATCCAGCAAACCCCCCAACCAGGATTTCTGGAGAACTTGGGAATTTTGGGAAAGGAACCGGGATTTTGCAACCCTAATTCAAAGTATTGTAGCGACCTTAACACCTAGCGACCTCGTCAAGAGGTTCGGACTTCTTAGCTTAATGGTTAAGGTGTTGGCTTGACAGTCACTGGACATGGTTCGAGTCCTTGTCAGGGCTCCCTCCTGAATGCGCTACAGTATGTTTTGATGGTAAGGAAGGCAGGACAGCTTTGATTGTTACCTCGATTTACTGTTAATTTCTCACTTTTGTCAATTAGACTAGATAGAATCTCCATGCAATCAGTATTCACATTATTACTTTACTGGATATTCAGTTACTTTGCTAGAATGTTGTCTATGCATTATTATTTTAAGGTGTGCAACTGACTAGTTTTCATTATGTCTGTATATTTACTTTACTTCATAGTGTTTTCCAGGATAATTCCTTTTCATATATTTTGGTATTTGTCAAAAATGTCATGCCGTTTTTAAGCCACATTTGTTGTTGTTTCAGTCTTGTCAGTTCTGACCAGTCGGATAAACACTCCAAACAGCCTACCCGACCGCTCGGGGTCGTCCGCATGGTCATAAAGCACACCATTGCCTGGTTTTGTATCATATTCCAATAATAAAACTGAAAATGCAATTTCAGAATGACATGTCCGCCCCCGTGAAAGTTGCGCCTCTGGTTCTGACCAATAAAGAGCATTCCATATGAGTTGTTTCGCCGTTTGTTTTAGAGCAATGGTCACCATCGACCGGTCCAGCTCCAAGGCATTCCTAGATCACCAAGCATTTAGGTAAAATAAAACAACGATAAAGCGCAGAAACACGCCATCGGGTCTAACGGTCGTCTCGCATCGAACAGCGCAAGATGTGCAAGCTGTCAAATCAAAGGCACTCATTTGATATAAAGTATTTTTTTACGAAAATTAAAACGTCCCAGTTTGTTACTTTGACGAGGTTGGAGTAATAACATGTTCAACTACTTAAGACATTGTCTCGAATCTAGAAATTAACAATTATTTAATTGTATTTATTTCATACAGTTAGTGGTAGGTGCACTTTATTCAGCAGTCCCAGAAAAAGGATGGCAAAGTATTCCCATTTTGAATCATTTAATGTGTCTGAATATACAACCCCGCCTACAATGCAGGCCCAGAGAGCAAATCAAGTGCACCTATAGGACTACAACACTTTAGCTCAGATCACCTATCTGCACAGTTTCCTCAAGCCAGAGACTAAAAATAAGCCTGGAATGCACAGCAAAAATGTATACTGTGCGAGTTTAAAACCCCAACTACAGAGAGACTCAAGGAATACAGCAAAGAGCAGATGTTTTTATGAGTAAGTTCACGTTTAAGTTGTTATTCAGCACTGTCAACATGTTAAGCCATAAAATGCATGTTCTCCCTACTTCCACTCACGCTGCAACCATCACTGCAGCTGCAATGAAGGAGTATAGATGGCGAAGTGTTCCCGATAAGCTTGCGTTTGTTATTACTAGCGGCTTGTCTTTTCTAATGTGAAGGACTGTTTCACTTTCTCTGGTCATAGGGGTAACAACATGAATTTGTGCATGAGGCAGAAATAGGTTTTGACATCAGTTGGAAAACTGTCCCCTTTCCCCAGTGGAGGGAAGGTAGAGCGGAGGGACGGTGAGCGGTGAGAGGCAGCCTCACCACTGCTCCTTCTCTCCCCTCAGACTGACCATCAGATGCAGGCCATCGGTCCAGTATAAAAAAAAAATGTCATTATTATGCTCACTCAGCTGTGCCTCACAAATAATACAACAAATGATCTATTACCAGTGTGATCATACACCTAACATGTTTAAATATGATTTCAAGATGGTCTGAGAAGAACAACATTAGCAGGGCAATGCAAGCATTGCCAATATGCAGTGAATGTATTGGGCCTATAGCCTACTGCACAAACCTCATTGCTACACAACTGTTTAATTGGTTTATGTTGCGTAGGCTTATGTTTTTTTAAAGTTATGTTGTATTTTGATTCAGAAAGTGATCTTGACTCAGAGAGCATTGTTTATTGTTAGTACATTGTTTATTGTTCATTTTAAGAGTACATCTTAACATGACAGAAATATCCACATAATATAGTATACAAAATACAGTACATAAATAAACTGTACTGTTTGATATATTGGCATACTATCAAGAAAATGGCAATGTATTCCCCAGACATGTTTGTAAATTAACCATTTCAAAATATCTGGACAGAAACATCAGCATTTACATTCAATCAACTGAATATTTACGTTATTTATTGTACAATGACGAGGTCAATGAAACGTGATTAAGGGACATGAAAAGATGGAAGTTCAATGGGACAACATTGTGATAGGTGGGTAATTTAACCAGCAGGGGGAGACAAAGTCCTGCCTTGCAAGTTAACCGAAATCTAGCCAGTGTAAGACACAATATTTGTATTTGGTTTCACCTTTATTTATCTAGGAAAGTCAGTTAAGAACAAATTCTTATTTACAATGATGGCCTACCACAAGGCAAAAAGTCTCCTGTCGGGACGGGGGCTGGGATTAAAAATTAAATAAAAATATAGGACAAAACACACAATGCAATGAGAGACACCAGGAACACCACATAAAGAGAGACCTATGACGACAACATAGCATGGCAGCAAAATAGTCGGGATCCAAACTGAATTCAATACATTTAAGATATTTCCTAGACATGCTCACAGAATTCCTCTATATACGGCATACCGATAACCCTCTCACACTTGCACATGGGACCCTGGTGAGACTCACTCATTAGATTTCAGTGGTGGTAAGACTGCTGTTGAAAGTGATAGACCTCTCCACATGGGCATCCCCACTGCTGCTCTCCATACTGTCTGGCAATGGCTGGGTCACCTCCTGAGAACATGTTACTCTGGCGACTGGTGCTTGTTTTAATAAAGTTAGGTCAAAGCCTAAAAGGCTAGGGACGGCTTTGACTGCATGTGCTGGTATGGATGTGGGTACTCAGACCCGCAAGCCACTGAGGGCCCTCATGAAGACTACAGATTTTTTGTGTCCCCCTACCAAGTTGGCATCCCTGATTTAGGGATGGCTGCAAGATCACATAATGATAGTATTCTACATAACATACCCAAATATACTGTAGTAATAGCATAGTATAACATTACTGGAAGACATAAAACACCACCAAATTTCTTAGGAGGTTTTAGGATGATTGTGCACATGGTCACATGCTTCTCTCATGTGGCCAAAACTCAACAGCATCTCAAGAAGAGCTAAATCAGGGATGCCAACTTGGAAAGGGGTGGGGGCCACAAAAAATCTGTAGTCTTCATGAGGGCCCTCAGTGGCTTGCGGGTCTGAGTACCCACATCCATACCAGCACATGCAGTCAAAGCCGGCCCTAGCCTTTTGAGGGCCCTAAGTGAAAACTTGAAGAATTATCATTCACGGTGGACAGTGGGAAATGCGAACGAACTCGAGGTTGGATGACCACCAAAATGTGCGTAAAGTAGTGGTAAAGAACGTGATTCGAATCTTCAGCTCCAATGTATCATTAACACAGCAACAGTCATAGGCCATGTTCGAGAGGCTCAAACCCACAATGCAACATGGGTAAATTGTGACTGACCGATCTTCAAATAATGAGTCGTTTTGATGAAAGGTGCTTTGTAGAGCAGTCGCCTGCAGTCGTTTTGATCCACTTAAATATGGCCAATATTGTCTAAACCCTGTCCATTTCTATAATTTATCTTCTTAAAATTGTATTTAAAACATAATCCTAACCACACTGCTAACCTTATGTATAACACACATATTTTATACCTTTTTGTACCAAATTTAGACTTTGTGGCTGTGGAATTGGTTAGTGCCATCCTGAATTCTTGAGAAGTAGCTACACCATTGAAGTTGACATTTTAAATGGTTAAAGTAAGAGTTAGGTAAGGGTTATTGTTTAAGTCGTTTTTTTAAGTCTCTGTACTTTACTATTTATATTTTTGACAACTTTTACTTTTATTCCACAACATTCCTAAAGAAAATAATGTACTTTCTACTCCATAAATGTTAACTGACATCCAAAAGTACTCGTTACATTTCATATGCTTAGCAGGACAGGAAAATGCTCAAATTCGAGCACTTGTCAAGAGAACATCCCTGGTCATCCATACTGCCTCTGATCTGGCGGACTCACTAAACACAAGTGCTTCGTTTGTAAATTATGTCTGGGTGTTGGAGTGTGCCACTGGCTAGCCATAAATTGAAATAACAAATACATCGTGACGTCTGGTTTGCCTAATATAAGAAATGTTGGATGATTTATACTTTTACTTTTGATACTGAAGTAACGTTATATTTCAGCAATGACATTTAAAACCAAATACTTTTGAACTTTTACTCAACTAGTATTTTACTGTGTGACTTTCGTTTTTACGTGATTCATATTCTATTAAGGTACAGTATCTTTACTTTTACTCGTATGAAGATTGGGTACTTTTTTTTTATCTAGTGGAAACCGAGGGAAAGAGATCCAGGGCATAAATGAATGGAACTCATGTTAGATGTACAACATAGCCAACAGGGGGAGACAAAGTGCGAGTTTACATGTAAAACCTGAATCCATCCATCCTTTGATCAAAAATAATAATCGGTGGCATGTAGCTAGGGTTGACGCTTAAAGTTAGCTAGCTATGTGGTCATGGATACGGTGCCCATGTTATGAGAAACAACAGTGAAGCACAGCAAACTAACGTTAGCTAGCCATACTGCGAGTTCGTTTAATGGTATCTATTGGTAAGTACTGTTAGATACATATTTGTTGTTGGGATGATAACAGTCATGTGTAGCGCTAGTTAGCTAACTATGAATCCCAGTTAGCTATAGTAGCTAGCAAATAGTTAGCTAGCAAGCTAGCATTGTTGGTTAACAGTAGCGCGCTGACGCATGACACGCACACATGCACGGAATACATGATAATGACAAAAACACTTGGATGGAATTGTAGCTAGCTAATTTGTCCAAAGCAGTTCTAACTATAGTAGTAAACTAGCTAGCCAACTTTGTTGTTTAAATTATGAAAATAATATACAAAAAAGGTAGGAGTTTTTAAATGATATATTCATTACCATAAGAGTGCTGTGATGACCAGAACAAAGCGGACAGCAGAGCTGGACAAGCATCCAGATCCAGCTGCTGCTGCTAAGCTCACAGAGAAGAGTGAGTTAGCTCCAGCCCTAACATCAGCTACCCCTATACCACAACCACGGTACCCAGCCTCCATCCCTAACCAAACTCCCTTCCCTCCTGTAGGCCCCGCTGACAGCAGCAAGGGGGGCACAGGGATCATGTCCCCCAAAAGTCAGGGGAGGGCAGGCACAGCATCCCCCTACAATCTGGCTCCGGCTCCCTTCGGCCTCAACCAGAACCACGTGGTGTGTCTGCCTCTGGTCTCCGAGCACCTGAAGCTCCTGTGGGCGTGCTCAGACCAGACCCAGGAACTGGACGGCGTGACTTATCTCATAGAGGCCTTCAACGTGTTCCCATACCCGACCCTGGGGGAGACGGCATCGCTCGCCCAGAGCTGCTCTCTGCATCTGGACCAGGTATAGTCCCCTGTACAGTCCCCAGTCCTCTTGCCCTGATACATGGTTGTCCACTTCTAGTTGACTTCGACATAGCATGGGCAAACTACCAACACATGGTCCTTGCTCAGCTTCTTTCCTTTAGTCATTAGGAGTCAGCAGCACATTTCTTGTGAAAACAACCAATCTTATCCTGTCCTTATCTTAGGTCAGAGTGTGGTTCATGGTCCAGCGGCTCCGCTATGGGATCAGCTGGGATGCAGAAGAGATCTGTATGGCACGGTGCAAGATGTGCGGACCAAACCAGGCGAAGGACAAAAAAGAGAAAGAGGAGAAGGTATTGCCTCCCCTCAGTAAGGAGGATGATGGGAGAAACAGGATCGAACATTCACCTGTCTCCACCTCCAATCAGCTTAGCAGCCTGTCCTTCGAGTCCTCCTCACCCGTTCCTCGAAAAAGCCGTAAACACCACCTTGTTGTTGCACCCAATAACTCCAATCTGCAACACCCTTCTCCTCCACTCCCTCTGTGCTTAGTGGCGCCCCCCACAACCACAGGGCAAACCCTCGAAGCCCCCGACAAACCCCAGAGCCACTGTCAGGATTTTCACTCAGAGCTGTGGCGGAGCTTCAGCCGTAACACAAATCCTCCGAAGGAGGAGCTCCAGCGTCTGCAGGCCCTCACCAGGCTCCACATGAAGTACATCCGCAAGTGGTTCTGCAACCGGCGTTTCTTGCTCCACCACCGCGTCAAGGCCGACCCAGGGTCTGAAGAGAACGGCCAGTCACAGCCCAACGACCTCCTGTCGTCACAGACACAGCTTATTCAGCGTCTGACACAACCACCACCGCCAACTGACAGCAGGGTCAGACCATCACCAGCGAAGAAAAGGGTCTGTCAAGTAGATGATGTCGACTTCCTAAGCAGGAGCCGCAATGGTAACCCTGACCATGGCAACCCAGCTAACAACACCCACCAGATTAGGTCAAACTTGAAGGTGAAGGAAAAAGAGAAAGAACCAGCGGACGTACAGAAGAAGAAGACGGGAGCAGCAGACAAAGAGAAAACGGCCAGAGCTGGAGCTAAGAGATGGACAAAGAACGTCAAGAAGGAACTGAAGGAGGAGCGGAAAGCGGTGGGGATCACCAAATTCATCGATGACGACGGAGAAGAACAAGTTCTCAAAATGGGCCCGTGGCCGAAGAACAAGACAATAGCCCAGCTGGAGCTCCTGAGACACTTCTTCCTCACCTGCCAGTGGCCCACCAAAGGGGACTACACGCAGCTGCAGCAGCAGACAGGCCTCTCGCGGAAGGCTCTCACCCAGTGGTTCGGAGACACCCGCTACTACGTTAAGAAGGGCATGGAACGCTGGATGAGTGGGGAAGAGCACCAGAAGGTCCTGGCGCAGATTAGGGGGAAGCAGATGCAACAGCAGAGGGACTGGTTGATGACTGAGGAAACCGGTCCATCAGGGTCCTCCTCCGGGTCTTTTGCGTACCGTGACTCATAGTGCTAATGGGGAGGCTGGCAGGGAGGAGGATGGAGCTGGGACTTTGAGACCTATGAATGGCGTGAAGCTGGAGTGACCGCTGGGACAGACTTGGGGTACTCAACAGTATAAAAGGGCTTCTTCTCCTTTGTGCTCTCTCCTCTAGGAGCACTGATCCAGCATGGCCTAACAGGTGAAATTTTATTTGTTGAAACTTGAAATCTGAAACTCACCTGTCTGCAGTGATGGAAAAGGAAGCTGAGTTTGAGTCACACCCCTGCTGTAATGCTGGAGAGGCCTGGAGGGTGCTGAAAAGGGCTACATATTAGGAATTGTCACAAATGAGGCAGCATTCTGTTTTTATGTTACAAGTTGTTATGTTTATGATGTTCTAGTCTACTTTAGTTGTAGCACTATTGAAACTGGCACTTCCTGTTCAGTTATTCATTCAAATGGCAATTCATGTTTCAAGCTCCATCACAATTTTATGCTGGGAAGTTTCTATGACATTGCATTGATGTTCCTTGTTTGATATGTTCAGAGTGTAAAGAATTAGGGAAACTACCAGACCTGCGACAACCTATGTCCTTGAGTGCGTCCCAATAATCTCTCCTTCCTCCTGAAGTGTGCACTTGCGCATTCATTTCTCCCCATAAAGTTAAAATCATTGGATTGATGTAGACATGGGCTAGGGGGGAGTCCATTAAGGGAAGTGAACAAGTGCACACTTTATGAGAAGAGAGATTATTGGGACATAGCATAAGGTGTGGCCTTATTGGTAGTAAGAAAGTAGATCATTTATTTTGATTTCACTAACTCCGCTGTAGCCTGCAGTATCAAAATCTCAGAGCTGGTATGTTGAGTCGTATCTGGTTCTTTGTGTGGTGAACAGGTTGCTTCCCTTTTGTGAATAAAAATAACTGTTCTCCTTGTTCTGCAATTGGGTATCTTTTATATTTTGGATCATGAACCTCTACCTTGTTGACAGGTGACCGTCTGAATGCAACAACTGAAAGCATTTATTGAACACAAGATGAGAGTGATTAGAATCTACAAAGAAAGTAAAAAAATGTATGCCTACTCTTTTTTTTAAATTCAATTCCTTACTTTCATGGGAAATTCCCAAGAATTATAGAAATAGATACATCCTATTTTACAACACACCCATTTGAGTAATTGTCTTTCTACACATAGCTTCATCACAACCTTGCATCACACTATCATACACATGGTACAGTATTTAAAATTCAACAGACAAATAGGAACGTTGCGCTGCAGCAATTGGTATTACTACAAGTGCGGTTGTTGTGTTCAGCTTTAATAAACATCGGATCTCTTCTCTTCTTCATTGATCCTAGAGCAATACTTTATAGGGCCATGTCCTAACTTGAGCTCATGTTAAGATTGGACCTGTACATACTCAATTATAGCCTCAAAAGCCTTAATTACAGCCTCAACTGTCTCAGTTTCAGTACTCTGCAACCTCCGCCCTCTGGGGCTGCCAGAACTCTGCTCCCTCGATGAGCCGCTTGATCAGATTAGCTGAGGTGATCAACATGTGACCTGCTGCCTGGAGGAGAGTGGAGGCCACGCGGAGGGCCTCTCTGAGAGAGAAGGGGGAAAGAGAGAGTATTATAAAAATTACCATTGTTACAGACACATTACACCAGGGACAAGACTTCCTCCCATCCCGTTCCACTCTACTCTACTCTACTCTACTCTACTCACCTGAGGACTTTCTTGGGCCCCAGATATTTGAAGTCGGCGCTGATGGAGTACCGGCCTGAGAAGGTACCCTTCACATTCAGGGAGCCAAACACATCCTTGGGGTTCTGCCGGTACAGGTCAAAGGTCACGCGGGCTATATCTTTTCCTGTCCGCGGCTGGTTGGGGTCTTGGGCTTTAGAGAGCGTTGTACCCTGTAGGTTTAGCATAGGATATGGTGTGAGAGGGAGAGAAGCTCCAGGGTGAAGTTTCCCCTAAGTACAGATCTAGGATCAGGTTAGTGGGGGAAATGCAAAGCTGACCCAAGATCAGCACCCTACTTCAGAAGAGACGGTAGCATTGTTGGTTTAGAGCTCACAGCGCCCCTCTGTCTCTATATGTGTAGGCCATCTATCTGATGCTGTCAGGTCAAAAAGAGCATAAAATTGTTGCCGCCCGTAGCATTGAATGCAAGGGATGCCAGCTAGCGTTTGGCCTCCCTTGATATTTAAAAAAAATAAAATAATAGTCAATCAGCGTTGAGCTAAACCGAGTGAACTCAACTGTGAATGGTCCTGGCACACAAAAAAAAAAATGTTTTGGGAAGCCAGTTTGGATTTGGCTTCACTCCAATCACATCGAGCGCAATAAGTCACTGACAAAAACAACTTTAATTGTTGCATCTCGTTGTGTTGTTGTCCTCCAGTGGCTAACTAGCTAAAATTGTCCCTTTCCTTAAATTAGCCATGGATGAAGACAGGGATTTGGACTTGTGGTTTTACTAAATTCTCCGTACTGGCCAATGATTATAATGGCGATTCTGATCCAACCATAAATGTATACAATGGGCCCCTGGCCTGAGAGGATGTAAGTTCAATATGTAGCTAGATGTAGAAGTCTAACGTTAAATAGCTAACATTGCCCATGAAAGGAAGTTAGGTTAGCCAGCAAGCATTTTAGCCAGGTAGCTTAGGAAAACAAAAAATACAAGCGTGTACTGTATGACATAGACCATGTTTTTTCTACTTGCACGAACGCACACACAGATACATACACACAGAAATCAGACCCATGGATAGCCACATATTTCGGTTACGCTGATTGGACTAAATACAGTTGTCACTGTATTAGACTAAGCATGATTCGATGATGTTGAAATTGAAATGGTGGTAACTCTCCACGGTTCTAAATCAATAGATATTTAGTAGTCTGAACATTTTGGAAACATGAACTTGCTTGACCATGCAAGGTCAAACAGTAGGTCACCTAACTGTTTGTTACATGTAATATGCTTTGTGGACTTCACCAGACAGAGGTTGCTCTCCGGTTTTGTGATGAAACAAAAAGGTGTGGTTTAATTTATTCTGCCACTGTGTATTCGTATTGTCTAGGCCTTAGGCCTATATATCACGGTCGCGAGGCATATGAACTAGCAGGTTATAGAACAAACAACGCAATTATCACAACACGTGGGTTGTAATATGGCTTTTTTCTGGCTTGGCTTCCCCAGTGATTTTACCCATGCACTGCTACTGTTTGTTTCACGCTGGGGCCACCCATAGGTAAAATGTATGCACGCATGACTAAGTCGCTTTGGATAAAAGTATCTGCTAAATGGCATATATTATACATTATTAACCAGGAAAAACTCTGGGCCTTTAAGATTTTCCTGATCGGGTCATGTGGGAGAGAAAAACTCAGAACCCTACTTTTCTTTAATCATCTGACAAGGGTGTGCACACATGGGACATATTGTGCTAACAAAACACATTCAAGTTGAGATGCCTATACTACCAGTCAAAAGTTTTAGGACACCTACTCATTCAAGGGTTTTCCTTCATTTTTACGATGTTCTACTTTGTAAAGTAGTAGTGAAGACATCAAAACTACGAAATAACACATATGGAATCATGTAGTAACCAAAAAAAGTTAAACAAATCCAAATATATTTTATATTTGAGATTCTTCAAATAGCCACACTTTGCCTTGACAGCTTTGCACACTTTTGGAATTCTCTCAACCAGCTTCATGAGGTACTCGCCTGGAATGCATTTAAATTAACAGGTGTGCCTTGTTAAAAGTTAATTTGTGGAATTTATTTCCTTCTTAATGCATTGGAGCCAATCAGTTGTGTTGTGACATGGTAGGGGGGGTATACAGAAGATAGTCCTATTTGGTAAAAGTCCAAGTCCATATTATGGCAAGAACAGCTCAAATAAGCAAAGGGGAACGACAGTCCATCATTACTTTAAGACATGAAGGTCAGTCAATAGGGAATATGTCAAGAACTTTTAAAGTTTCTTCAAGTGCAGTCACAAAAACAATCAAGCGCTATAATGAAACTAGATCTCATGAGGACCGCCACAGGAATGGAAGACCCAGAGTTACCTCTGCTGCAGAGGATAAATTCATTTGAGTTACCAGCCTCAGATATTGCAACCCAAATAAATGCTTCAGAGTTCAAGTAACAGATACATCTCAACATCAACTGTTCAAAGGAGACTGTGTGAATCAGGCCTTCATGATCTAATTGCTGCATAGAAACCACTACTAAAGGACACCAATAATAAGAAGAGACTTACTTGGGCCAAGAAACATGGGCAATGGACATTAGACCGGTGGAAAATGGTCCTTTAGTTTGGAGTCCAAATTTGAGATTTTTTGTTCCAACCGCCATGTCTTTGTGGGACACGGTGTGGGTGAACGGATGATCTCCGCATGTGTATTTCCCACCGTGAAGTATGGAGGAGGAGGTGTGATGGTGTGTGGGTGCTTTGCTGGTGACATTGTCTGTGATTTATTTATAATTCAAGGCACACTTAACCAGCATGGCTGCCACAGCATTATGCAGCGATACGCCATCCCATCTGGTTTGGGCTTAGTGGGACTATCATTTGTTTTTCAACAGGACAATGACCCAAAACACACCTCTAGGCTGTGTAAGGACTATTTGACCTAGAAGGAGAGTGATGGAGTGCTGCATCGGATGACGTGACCTCCACAATCCCTCGACCTCTGAATTGAGCTGAATTGAACTGAATTGAGATGAACTGAGATGAATGATGAACTGAGATGAACTGAGATGAATTGAGATGAACTGAATTGAGATGGTTTGGGATGAGTCGGACCGCATAGTATAGGAAAAGCAGCCAACAAGTGCTCAGCATATGTGGGAATTCCTTCAAGACTGTTGAAAAAGCATTCCAGGTGAAGCTGGTTGAGAGAATGCCAAGAGTGTGCAACGCTGTCATCAAGGAAAAGGGTAGCTGTTTGAAGAATCTCAAACATAAAATATATTTTGATTTGTTTAACACGTTTTTTGGTTACTACATGATTCCATGTGTTATTTCATAGTTTTGATGTCTTCACTGTTATTCTACAATGTAGAAAATAGTACAAATAAAGAAAAACCCTTGAATGAGTAGTTGTTCTAAAACTTTTGACCGGTAGTGTAGATCAGGACACCCCTACCGGAGGAGTTTTCCATGTCTGTCCAGGTTCCAGGGCCATGAGGACTGTGTTGTCTGGCAAAGACATCAGTAAGTCTTCAGAGTCCACCACTGTCCCATCCTCCTCACACACCAGCACCACAGCCAGACTGGACAAACACAGCATCTTGGCCTGGCACACCTGGGGTAGCAACAAAGGTAGATATAGTCAGAGGACATACAGTCACAGTGTATTTTGAAGGCACAAATACATTCTTCTCTGGCAAGTGCTTCAGATCCCAGACCTGTCCTTATACAACTACAGTACAGAGCTTTTCCTGTTCAGGTCACATGGTCACTCATGGCCTTATAACAACAGGAAACCCTTTTTTTATTTATTTATTCATCGTGTCCATCTCTCTCACCCTCTCTCTCAGCTCCTCCAGGGTTCCTGCTGTGATGCCCTTCCTGGTGCCCCTGTCATGTGAACACACCCTGAATGGTCTCTGATGGGCAGGGGCCGACGACCACACCCGCCTGGTCACAGACCTGTGGAGGAAGGGGAGTAAGAAGATGTTCACAAGGCCAGACACAGCCAGCTTAATGTAGAATTTGCCTTGCCTGGTCCCAGATCTGTTTAGGCGGTTTTATCAACACCTACGGTCATTGTCACGCAACCAGATCTCGGGGAAGGCTTGAAGTTGCCCTATTCTTGTATCAGATTACCACACACACCAATCCTAACCTGAACCATGAAGGGAATGTACAACCTGACTCTGTATCAGTGGTTAGGGACAACTTCTACCTAGTCCATAGATACAAGTGTATACATTTGTACTGCTCTATGGAAGATTGATTTGGTCTACAAATATTTCACTGAGAGATAGTAAGAGTAATAGAATGGCCGAGCAGCCACACACAAGCCTAAGATCACAATGCCAAGCGTTGGCTGGAGTGGTGTAAAGCTCGACACCATTGTACTTTGGAGCAGTGGAAACGCATTCTCTTCCAGTGATGAACCACGTCGCCATCTGGCAGTCCGACGGACAAATCTGGGTTCGGAGGATGCATGGAGGACGCTACCTGCCTCAATGCATAGTGCCAACTGTAAAGTTTGGTGGAGGAGGAATAATGGTCTTGGGCTGTTTTTCATGGTTCGGGCTAAGCCCCTTAGTTCTAATGAAGGGAAATCTTAACACTACAGCATACAATGGAATTCTAGAAGATTCTGTGCTTCCAATTTTGTGGCAACAGTTTGGGGAAGGCCCTTTCCTGTTTCAGCATGACAATGCCCCGGCACAAAGCAGGTCCATACAAAAATGGTTTGTCGAGATCGGTGTGGAAGTGCACAAAGCCCTGATCTCAACTCCAACGAACACCTTTGGGATGAATTGGAACGCCGACTACAAGCCAGGCCTAATCGCCCAACATCAGGGCCCGACCTCACTAATGCTCGTAGCTGAATGGAAGGAAGTCCCCGTAGCAATTTTCCAACATCTAGTGGAAAGCCTTCCCAGAAGAGTGGAGGCTCTTATAGCAGCAAAGGGGGGACCAACTCCATATTAATGCCCATGATTTCAGAATGAGATGCTCCACAAGCAGGTGTCCACATACTTTTGGTCATGTAGTGTAGCTCTCAAACTCTAGGAGGCATTCTGCCTTCTCTTTACAGGTTTAAGCGATTAGCTTCGCCCACGACTGGCTCGTCGACTGTTTCGAAACCCGTATGTATCGCAAGCGATGATTATTGAATTTTCTAAACTTTAAAACACAGCGTCTGGATTGTTCACACGAGCCAGTCGTGGGCGAAGCTAATCGCTTAAACCTGTAAGGAGAAGGCAGAATGCCTCCTAGAGTTTGAGCTAATCGCGATTATTGCATTTTTTCATCAGCGAGAAAGAACCCTTCAAATAAATAAAATATGCAGTAACTGTAGCAGTTTTGCACAGATCCATACAGCTATGGGTGCCTCCATCCGAAGAAAAAAAATACACTTCTACTACACAAGCGCTGTAACATGGAGATATGGCTGTGAGCACTAACCCTATAAAAAAGGTGTGTAGTAATTTAAACTTTTGGTTTTTTAAAAACACTTCTCGCTGACATGATAGATACTTCCTTATGTCTCCAAAACAGTACCACAAGTGATGTGTGATAATGTTTACAGCAAGCGTTGGGGCATTTAGCTAAACCCGGTCAGAACACACTATCGTCAATAGGCGCTACAGCAGTTAGCGTCTATGAATGTGGTAGTAGAGACAATACAGTGTCTGTGAGACAAAGTGTGGAAATAAGTCCAACTCCAATTAGAAGGCCCCAATTATATAAATGTTCCAGTGGTTTGTTGTCACTGTGCCTTTTTGCCAACTCCCTAGGCCAGGGTTCCCCAACTGGTGGCCTGAAAAATAAAAAAATATATATTTAATTATTTATTTTTTTCGTTGTTGGCCATAAAAACTGTTAAAACACAAGGAAATCAGCTCCAAGTGATTTCAAATTGGGAAATCTGTTCCCAAGTATTGCGTAAGAGAGAGACATACTGTATGTGATTGCATACAAATAACAATAATTAATTGGATTTATATAGCACTTTTCTATCAACTGAGGTACTAAAAAGTATTTACATAGTAGGGGGAAACTCACCTCCTCCTCCATCAATGTGCAGCACCAACCTCAGTGATGCACGGCGACTATTTTTGTACCAGAACTCTCACCACACATCAGCTATCACGTGGAGAGTGATATATGCCCATTAGGAATGAGGGGGATGATTAGGTGGCCATGATGGAATTTGGCCAAGTTGGGAAATTAACCATTAAAACGGGGTGAACAAACCCTACTCTTACAAGAGCTATGGGATTTTGAATGACCACAGACAGTCAGGGCACACCCATTTTAACAACCCATCCGAAAGCCGGCATCCTACGCAGGACAATGTTCCCAAATGTAATCAAGGTTTGAAATGATTATGTTATAGTCAAATATATAACTTTTTGGCTCTTTGGGTTCAATTTGCAGTCTACATTTTGTATTATGTCCTGGCCCCCCAACCACCTGCACCAGAACAAATTGGCCCACGGCTGAATCTGCACTGAACACAAATATAAACGCAACATGTAAACCGTTGGTCCCATGTTGCATGAGCTTAAATAAAATATTCCAGAGATGTTCCATATGCACAAAAATCTTATTTCTCTCTAATTTTGTGCACAAATTTGTTTACATCCCTGTTAGTGAGCATTCCTCCTTTGCCAAGCCATCCACCTGACAGGTGTGGCATATCAAGAAGCTGATTAAACAGCATGATCATTACACAGGTGCAAGGCCACTCTAAAATGTGTGCAGTTTTGTCACAACACAATGCTACAGATGTCTCAAGTTGAGGGAGCGTGCAATTGGCATGCTGACTGTAGGAATGTCCACCAAAGCTGTTGCCAGAGAATTTAATGTTCAGTTCTCTACCATAAGCCACCTTCAATGTTGTTTTAGAGAATTTGACATTACTATCAACTGGTCTCACAACAACAGACTACATGTATGGAGACATGTGGGTGAACGGTTTGCTGATGTCAACGTTGTGAACAGTGCCCCATGATAGAGGTGGGGTTGTGGCATGGGCAGGCATATAAGCAACAATTTGAATACACAGAAATGACGTGACGAGATCCTGAGGCGCATTGTAAGGCCCATTTTTTGTAAGGTATCTTTGACCAACAGATTAATCTGTATTCCCAGTCATGTGAAATCCATAGATTAGGGCCTGACATTTTTCAATTGACTGATTTCCTCATATGAACTTTAACTCCGTAAAATCTTTGACATTTTTGCATGTTGTGTTAATATTTTTGTTCATGGAACGTAAAACGGAACGGTATCTCGAAACACTGCGGCACGTCATTTGCACACACTGTATATAGACTTTCTTTTTTCTATTGTGTTATTGACTACGCTTGTTTATTCCACGTGTAACTCTGTGTCGCACTGATTTGCTTTATCTTGGCCAGGTTGCAGTTGTAAATGATTACTTGTTCTCAACTAGTTTAACTGGTTAAATAAAAAATATTTTTGTTCATTATAGTTGATGATCCCTACCCTGGTCCTTCAACAACCCACACCTAAACAAGTAGCCAACGGTGAGTGATATAGTATTATACAATAGCGTGCTTACCAAATCAGAATCTCAATATAACAATTGATTGAACAAGTGAAAATCCAAAGAGATATTTTCTATCGTAAATACTCTGAGAATGAGCTGTTGCAACCCAAAATGGGGTAAATTAGGAGGAAGCAACTGTACTTACTTTATTAGTGATGAGGTCGTCTCCATATCCCACTTTTTATCTTCCTCTCTCTTTTTATGTTTTTCCTCCTGTTGTTGTGTCAGTGCTGTGGCCTCTCGATTTCTGCGTGTCTGACTCACCAATTTCTTTTGGATGGACTTTGCCGTGAGTGACCTATGACGATGAATCAGATACAGACGCATAGGGCAAAGTTGTCTCTCTGTGTGGGTGCGTGAGAGAGATGATAACATTGACCATATATCATACTGTGCCATGGCATTCAATTCCATATTTGTAAAACGTTTTACCTTTCAGCAGTTTTCTACCCTTTCAGTGAAGTTACGATAATACTAATGAAGAGCATACGTCACTAGTAATGTGAAACGGTGGCGTTCTAAAGCCTTTGGGGCTTCAACAAACTGTGCCGAAAAGCGGAGAAACGGTTCATTACTCGGAGATTAACACAATGCAGATCAGGGACACCTGCTGGTCAGCAATGAAAATCAGCGTTCATATAAACGGTTTTTTTTCTCCATAATATCAATCAAATCTTAGTGCAGCAGTGTTTCGAGATACCGTTCAATGAACAAAAATCCTACCTACATCGTAAGTATGGTATCAACTAGAGATCGGTATTTGAAACCAACTTGGAATCGAAGAAATCACCGGAACCATAGTGAAATCAGTGGGATCCCTTTTTCGGTAGCACACGGTTTGAAAAACGTCTTGATCAAATCAAATTAGATTTTTCACATACACATGGTTAGCAGATGTTAATGCGAGTGTAGCGAAATGCTTGTGCTTCTCGTTCTGACAATGCCGTAATAACCAACAAGTAATCTAACCTAACAATTTCACAACAACTACCTTATACACACAAGTGTAAAGGGATGAAGAATATGTACATAAAAATATATGCATGATTGATGGTACAGAACGGCATAGGCAAGATGCAGTAGAAGGTATCGAGTTGAGTATATACACATGAGATGAGTAATGTAGGGTATGTAAACATATAAAAGTGTCATTTTTTAAAGTGGCTAGTGATACATGTATTACATAAAGATGGCAAGATGCAGTAGATGGTATAGAGTACAGTATATACATATGAGATGAGTCATGTAGGGTATGTAAACATTATATTAAGTGGCATTATTAAAGTGGCTGGAGTTGAGTCAGTATGTTGGCATCAGCCACTCAATGTTAGTGGTGGCTGTTTAACAGTCTGATGGCCTTGAGATAGAAGCTGTTTTTCAGTCTCTCGGTCCCTGCTTTGATGCACCTGTACTGACCTCGCCTTCTGGATGATAGTGGGGTGAACAGGCAGTGGCTCGGGTGGTTGTTGTCCTTGATGATCTTTATGGCCTTTCTGTGACATCGGGTGGTGTAGGTGTCCTGGAGGGCAGGTAGTTTGCCCCCGGTGATGCGTTGTGCAGACCTCACTACCCTCTGGAGAGCCTTACGGTTGTGGGCGGAGCAGTTGCCGTACCAGGCGGTGATACAGCCCGGCAGGATGCTCTCGATTGTGCATCTGTAAAATTTTGTGAGTGCTTTTGGTGACAAGCCGCATTTCTTCAGCCTCCTGAGGTTGAAGAGGCGCTGCTGCGCCTTCTTCACCACGCTGTCTGTGTGGGTGGACCAATTCAGTTTGTCCGTGATGTGTACGCCGAGGAACTTAAAACTTACTACCCTCTCCACTACTGTCCCGTCGATGTGGATAGGGGGGGTGCTCCCTCTGCTGTTTCCTGAAGTCCACAATCATCTCCTTTGTTTTGTTGACGTTGAGTGTGAGGTTATTTTCCTGACACCACACTCCGAGGGCCCTCACCTCCTCCCTGTAGGCCGTCTCGTCGTTGTTGGTAATCAAGCCTACCACTGATCAAACGATTCTTCGGGGTCACTGATTGCGTGATAATGTTACTTTTACCGCTTTCAAAACAACTGTGAACTCGGAAATCTCTGGTTTTCGACCCCAGTGTGTTCAAAACAACTGTGAACTCAGAAAATAAACGAGCTCCCACAGGGGCAATGGATTTGAACTGTTAGTTATCCAACTCGGAAACTCGGGCCTCTTTCTAGAGCTCTGACTTTGCGTCATGATTTGACCTCGTATTTTTCTGAGTTCCCAGTTGTTTTGAACATGGAAAAATACCCAAATGGCGTTCCTTATGTCTGGTTCAAAACAACTGGCAACTCTGAAAAAAATAGGTCAAATATTGACGTCAAAAAATCATCAGGCTGGAAAGTCTGAGCTCAAAAACGAGACTTGAGTTGGATGGCAGAGTGGCGCAGCAGTCTAAGGCACTGCGTCTCAGTGCTAGAGGAGTCACTACAGACACCCTGGTTCGAATCCAGGCTGTATCACAACCGGCCGTGATTGGGAGTCCCATAGGGCGGTGCACAATTGGCCCAGCGTCGTCCGGGTTTGGCCGGTGTAGGCCGTCATTGGAAATATGAATTTGTTCTTAATGACTTGCGTAGTTAAATAAATATTCAAAATAAATATTGATTTTCCCAGTCAGAGCTAATTTCCTCTGAGTTCCCTGTTATTTTGAACGCACTGAAGTTGGAAGTCAGAGATTTCCGTTCAGATGACGTTCCAACACAAAATTCAGTCTGAAGCAACTTCTGAAGCCCAAAAGTAAAAGACAATCATCTCTAGGTAATTGTGTTATATAAAGCTAAGTAAATAAGCATACTAAGCTACCAAGCTGCTAGGACAGACAGAACAGTGTGAAGTCAGAAGTGTGAACACTCTTGAGCCCAACAATAGCAGTAGAGTTTCACAGCCCCCCACCCCCACCCAAACGCAGAGGCTTTAGAAGCCCCAATGGCTTATCCCTGTCCAGAGATCAATACAGTACCCCATGGATATTAAAAATAACCCTGCAAGGAATAACTACAAAAAACTCCTCAAAGACAATCCAGAGACACTATTTGCTGACTGCTACAAAGAGGGGAATGTAAGCAATTTTCACACAAACCATCCCCTGTCATGGCACAGTGCTAATTAGAACTACCCCAATGTAAAGAGAGAAGGTTTTACAGACCCACAAAGAATTTGAAAGAAATTCAAATTTTGATAAACTCCCATATCTATTGGGTGAAATACCACAATGTGCAATCACAGTTAAAGAACAAACACCATTGTAAATACAACCTATATTTATGTTTATTTATTTCCCTTTTGCACTTTAATTATTTGCACATCATTACAACACTGTATACAGACATATGACGTTTGAAATGTCTTTATTATTTTGGAACTTTTGTGAGTGTAATGTTTACTGTTAATTTGTTATTGTTCATTTCACTTTAGTTTATTCTCTATTTCACTTGTTATGGCAATGTAAACATATGTTTACCATGCCAAGAAATCCCCTTCAATTTAAATGGAATTGAGTTCCCAGTTGTTTTGAACGCGGCATTACTACTGCGAGAGCCATCACATTACGTCACATCCTGAAAGGAAAGTGTCCTGGACAAGGCGGGAGAAGACATGGTGATTGAGATATAAAAGAACACAGATTGTTTTTCTTCTTAAAATGTCCAAACTTTCAAAGTCAGTGTAGTAGATACAGAACTTCAAGAGTTGCATATTTTCAGTTTGTATAGCTAGTTAGTCACTGTTATTGTAACCTCGTCGTTAACAATATCCAACAATCTCAGAATAAGCACTTTGTTAGTTAGCTAACGTTGTTAGCATACAACGTTAACTATCCCAGCTAAAGAAATCGAGCTAACTTTGCCTAAATTCGGACTGGACGATATGGCAACTAAGAAGTTAACTGAAATGGGTAATTACCTTTGATTATATTTGGTTTCTAACTGTTTTCTCTTTGCATTGACACTAGTGAACTAGTAGCAGTAGTTAGCAACCATTGACAGTGAAGACACGGCATAACTAACTGCCGTGGCGGGCTAAATTACTTTAATCAGTTCAGAACAATCCAAACCCTGCGGTGGTTGCCATACTAGCTTGTTCAACCATCTCTTATACCAGTAGTAATTAGTCTCGTAAAACAAGACCGCTAGTCAGTGTAAAATCAGTGACATTGACAGTTGCCAGACAGTTTTACAACCCAGTCAATAAATTCTGGTGTCATCAACCATTAACGTTCGCTTGGCTAAGGGCTTGTAGTAAATGGTTACTAACAACTACTTACATTTGTATCATTTTGCCCAATATTGTTTGTATTGATATTTGTGTGGTTACTCTGGTAGGAAGTTGTCAGTAATATGTTGTTTTTGAGTAGAATTGTAATTCCAATAAACAATTGTAACAATGAGTCATTGATATCATATCAAACACATTTTAACTAAAATAAGTTCTGCTCAGTAATCAAGGAATTACTTAAAGAACAGCCAGTCACTCATTCCTCTCTTTCCCCCTCAGACATCTCCCTCCCCTTATCTTCCTTACGCCTCCTAGCCCCTCCTCTCCGGCTGGTCTCTGCCGCCATGTGGAAGGTGATAAAGGAACGCGATGTGATGCATTATGGGACGCTGGAGGAGTTTGTGACGTCAACCTGTGAGACAGTCCCTGGCTTGCTCACATCTAGACACCAGGCCAAGCTGGCTCTGGGGCTGAGAGCACGGGTGGGTGAGACTTTTGGGACAGTTATGTTGTAGTGAAAAAGGGTTGTGTTAATTTGGCACCTGACGGAAGAAAACAAACAAACATTGTGGGACTATCTCAACTTGTCCTATAAGAGACTCAATTTTGTTTTCTTTTACTATGGTGTGTCCTAATGAATACAACCTTGTATGTATACAGTATGTGCTTCCACTGTATGAGCTGTTGTCTATCTCTGTTCAGTCCCTCATTTTCACGGCTCTGGTTGTTTATAGCTGATCTTAGAAGTGTGTCATGGCCTGGACCCACCAGATCCAGCGGTTATCCTTCCCCAGCTGGACAGGATCCATGCCCTCACTCCTTCCTCTGCACTGGTGAGTGACAGTCAAATACGGACCCCTCTAAATCAACAATTCTCTGTACCACAAGTGTGGTATTTGAATGGGCCTTTATCACCTTTTTAACACATTTTCCCCAGTCATTTTGTGAGAAATACAGTATGTTTGCTGTAAGTTATGTTTTTGCATGCCTATGTTGCAGAAGAAGGATGTGAAGATTGAGACCGCAGTCACCAACTTGCATGGCCTGGTGGAAGTCCTCCTGAGAGACCCCACAGAGAGAGCACTGTTCTACATGGTGAAACTGCCTCCTCCCAGATGCAATGTATCAATGTTTAAATGAACAGCTTTTATTGAGAGACCATCAAATTAGGAACTGCCCCCCCCCCCCCTCTTTCTCTCCCCCTATTTTTTTCTCACGCATGTTTGTCCCTTTCTCTCTTTCTCCCCCCCACCTCACTCTTCTCTCGTCTTCCCTTCAGGAGGAGTTTCCTTCAGAGTATGGCCCTCAGTTTGACCAGGAACTGGAGAAACTGTTGTGGGAGTTCCTGCTCAGACTGAACCAACTTCTCCCCGTGCCTAACCTGGCTCAGACGGTGTCCTGGCTCACTGCTGCCCCTCCGGTCCTAGAGGAGTGTGCGAAGGCTGCCTCTCAACCACAGCTCCTGAGGACCCTGCTCCAGCACCAGATCTGCCTGGGTCACCTGGATTTGGCAGGTGGGTCTACATGGGGCGCGTTCCAGGCCGACTACGTTGGCGTCACCAGCAATAGCTCACAACACCTGGTTAGGTGTTTAATGTATCAGCTAACCTCATCAGTCTGTTATCTCCTTTCAGCTTCTCTTCCTCCCTGTATGGGCGACTCCATCCTCTCATCCCTATCTCTCCCTCCCTCTGGAAGAGCTCAGCAAAGCGAACAATCAGGATCTAAGCCTGCCTTTGTTTCCACCCCAAACCCTCAGTCTTTAACCCCATTGACCAATCACAGACAGACACAAAACAGGTCATTGCCCATCACGCCTGTGATAGGTGGGATTTGCAACGAAGACCTGCCAGTCATGGCTTCAGCCAATAACAGGCCAAGAACTTGCAAGGAAGACGTTACTATCCAATCGGATTCAAGAGAAGTGGAGAAGAAAGCCGAGTCAACGGCAAGGACAAAATATACTGAGGTGGAATCTGAAGAGGACGAGGAGGTGATAGTCGTGAGAAGAGGGAGGAAGAGGAGGAGTGAAGAGAAGGATTTGATGAGTGATACAGATGAAGAGACTGAGAGGGACCTTCGAAGGGACTGTTTGGATCAGTTGGGGATTGCAGGCCTCAAGGTTCCGGAAGACCAGCACCTCTGCTCTTACATCACATCCTGTCTGCTTAACCAACCCAGAGTGCTCATCCCCCGACTGACTTCCACAGACATCATTGCACATGTGAGGTCACAACCTCACAGTCCTTCTTGCAGCAACGAGACACCAACAGCAGGTAGATCTCCATGGGGACAGAACAAGAGTCTGACGATAACTGTGCGTCGGCTTCCTTCGACCCAGCAACGGAAGTTGAATGACAGCTCGTTGACCCTAGATGTGGTGCTTCCAGCATTAGCTGACAAAGAGTAAGAGAGTCTGGTGCTGATTAATTAACCAACCAAGACTACTTTTTTATGCTAGCCTGGGTGCCAGATCTGGCTGTGGTTTCTTTAGCCAACTCCGCTGTTGTTCATTGTTATTTCATACATGGAATGACAACAAACAATTGTGGAATTGATTAAAGCACAAACAGATCTGGCAACTAAACTAGTAAAATACTACTAGTACTAATACTTAAAACTAGAGCCATAATCTTTTTACAATATAAATCGTTATCAATACGAACAGAAATGTATGACATTTACTCATTGTTACACCTCCCATTTTTCAGGAACTGTGTGCTTCCTTCAGTTAGCTCTCCCTCCATTGTTCCTCTGCCTCAAATGAGAAGAAGCACAGGTAATCTCCCCACCCCCTAAAAGATAATAAATGTTTGATCATTTCTGTGAGCATGAACTCATTGTACTGTTTATGAATTAGTTTACAGTGCAACGGTAACCTAGTAACACTCTTAGATTTGTTATTTTAAGCCTTGTGTTTTTCCATCTAGAAATACTGACCTCACCAGTAACCAGTGACAATGATGACATCATAGGAGATTCAGAGGATGAAGCGACAAAGAATTTCAAAGGCAGGGTAAGAATTGATCCTGTTGAAGTTACTTTAGAATATCGAGATGCACCTTTAGTTCTCCCCTCATGTTCAGTAGGTTACATCGTAACAAAACATTTTGCATCAGAAGACCACAAAAAAAAGTAAAGGTTCTATTTCTGTTTCAAAATGTTTCCTCCTTACTGAGACCCTACTGTTGCTATCATGTTTGGCATGTCTTTTTAAAATGACCACAAACAAATTTCACATTGTGGGATAATAAAATGGACTACTACCTTGTCTTTCTAATGTGCTCTGTCTCTTCTAGCTGTTTAGGAAGCGCTACTATAGGACCAAGCACGACACCTATGTACCCACCCTCAGGGAGTTCTGGAAGCCCAGCCTGGCCCGACCTGCTGTTTCTCGGCAACGGACACAGATTACACACTCAATAATTCACAGACGTACGGCAAAATCCTTTCACCATCCACAGGGAGCAAAATATGAATTTTGAAACAGGAAGGGTACCATCTGAACTTTTCCAATAGGAACATGTTTCTTACTGCAAAAACATTTTGCTACAGTTTGGCCAACTGAACACAACCATGGTTGTAAAAGTGAATGATTGGCAGTTTTAGGATTCTTTGTATCTGAATCACTTTGCAATAAGCTTTATTTAAAAACCTGTGACTTTTATTTTGAAATCAAGAGGATTAACCTATGTCACCAATACTTACAGCCTGTGTGCTGTCATTGTCAGGAGTTCAGATGTCCCAACACATTTTCTTTTAGGGGTCATACTTATATCTTCAGACGTTGATGGCTGCGATAACTGAGGCAAGAGCTTTCTCATATTGGCTGACAATTTAGGTAATTGTCAAGAGTTCAATGGATTATTTCAGCTCAATATCTTCAGATTCTGATGCCTGGTTGTGATAACAACTTGGAGAAAATATTTTTAACGTATTTTTCAATCAAGTATTGTCAATTCTCTGTAAATGAGTGGGGTTTTAATGTGTACTTTTGTATCTTGTCAGACTTTTCATAACTATTCTAATAACTGTTTAAGCTATAATGTCATTAAAGATTGTCATGAATTAAATGTAAATTAAGCATCTGTCAAGTAGTAAAGTAATACCTTTTAAACATTCAATGTCTTTTTATTACTGTGTAAACTACAAAGTATTAAACTGTTTTGGCTATCTTTTATACACACTTCTCTTGGTTTCACTAATTATCGTGTAGTTCTATTAATGAAGTACAATAATCCAAAACATGAATAGCAGTGTAGTCCTTTTTATTAAGGCAATGTAGGTATAAACTGGCCTGAGTTTGGACGCTGCTTGTGAGCTCAAATGCTTACAATGTGCTGTGACGGAGCTTTAAAAGCTTAACAAATAAACGGCATGTTTTTTACTAACTGACTGCACTGTATAGTGCCCACTGGAAAACATACCCAGAAAGAATGTCAGTGGTGGCGACTGTCCACTTCCCCATCGCTTCCTGGCTTCGTGTCATTTGATTTTGAGAGAAAGAAATGACTGAAATGTATAGTGAATCTTCCTGTTTTACAGTCCATTATATTACAAAAGCATTGTTTCCGTTGAGTGTTGCCAGATTCTATTAACACTTTCCAGTCAATCAGCCTCACAGTCTGCAGCTCATCCCTCCAGTCACAGTTATCGTCTCTCCAGTGATGTAAGACGCATCCTTAGAGCACAGGAAGGCGATTACTCCACCGATCTCCTCTGGCTTTCCAAACCTGGGAGAATATTACAAGAATGGATGTATTTTTTTGTTGTTGTATGAAATAACCTTATGTGACAAGGTGGTAGTTGTACATGCTACGATTATGCATTTCATTTTGTACTTGATGAATAGTGTCATTACTTCATGGTGTACGCCACTAAAATAAATCAATAATCAAACACAGACCATGTCACAACTTCTCCCAATTCAGTCACAATGAGGCACTTGTGGCCACACATCACAAAAACAATAACACTCGAGGGTAAGATTGTACCCTAAATGATACAACCAAGTATGAAGTTGAAGGCAACCTTTTAATGCTAAGCTGCTTCTTGAACTCGTCCACAACGTCTTCGTCCTGCCACAACTGAGAACACAGAATCGTCAAAACTCCCTTCTCTGTATGAATTATAGAGGGAAACAAAGGATAACGGTGTGACAGGAAGGGTAAGGAGGGTAGGTGAAGTGAAAAGGGTACACAGGTAAAGATGACAGAATAGAAAGGGAGGGGGTCCTCACTGCTTGGCTGAAGGGGGTCTTAATGACACCAGGGGCCACACAGTTGACCCGGATGTGGCTCTGGGCCAGTTCAGGGGCCAGGGCTCTGGTTAGTCCCAACAGAGCTGTCTTACTCACGCTGTAAGGGCCCAGTGCCTGGTGGTGGGGAGGTCAAAGAAAGTAAGAATTCTCCATAACAATGCAAATTGATCTAATGATCAAACCAAGAGGAATTTAGAGGTCAAATCAGAAGAACTTACCTGCATAGGCTGGTACCCAGCGACAGAGGACACAAACACAACACTCCCACCCCTGGAAAACAGATAAGTTATAGCTCACAAAACACTTTCCTAACTTTCTATTCCTCGTTCTCTCTCTTACCCCCTCTTCTCCATATGAGGCACCACCAGTTGGGTCATAAGAAAGGCCGACTTTACATTCACATCCAGGATCTGTGTGAAGTGCACAATATAAAAATCAGCTGATATCGCAACACTCTTTTTTTTGGACAAATACCACTTTTCTCATACGCTATCATCCTTCTCAGACTAAGTGAAACTATATCTTCCTAAATGTATGGTTATTTGATGCATTTTGTGTTTGGTTATTCAAATGAGTGTTTCTTAATCCTGGTCCTGGGGACACAAAGGGGCTCACATTTTTGTGTTTGCCTTAGCACTACAAACCTGATTCAAATCATCAACTCCGCAGTAGAGCCACGGCCTTGTCGACGTTTGACTGGCGTCTGCTACTCACCACAACGTGAGCCAGGAACCAGATGAAAAAACACTGACCTAGATAATAGGGATGCCAGGCACACACCTTATCCCAGACTGCTTCTGTCGAGTCCATAATGTTCCCAAAGAAAGGGTTGACTGCAGCGTTCGAAACGAAGATGTCCACACCCCCACACTTTTCCACTGTCTAAACATCAAAACAGAAAATAATAACACTGAAATTCAGTTTAGGCTTATGACTGATGCCTGTGATCATGTATTAAATCGACCTGTGTAAGGCCAAGCCAGAATTATCAATTGATGTTTACTCTGGATGCAACCGTTAGAATGGGACCAAACTGTATGGAGGTTTTCTTTACCATGTCAACAAGTCTAGCTCTGTCTTCACTATTCCCAACGTTGCAAGTCGTCCCGGTCACTTGTATCTTCTCACTCTGCAGTAGTGCCACGGCCTTGTCGACGTTTGACTGCCGTCTGCTACTCACCACGACGTGAGCCCCTCTCTGCCCCAGAGCCTGGGCTGCAGCCAAACCGATTCTGGAAGAGATGCCACAAGTCCCAGTCAGTAGGAGAAATATGCATATTTTGCATGACATACTGTAGGGCCCAGAGTTTTCCTGCCAGGATGACCTAACCAGGGAAATTGCTGGGCCCTATACTGTAGATATACCTTAGTTACCCAATATAGGCTAACTAATTGTCCAGATATAATTTCCAGGTCAGGTCAAGTGGCCCGAAATCACTATTAAGGAACATAGAGCAGGAGAGCAATTCACTATAAACAAATGAAATATAACCCCAGCAAAACGGCTGGTACAGCCATTACTTACCCATCTGTGGAGGCAGTGACTATGGCAACCTTCCCTGCAAGACTGCTTTGAGACCCAGCAAGTCTGCCTCCTGACATCTTTCTTGTCTGACCTGCGACGGGATTGGTCAAAAGGCACCTGCTAACAAGACACCGCAGCATTACCTGGAAATAAATAATATTTCTCAATGCACACACATACAGTAGGCTCACATATTCAGGGTGCAAAAACACAACTGAACGTCTTACTTACAAGCTCCCTTAGTAATAGCAGACTACATTCAACTCCACGATTTACGATGGAGTTGAGCAGTGACTTGTGTAATTGCAGCCTATTCTTTGAGTGCTGAAATCAGGAGTTTTTGATAAAAACACTAGGCACCGCTCAACTCCATCATAAATCCTGGAGTTGAGTTTTAAAACTCTGGGCCCTACCCCTCATAGCCTGGTTCCTCTCTAGGGTTCTTCCTAGGTTCTGACCTTTCTAGGGAGTTTTTCCTAGCCAACGTGCTTCAACACCTGCATTGCTTGCTGTTTGGGGTTTTAGGCTGGGTTTCTGTACAGCACTTTGAGATATCAGCTGATGTTCGAAGGGCTATGTAAATAAATTTGATTTGATTTAATCGGCTACCTTAGTTATTGCATTGCTTTATCCATCATGGAGGAAAAAAATGTGTTTAAACTGAATTTATGTTCTTCCTTATTGTAGTTGTCAAGCAGTCGACGAGCTTGAAGAGATGAAAGTAGGTGAAAGTTGAATTGTGCAAGCACGCGACTACAGTAGCCTATAGTTTGTGCTGAATTCAAAATGCAAAGAGATGACCTTCCCTTCAACAAGAACTACATGAAAAGCCAATAATCAACGTTTGGGTATAATGTTGGTTTATATAAAAAATAAAAAGTAATCTACCTCTGTTGATGAGTACGTTCAGTACAGTGACGAAAACACGAGTTTAAAGACGAGAGATACAGCGTTTCCGGCACTTTTTCAAAATAAAAGTCCTACAGTGGGTGTTCCAACGATGATTTAACTGCATCAATATGTCTCGCGCCTGTACTTTCCTCTGTACGGCAGCATATGGGCCACACCAACGACGATGGATAATTGAAGATGTCTTACTCAGGCAGTTTAGCATTGGGAAAAGGCTAATGTTACGAAAAAGGGAGTTTTCGCCCCCGCCCCTCTGGAAACTTTCGGAAATCTCTTTACTCACCCTCTTCTGAACCATCAACCAATTTGATCGATATGATGATGAATCCTATGTCTCTTCCTCATATTTCTGAACAGCTGCGTTTTAAACGAACGTTCCAATAATATTGTGAAGGCTACAACCTTCTCTGTCTGTTGTAACGGATATTGCCGTAGTAGCACAAGCAATATGCAGTCAACACATTGCATTGGGGACAAAACAATTAGCATTTTGTTTGATGATATAATCCTTATAGTTGCTGTCATATATCCAGACGTTTTCCTCCTGTTTAGCCAATCCTTGTAATGATGATTAAAAAATAACATTAAATCGCTATTGACCAAGTGGCATCATACACCCCAAAAATCTGAGGGGGCACAAAGTATAAAGTATGTGAGGATGGCTTGGGTGTGGTCCAGAGGGGAGGTAGGCCACCAGTCCAGAAGTTGGAGAATGTTGCATTTTTCTAACACTGAAAACAGCTTTTTCCTGCCATATGAAGCCATAATCATTATGCTAAATTCAATGTAAACAATTATATATATACAGTACCAGTCAAAAGTTTGGACACGCCTACACATTCAAGGGGTTTTCTTTATTTGTACTATTTTCTACATTGTAAAATAATAGTGAAGACATCAAAATGATGAAATAACACATATACAATCATGTAGTAACCAAAAAAGGGTTCATCAAAATATATTTTATATTTTAGATTCTTCATAGTAGCCATGCTTTGTCTTGATGACAGCTTTCCACACTCTTGGCATTCTCTCAACCAGCTTCACCTGGAATGCCTTTTCAGCAGTCTTGAAGCAGTTCCCACATATGCTGATTTTCCTTCAATCTGAGGTCCAACTCATCGCAAACCAGCTCAGTCCCACTAAGCGTAAACCAGATGGGATGGCGTATCGATGTTGTGGTACCCATGCTGGTTAAGTGTGCCTTGAATTCAAAATAAACCACTGACACTGTTAGCAGCAAAGTACCCCAACACCATCACACCTCCATGCTTAACGGTGGGACCACACATGCAGAGATCATCTGTTCACCTACCCTGCATACACAAAGACACAGGGTGGCACGGCAATCTGAGGTGCAGTTAACTCTAATTAACTTATCCTCTGCAGCAGAAGTAACTCTGGGTCTTCCTTTCCTGTGGTGGTCCTCATGAGATCTAGTTTCATCATAGCGCTTGATGGTGTTTGTCACTGCACTTGAAGAAACCTTGAAAGTTATTGATTTTTTCCAGATTGCCTAACCTTCATGTCTTAAAGTAATGATGGACTGTCGTTTCTCTTTGCTTATTTGAACTGTTCTTGCCATAATATGGACTTGGTCTTTTACCAAATAGGGCTATATTTTGTTACCACCCCTCCTTTGTCATAACGCAACCGATTGTCTCAAATGCATTAAGAAAATTAATTCCACAAATAAACTTTTAACAAGGCACACCTGTTCCTTTAAATGCATTCCAGGTGACTACCTCATGAAGCTGGTTGATAGAATGCCAAAAGTGTGCAAAGCTGTCATCAAGGTAACGGGTGGCTACTTTGAAGAATCTCAAATATAAAATATATTTTGATTTGTTTAAGACTTTTTTGGTTACTACATGATTCCATATGTGTTATTTCAGAGTGTTGATGTCTTCACTATTATTCTACAATGTAGAAAACAGTAAAAATAAAGAAAAACCCTTGAATGAGTAGGTGTTCTAAAACTTTTGACTGGTACTGTATATATACAGTTGAAGTCAGAAGTTTACATACGCTTATGTTGGAGTCATTATCGTTTTTCAACCACTCCACAAATTTCTTGTTAACAAACTATAGTTTTTGGCAAGTCGGTTAGGAAATCTACTGTGTGCATGACACAAGTCATTTTTCCAATAATTGTTTAGACAGATTATTTCACTTATAATTCACTGTATCACAATTCCAGTGGGTCAGCAGTTGACATACACTAAGTTGACTGTGCCTTTAATGCTATGCTAGTCTATCAATACTCTTACACAAATGCTTGTGTAGCTTTGGCTAAAAAGCATATTTTGAAAATCTGAGATGACAGTGTTGTTAAGCTTGTGTTTCAATATATTTATTTCATTTCATTTGCGATTTTCATGAATAGGAAACGTTGCGTTATGGTAATGCACTTGAGGCTATGATTACGCTCCCGGATACGGGATTGCTCGTCGCTAGAGCTTGGAAAATTCCAGAAAATGATGTCATGGCTTTAGAAGCTTCTGTTAGGCTAATTGACATCATTTGAGTCAATTGAAGGTGTACCTGTGGATGTATTTCAAGGCCTACCTTCAAACTCAGTGCCTCTTTGCTTGACATCATGGGAAAAATGGGATTGATTTACCTTCAAACTCAGTGCCTCTTTGCTTGACATCATGGGAAAATCAAAAGAAATCAGCCAAGACCTCAGAAAACAAATTGTAGACCACACGTCTGGTTCATCCTTGGGAGCAATTTCCAAATGCCTGAAGGTACCACGTTCATCTGTACAAACAATAGTACGCAAGTATAAACACCATGGGACCAAGCAGCCGTCATACCGCTCAGGAAGGAGACGCATTCTGTCTCCTAGAGATGAATGTATTTGGTGTGACAAGTGCAAATCAATCCCAGAACAACAGCAAAGTACTTTATGAAGATGCTGAAGGAAACAGGTACATCCACAGTAAAACGAGTCCTATATCGACATAACCTGAAAGGCCACTCAGCAAAGAAGAAGCAACTGCTCCAAAACCACCATATAAAAGCCAGACTACGGTTAACAACTGCACATGGGGACAAAGATCGTACTTTTTGGAGAAATGTCCTCTGGTCTGATGAAACAAAAAGAGAACTGTTTGGCCATAATGACCATCTTTATGTTTGGAGGGAAAGGGGAGGCTTGCAAGCTGAAGATCACCATCCCAACCGTGAAGCACTGGGGTGGAAGCATTATGTTGTGCTTTGCTACGGCAGGGACTGGTGCACTTCATAAAATAGATGGCATCATGAGGTAGGAAAATTATGTGGATATATTGAAGCAACATCTCAAGACATCTCTCAGGAAGTTAAAGCTTGGTCACAAATGGATCTTCCAAATGGACAATGACCCCAAGCATACTTCCAAACTTGTGGCAAAAGGGCTTAAGGACAACAAAGTCAAGGTATTGGAGTGGCCATCACAAAGCCCTGACCTCAATCCTATAGAAAATGTGTGGGCTGAACTGAAAATGTGTGCGCGAGCAAGGAGGCCTCCAAACCTGACTCAGTTACACCAGCTCTGTCAGGAGGAATGGACCAAAATTCACCCAATGTATTGTGGGAAGCTTGTGGAAGGCTACTCGAAACGTTTGGCCCAAGTTAAACAATTTAAAGGCAATGCTACCAAATACTAATTGAGTGTATGTAAACATCTGACCCACTGGGAATGTGATGAAAGAAATAAAAGCTGAAATAAATCATTCTCTATACAATTATTCTGACATTTCACATTCTTAAAATAAAGTGATCCTAACTGACCTAAAACACTGAATTTTTACTTGGTTTAAATGTTTAAATGAGTTTAAATGTATTTGGCTAAGGTGTATATAAACTTCCGACATCAACTGTATGCGTTGGTGCAGCTGTTATGCTGCGTGTTTTATATATTGTGTATTACAGGTATCGTCCCGTATCGTGTAACAAGGTTTACCCATTCCTGCGTTTGTCTCCAAATCCTTTATTCCAGCATGACAGTGGGTGGTAGATACAGATCTATCCCCAATTGGCCAGCCACCTGTGCAACCACATCTCCTGTGAAATGGGTGTCATTGTCTGCAGAAAGAAATTCTGGAATAACAAATCTAGGAATAATTTCCCTTACCAGACGTTTCACTACTGTTTTGGCATCACAGTGCAAGGTTGGAAATGCTTTGACCCACCTGGTAAAGCGGTCAGTTATTACCAGTATCTCTTTCTGTCTTTCCATAGCTAAATGGGTGAACGGGCCGGCCGGCACTGGAAATTTCCCTGGTTTCAGGGGGGTACCGTAACCAGTGTTGTATTGCATGCATGTAGTACATTTAACATGTGTGTTTTGCAACTTTCAATCAGATTTGGACAACACCAGGTGTCAGATATTAGTCTTACCATCTCCCCCCTTGGCGCGTGACCCACCCCTTGGGCCAGGTGACACACATAGGAGACGAGAGGTAGAGGCAGAACTGGTTTGCCAGAGAGGGATCCACAGATCATCAGGGCCCCTAGAGCAATCTCTAAACTCCCACAAGGGATGATTAAGTGCATCCGCAGCCTGGTGTTGGTCCAGATCAGTGATTTCAGACGTACACGGGGAGGCAAGCAGAACAGCATGAGTATGGCAGCGGGAAGCAGCATTCTTAGCAGCAGCATCAGCAGCAGCTGCATTACCCAAACTAACGCTGCCAGTGTTAGCTGTGTGGGCATGGACCCTAAGAATAGCTAACTCAACTGGAAGTAACATGGCCTCCAGCAGGGCTTCAATCTGTAAACAGTGTTTAATAGGGGTATCAGACAAAGTCCCTACCCTTCCAAACGCCAACACAGGAGAGGCAAACACCAATGGCGTATGCAGAGTCAGAATAAATGTTAATCGTCAAACCACCAAAGTTTATCCGCCTCTACCATCTAAGGCAGGAGACGAAGAGCGATCAGGAGTTTGCCCTGGAGTTTAGAATCATGGCTGCCGGCGCGGGATGGAACAACAGGGCCCTGATCGACCACTACCGGCTGCAGTCTGCTCGAGGACGTCCGTCGGGAGCTGGCCTATAGAGACACCACCCTCCCTTTCGACCAGCTGGTGGACCTGTCCATCCGGCTGGACAACCTGCTGGCTACTCGCGGGCGTCCAGATCGGGGTCTGGTGGTTCCATCCTTCCGCACCCCCTCTCCGATACCAATGGAGCTGGGAGGGTGGTGCACAGGGAGACCGGAGGGGTTTCCTCTCGTGCACCATCTGTGGCCGCAGAGGTCACACTGCTGGTCGGTGCCGGGTTGGTTCCTCTGGGAATCGAGGCAGCAGGCAGGGCGCTCTGGCTTTACCCCAGGTGAGTTGGCACCATTCTCACCCAGAGTCCTCTGTTGCACATATATTTATGTCTGTCACTTTTCCTGAGTTTTCCCTGCATTCCCAGTATAAGGCGCTTGTAGATTCAGGCGCTGGCTGTGAACTTCCTTGATAGAGCGTTAGCTCATAGCTTAGGGACCCCCATTGTTCCTGTGGATGTGCCCTTCCCCGTTCACGCCTTAGATAGTCAACCATTAGGGTCAGGGTTAATTAGGGAGGTCACCGCTCCTTTGGGCATGGTGACGCAGGGGGGTCACACTGAGAAAATTTGTCTCTTCCTTATTGACTCTCCTGCGTTTCCCGTGGTGCTAGGCCTACCCTGGTTAGCTTGTAATAATGCCATTGTTTCTTGGCCACAGAGGACTCTCACGGTGTAGTCGCGAGAGTGCTCAGGTAGGTGTTTAGGGGTTTCCGTTGGTGCTACTACGTGGAGAGTCCAAACCAGGTCTCCACCGTGGGCATTCCCCCTGAATATGCCGATTTGGCTCTCGCCTTCTCTAAAAAGAAGGCGACTCAATTACCACCTCATCGACGGGGCGATTGTGCGATAGATCTCCTGGTAGACGCTGCACTTCCCAGGAGTCACGTGTATCCCCTCTCACAGGCAGAAATGGAGGCTATGGAAACTTATGTCTCCGAATTCCTGCGTCAGGGGTACATTCGGTCCTCCACTTCACCCATCTCCTCAAGTTTATTTTTTGTGAAGGAGGGAGGTCTGCCTCCGTGTATTGACTACCGGGGTTTACCAAACTAGATCTCAGGAGCGCTTACAATCTGGTGCGTATCCGAGAGGAGATGAGTGGAAGGCTTTCAGTACCACCTCTGGGCACTATGAGTACCTCGTCATGCCATACGGGTTGATGAATGCGCCATCAGTCTTCTAAGCTTTTGTAGACAAGATTTTCAGGGACCTGCACGGACAGGGTGTAGTGACATTTTGATATACTCCGCTGCATGCACCGAGCATGTGTCCCTGGTGCGCAAAGTGCTTGGTCGCCTGTTGGAGCATGACCTGTACGTAAAGGCTGAGAAATGCCTGTTCTTCCAACACTGCAGCAATTCTTAGGGTCTTCTTCTTCTTTATTTACCTCGGCTCCCGTGCTGGCCCATCCAGATCCCTCTTTGGGCGTTCATAGTGGAGGTGGACACGTCTGAGGCTGGGATAGGAGCTGTGCTCTCTCAGCACTCGGGTATGCCACCGAAGCTCCACCCTTGTGCCTTCTGTCATGGAAAATTGCAAGATTATGTTATAAAGATTATGTTACAATGCTTGTATTACATTATAATAGTTGTTACATTCGACAGAATATAGTATTGTGTGTGTGTTCCACTGTGGATGGGCCTCTATGAGATAGCACTGACAGAGGAGATTTACGATGTCTTTGGGTAATAAAGCCTAAAGAGCATTCCAGATAACATGAGCTAATGGTTCTGTTCTATGCCGTATCAGAGAGAGACGGTTCGCTTTTGGAGTGAGGGGGCCAGACACTGGTCTTTACAATGAGAACTGTTGACACAGCAGTAACTGTCTGCTATGTTTTATAGATATCTTTCATACAAATCTTAACCTTTGTGAACTGTTCCTAAGATCTGTGATTCGTCATGTAAGTTGAGAGGGGTGAATCTTGGCTATAAAATATCTTTGTACTTTTCTGGTGGTACTTCTCAACGGGTCATTAGAAATAGTGAATTGTTGAAAGTCAAAGGGTGTATTGCAAAGCTCTTATTAAACAAATATGTAGTTTAAGCGTAACTCTGACTGGTGTGTGAAGTTTGTAACTCTCTCCTCATTTGGTAAAGCAGAAAAATGCCACCACACGTCTTCTCGAAGAGGCTCAGCCCAGCAGAGTGAAACTATGACGTGGGGGACCGGGAGTTGTTGGCTGTCGTCAAGGCCCTGAAGGCGTGGAGACATTGGCTTGAGGGGGCTAGACACCCTTTTCTCATTTGGACTGACCACCGCAATCTGGAGTACATCCGGGCGGCGAGGAGACTGAACCCTCGCCAGGCAAGGTGGGCCATGTTTTTCACCCATTTTGTGTTTACCCTTTCTTACAGACCAGGCTCCCAGAACGTTAAGGCAGACGCATTGTCCCGGCTGTATGACACAGCGGAGCGGCCCATGGATCCCACTCCCATACTCCCCGCCTCTGGTTTGGTGGCGTCGGTAGTGTGGGAGCTGGACCCGGACATTGAGCGGGCTTCACGTGCAGAGCCCGCTCCTCCTCAGTGTCCAGCTGGGTGTCTGTACGTTCCGTCTGCTGTCCGCGACCGGCTGATCTATTGGGCCCACACGTCACCCTCCTCTGGTCATCCTGGGATCGGTCGGACGGTGCGCTGTCTTGGTGGGAAGTACTGGTGGCCCACTTTAGCTAAGGACGTGAGGGTTTATGCTTCCTCTTGCTCGGTGTGCGCCCAGTGCAAGGCATCTAGACACCTGCCCAGAGGTAAGTTACAATCCTTACCGGCCGTGGTCGCACCTGTCGGTGGATTTCCTAACCGATCTTCCACCTTCATAGGGTAACACCACGATGCTGGTCGTTGTGGATCGTTTTTCTCAGTCCTGACGTCTCCTCCCTTTGCCCGGTCTCCCTACGGCTCTACAAACTGCGGAGGCCCTGTTTACACACGTCTTACAGTACTACGGGGTGCCTGAGGATATAATATCTGATCGGGGTCCCCAGTTCACGTCAAGGGTCTGGAAGGCGTTCATGGAACGTCTGGGGGTCTCAGTCAGCCTTGCCTCAGGTTTTCACCCCGAGAGTAACGGGCAGGTGGAGAGAGTTAACCACGATATGGGTAGGTTTCTGAGGTCTTATTGCCAGGACCGGCCGGGGGAGTGGGCGGCGTTTTGTGCCCTAGGCAGAGATGACCCAGAACTCGCTCCGCCACTCCTCCACTGACCTTACCCCAATGCACACTGGAAGGGAGAATCAGCCGGTTCTGGCTCCTTGGCATCAGAGTCTGATCGAGGCTCCTGCGGTGTACGACTGGTTCCGGCGCGCGGAAGAAACATGGGACGCCGCCCATGTCCACCTTCAGCCCGCCGTACTGCGCCATAAAGTTGGCGCAGACCGTCACCGCATGAGGCCCCGGTGTTCACACCGGGGGACAGGGTCTGGCTCTCAACCTGAAACCTGCCCCTCCGCCTGCCTTGTTGGAAGCTGGGTCCCGATTACCGCATTTACCCCTCGTTCCATGTATCTCTCCTCAGGCTGGTGGTGACTGGCCCGCTCCAGGAGTCTGAGGTGCGGGAGATTCCTCCACCCCCTCTGGACATCGAGGGGGCCCCGGCATACTCCGTTCATTCCATACTGGATTCGAGACGTCGGGCGAGAGGCCTTCAGTACCTTGTGGACTGGGAGGGGTATGGTCCGGAGGAGAGATGCTGGGTTCCGGTGGAGGACGTGTTGGATCCTTCCATGCTGCGAGATTTCCACCACCTCCATCCGGATCGCCCTGCGCCTCGCCCTCCGGGTCGTCCCCGAGGTCGGTGCCGACGTGCTGCTGGAGCCGCACGTCAGGGGGGTTACTGTCACGACTTCCGCCGAAGTCAGTCCCTCTCCTTGTTCGGGCGGTGTTCGGCGGTCGACATCACTGGCCTTTGAGCCATCACTCATCCATTTTTCATTTTCCATTGGCTTTGTCTTGTCTTCCTTCACACCTGGTTCCAATCCCATCAATTACATGTTGTGTATTTAACCCTCTGTTTCCCCTAATGGCCTTGTCGGAGATTGTTTGATTGTATGTTTGTGTATTATGTGTTGGTGCGCGACGGGTTTTGTACCCACTTTTATTTATTTTGTCATTTTGGTTTTGGAGTTTTGTGAAGCACTGATTAAACAACTCCGTTTATACCAAGTTCGATTCTCCTGCGCCTGACTTCCCTGCCACCAACACGCACCCATTACAGTGTTCCCGTCTGCCATATCTCAAATGTTTTTTTTAAATTATTTTTTAAAATTATGCTCTGTGTAATGTATAGATAAATGAACTGCAAAATATCCCTATATGTGAATATATTTGTCATGCCCTGACCTTAGAGAGCTTTTTATGTCTCTATTTTTGGTTTGGTCAGGGTGTGATTTGGGAGGGCATTCTATGTTCATGTTTCTATGTTTTCTATTTCTTTGTGGTTGGCCAAGTATGGTTCTCAATCAGGGACAGCTGTCTATCGTTGTCTCTGATTGGGAATCGTACTTAGGTAGTTCCCCCCCCCCCTCCTTCTGTGTGGGATCTTGTTCTTCGTTTGTGTGCAGTTAGTTTGCACAAGGAAGGTGTTCGGTCGATGTGTTCTTTATTGTATGGTCTAAAGTTTCACTTCAGTAATAAATATTGTGTGGAACTCAAGGAACGCTGTGCCTTGGTCTCATCCTTCCGACGACAGCCGCTACAATAATCTATCCCTTATGTCGTGTACACGTATTTAGAACAGGGTGATAAAGTAAATGATGATTGAATACCATGTAATGTATGGTTGGTGTAAAATGAATGTCCTCCATGGAGCAACCACGGAACAGTAAAAGGTTCAAGATGATTTATAACTGGTATAACCCCCACTACGATTCTGGTATCCCTGTGATAATGTTCTCCTTACAAAGGGAGAAACTACTACTTCAAAACTAGTTCATTCTAAAATAACACGGGTCAGTAACACACGGGTAGGTCTATTTCCTAACACAGCAAGGGTGTATGCGTTAAGGTTTATACCCCCACAGGCAACTCTTCGAGCATCTGATCCGAATGTGCATTCAGTTAATTTAAATACATGGGCATTATATTGTTTATAACGAACTCCTGGTTTAATGTTCCACCATCCAGTCATAATACACAGAAAATATCATAAACGGAACAATAACAAATTCAGTTAACAAACTCAATTCTATCAACAATCTGCATTTTATACTTGGAATTTATGCCTTAAGTCCTATCACCAAGTCTCATAAACATTTAGCGTATATGTATAACCTACTTCCACCTAGGTGGTCTGTGCTTCCTCCCAAGGGTTGTCTAACAATTTCAAACGTTCAATTATTCCAGAGAAATGTAGGTTCGTATAAATTTAACAGCGAGGCGCCACTTACTTGCCAGAATGACTCATTAACCACAATGTGCTATAGCAAATGACAGACTTTAGATGTAACAGGCGCCTGCTTACCTTGTAATTTTGTAGTGCTTGACGTGGATCAATGGTCAGTCCAGCGAAGTGGTCACTCGCTCCTGGCAGGCTCGCCAAATTGTTGGTCAAGTTCTTCAGATGAGGTCTATATAATTATCAAACATATATATTGGTAGTAGAAAGGAAACACAGACTCTTTGTTTAAGTATTACAATTCTCCTTTAGTAATACAATTTGTAGGCAGAAGTTGGTACATAGTACAGTAAATGATAGTACAGTATATCCCCAGTCCTCCTTGCATGACTTTCCCTGGCAACAACATTTTAATAATTCTAACCTCCCCCTGACAGCAACAATCATCCTGTCAGCAATTAAAAGCTCGGAAGTGGGTTTGACCGAAACTTGACCTTTCATCACAGGTATAGTGTAACGGTTTTCTTCTGGTGAAAGAGAGGCGGACCAAAATGCAGCGTGGTTATTTTTGACCATCTTTAATAAAGATGAAAATACAACAATCTACAAAACAAGAAACGTGAAAAAACCGAAACAGTCCTATCTGGTGCCACAAACACAAAGACAGGAACAATCACCCACAAAACCCAACATAAAACAGGCTACCTAAATATGGTTCCCAATCAGAGACAATGACTAACACCTGCCTCTGATTGAGAACCATATCAGGCCAAACATAGAAATATACAAACCAGACACACAACATAGAATGCCCACCCAGCTCACGTCCTGACCAACACTAAAACAAGGAAAACACACAAGAACGATGGTCAGAACGTGACAGTAACCCCCCCCCAAGGTGCGGACTCTGACCGCACAACCTAAACCTATAGGGGAGGGTCTGGGTGGGCATCTGTCCGCAGTGGCGGCTCTGGCGCTGGACGTGGACCCCACTCCATAATTGTCTTAATCCACCTTCTTAGCGTCCCTTGAGTGGCGACCCTCGCCGCTAACCTTGGCCTAGGAACCCTAACAACGGGCCCCACTGGACTGAGGGGCAGCTCGGGACTGAGGGGCAGCTCGGGACTGAGGGGAAGCTCGGGACTGAGGGGAAGCTCGGGACTGAGGGGAAGCTCAGGCAGGTTGATGGATCTGGCAGATCCTGGCTGGCTGGTGGTTCTGGCAGATCCTGGCTGACTGGCGGTTCTGGCAGATCCTGGCTGACTGGCGGTTCTGGCAGATCCTGGCTGACTGGCGGCATTGGCGGCTCCTGGCTGACTGGCGGCTCCTGGCTGACTGGCGGCTCCTGGCTGACTGGCGGCACTGGCGGCTCCTGGCAGACTGGCGGCACTGGCGGCCCCTTGCAGACTGGCGGCACTGGCGGCCCCTTGCAGACTGGCGGCTCCTTGCAGACTGGCGGCACTGGCGGCGCTGGGCAGACTGGCGGCATTGGCGGCGCTGGGCAGACGGGTGGCTCAGGCGGCCCTGGGCAGACTGGCGACTCTGATGGCGCTGGGCAGACGGGAAGCTCTGGCAACTCTGGGCTGAGGGGCTCTGGCACCTCAGACTCCGGCAGCGCCGGACAGGCGGGAGACTCCGGCGGCGGCGGACAGGCGGGAGACTCCGGCGGCGGCGGACAGGCGGGAGACTCCGGCGGCGGCGGACAGGCGGGAGACTCCGGCTGCGCTGGAGAGGAGGAAGGCTCTGGCAGCGCTGGACAGAGAAGCTCTGGCGCCTCTGGCGCCTCTGGACTGAGGGGCTCTGGCGCCTCTGGACTGAGGGGCTGTGGCGCCTCTGGACTGAGGGGCGGAAACTCTGGTAGCGCCGGACAGGCGGGAGCACCTGTGTTGATGGGACGGAGAGACAGCCTGGTGCGGGGTGCCGGCACTGGTGGTACCGGGCTGGGGACACACACCTCAGGGTGAATGCCTTGCATACTACGCCAAATCAACTGCTCTCTCTCTTCACACTCCCCCAATTCTATTAACACCTCCTCGAGTGTCTCCTCCTCTCCCATCCGTTCACTCTCCTCCATTCTGTCCAATAACGCCTCGACCCTCTCAGACTCAGCCCTCAGCTTCGCCAATAGCTCCGATAACATCCATGGCTCCTTACAGTAAACAGGGGGAGTTGGCTCAGGTCTGGCTCCTGACTCTGCCACACTCTCCCTGTGCCCCCCCCCAAGACATTTTTGGTGCTGCCTCTCGAGCTTCCAGCCGCTCTGCCGTGCTAGCTCCTCATAATGCCGCCTCTCTGCTTTCACTGCCTCCAGCTCGGCTTTGGGGCGACAATATTCCCCTGGCTCTGCCCAGGGTCCTTTCCCGTCAAGGATCTCCTCCCAAGTCCATTTCTCCAAATAGTGCAGCCTCTCCCACTGCTGCTGCTGCTGCCTCTGTTGCTTCTCCTGCTGCTGCTTTTGCTGCTGTTGCTCCTGCTGCACCTGTCGCTTCTCCTGCTGCTGCCTCTGTTTACCATGCCGCTTGGTCCTTGGTTGGTGGGTGATTCTGTAACGGTTTTCTTTAATAAAGATGAAAATACAACAATCTACGAAACAAGAAACGTGAAAAAAAAAAACGAAACAGTCCTATCTGGTGCCACAAACACAAAGACAGGAACAATCACCCACAAAACCCAACACAAAACAGGCTACCTAAATATGGTTCCCAATCAGAGACAATGACTAACACCTGCCTCTGATTGAGAACCATATCAGGCCAAACATAGAAATAGACAAACCAGACACACAACATAGAATGCCCACCCAGCTCACGTCCTGACCAACACTAAAACAAGGAAAACACACAAGAACGATGGTCAGAACGTGACATATAGGTTCATAACAATGTGAAGGAGTCTAAGCATCTTCTGACAGGTGGCTGTTTTCATCAGGCCTGCTGCAGCCTTGTGTTCTCAGAAAACCAGTCGTATTCTCAGAACCTTAGATAGCCACCTTGGGGCTCAGACTCCTTCTGAGCATAGGCGGTTTCCGCCTTCTGATAGTGTCTGGAGGGCACAACACTCAAAACAGGTGTTAACACACACAGAGAGGTATTTACAGTTTATCATACCACAATTTATTAACCCTTTAAAAGGTATGAGGCCTTGTTTTAACCACTTCCGTTCCTGTGATCGTCCTCGAGGCACGTGTCATTGCGCTGCTAGTGCAGGGGGGGGGGGGGTACTGTCACGAATCCCTCCGGAACTTTCATCACGCACACCTGTCCCCTATAATCATCATGCGCGTGTGTTATTTATTCAAGGTACTCCACGCTCTTTTGTTTGGGTTTCAACCCTGTGTTTTTGTTACGTGTTTGATTGGACTTCGTCCCCGTGCACACAGTAATTTGGGTGAAATAAAAACCCATATTACGCATTCCTGCATCTGCATATGCTTAATTGCCTTTAAAATGTTGTAAATTATCCATGGTTCAGTTCTTTGCTTAATTCTAACCTCTACATATTATTATTTTTTTTCACTGTAGCCTGCTTATCTACAGCATGTAAAAACAATGATTTAAAATGGCCCCAGGCATTCTCCTCCTCATTGCATTTCAATACAGCAGACCAGTCCAATTTGCTCAAACAATGAACAAAAATATCTGCACCATAATTCTTCATAGTCCTAATTTTTATTAAGTTATGACAATTAAAAACTGTTTTCTGAACCTTCCTACTACAGAAAAGGATGGAATGACCACTGAGCCCATAGTTTACAACCCTACTACTATTTGATATCCTTGATCTATCCGACACCAACACAAGGTTAATGATGGTTTGGGTCGAAGGACAGACCCTGGTGGGCTCATTAATCAACTGGTAAAAAGCAAACAGATTACAAAAATTCTTAAGATCTTTAAAAGTAGCATGGTCCTATTAGAGCATATCTGTATTAAAATCACCAGTAACAATAACCTCTGATTTACCAAAGTCTGTACAGTTGGAACAAGTCTTCAACCATTCATAAAACTTGTACTGGTCTGGTGGTCTATAACAGGTTCCAACTACAATAGGTTTACATTTTGGTTGCTTGCTTTTCCAAAGTCTACCAACCTTGCCAGCAGGCATGTCAGCTAAGATAGGTAGGCAAGCTAGCTGCTCTAACTTGATTGATAGCCTGAAATGGCATCTTGGTAGTTAGTTATGAGGTTGGGAACCTATCTGGGCTAAACAGGGCAAATCTGAGGGGGTACGGGCACCTGTGCCTCATATGAGCATGATGCCCCTGCTGTTGACTGCTTGTCTGTGTCTTGCTTTTAATATGCTGTGATTGCTACATATAGCTTGCCTAAATGGCTCCCCTTCTGAAAAAATTACATGAAATTGCTAGACAACCTTTTTTGTGTTGTTCCTGTTTATGTTTGCAATAACCTATTGTTACAACAGACAAACTAAGTTTGTTTTAACTGTTTTGTGTACAGGTGGCAGTAGAGTCACATAGTGACTGAACAGCAGCTTGAATGGATGTAGGCTAGTGGATCCTGCACGCACAGAAATCTCAGTATTTTTGCAACAGTAAGCCTGGTTCTAGAAAATCCGGAACTGCAGCCACTATGTTTGAAGAAATGGTCTGTGTAAGTGGGCGTTCCCTGTCTCGTGTGAGCATGCTTTACCGCGTGAGACCAATGGCTCTGGTTTACTTATTGTCCCCTCCCCACTCAATTCAATTTCAATTTCAGGGCTTTATTGGAATGGGAAACATATGTTAACATTGCCAAAGCAAGTGAACTAGATAATAAACAAAAGTGAAATAAACAATACAAATTAACAGTAAACATTACACTCACAAAAGTTCCAAAATCTCCCCACCTGCCCCAACCATAAATATTTTTTTGCAAGCGATGTCTCCCTTCTGGGGCACCCGCTCTGCGGAGCGGGGGAATAGGTAGACCAGTGACCCTGCCCAATCCGAGAAAAAAAAATAGGGAGTGGAGTGTCTCGCTTTCTCTACTGTCTTTGTCATGAAGATACTATGTATGTACTACTATGTATGTACACGCACTCAGGCGCAAAGCAAACAGCATAGCAACTTCTTGCTTTGCCATCTGCTTGCATGCAAACTACTTAGTTGGTTACCACATCTCTCTTTGCCTGGTCAACACCGCACATACTCAACTCTGGGGGCACGTTACCCCCAGAGTCTCCAGAATAAAATGCTAAAGGTGGAGCTATAAACTTCGGTTTCGCTATCCTCAAAATTCTTGCGCGTTTACCGCAAGAGAGTTGTATTGAATGATGTGTATAAACCCTGGATGTCTGACAGGGGGCGCTGTATTGAATCCACCGTGCAGTCATCTTGGTAATCCTCCATTTAAAAAAATAAATATAAATGCACTTATTAATGTCTACATTGGTTTATGACACGTTTATTCTATTACAGAAACCTGAATGCATACTTTTATATTGCATTACGTTAGCTAAACATACAAATAAAACAATGAAAAATATGTTTAAAATATTTTTTTAGAGAGTACTAATGTTACTGCCCCCACTACAAAGACAAAAATACTTAAATACATGTCTTTTTTTTTCTTGAAACATTTCACTGAAATATTGTGGAATTCCATTCATTCCTATGGAGGACTGCCCCGAATGGGAAGTGACAATATGGCCGACTGGGTTTTTCAAAGCCTCTCAATGGCCATTTTACAATCAAGGTTTTGTGTACATTATTGATCGTATCCAATTACGTAGTCCTTCTCAGGAGGGAGAGAGAAAAGAAAAATCTCGTTGGCCACGAATTCCCTCTGCTGAAATAAGGGAATGCTCGATATCTTTATTTTCTGGAGCATTAAGGGTAGGTACGCTAGCTAACGAAACAATAAGTGAGTGTAATTTGATGCCTGGCTGAAGTTTGCTCGCTGCGAATGGATTTCATGCCCCCTTTTGTTTTGCCAGCTACTGTAGCTAGCAGCTAACGTTACTGTAGCAAGCTAGCTAGCCTCCATCGATTTTACATACGTGGATAATGTTGGTGAAATTGTTTGCTAGCAAAATCTTGGAAATGCATTATTTTTGCGGTTTATTTTCATTTGATCAGCGAGAGGGTAAGATGCTTGCTAACTTTAGGGGGCTAGTTTACGTTAGTTAAGAAATAATACGTCATATCTATACCATGGTCTATGCTTTTTACTGGGTGATCCCAATGTCTGGCACTGATACAACCGCTGAGTAGATTACTTTATGTCGTAAATTAAGTTTACTCATCTCCACGATATTATAGTACAGGTATCAAAATTAGAGCTAGGATGTGTGGCCACAATATTGGATACGGTAAGAATACCACTGAAGTTATGAATTGGTTATAGATCAGTGGTAGACATTGACATCAAATATTGTTTACAAAGTTACAAAACATCAATAGCTGATCATCATATTCCCCTGACTAGGATTCTTCTTCAGTGGTTATCAGGAGTGTGATCTAAAGATGACATCACGATCCAGCCCAACTGGCTTTTCTAATTTTCTTGACAGTTACTGTCAACAACACTGAGCCAAGAAGGAGCAGTTCAATCATGCCCTCAACACAGAAGAACCCATTGGGATTTGGCGAGCGAAGAAAGCTGGACATCTCTCAACCTTTGCAGCCTTGAAGGAGGCTGGTGGTGTTGCCCTCGAACACAACTTGGATCCTGTGTTTGGACTCTGCAGCAGTCACCAGTTCACCTCTTGGATATAGATGGAGGACCATGTCTGCTTGTGAGTCTGTTTGACCCAACATACTGACAGGAGCACTGTCTGAGGAAGAGCAAACATGTCCCTCTCAGTGAGTAGAAATTGTGTGTGTGTGTGTGTGTGTGTGTGTGCGTGCACTTTTGTATGAGAGATGGTGATTAAAGCGGGCACAGATGGAAAGGCGCCCAACTGGTGACATGGCACTATACTGCTGTTTCAATCCAGAGTACTGTTTGAATACTTTAAAAAATGCATGATCCTTTTTTCTTTGGGAGAATCATCATGACGTAACTGGATCGGGCATGTTTAAGGACATTTGGCTGAAGTGAACCTTTCGTTTTTCCCATCAAATACTGTCAAATCAGTGATTACATAATTCAGGGAAGGGAATGAATGAAGGATGCGTTTTTAAGTAATTGAACATTGTCCTGGCGTCCATCCACTTGAGCTGGTGTTTGAGTATAGCTCTTATTCATTTGGCGGTGTGCGAACCGTAGCAATGTGTTTTGCAACCTAAAAAAAAATCTAATCGGACAATCAGACACTGTTTCACTTTGTTTGAAAACGTTTCCTTGAGACTGAACATGGCCCGGGGCTCAGCTTGTGTCTCTATAGCCAATCCCCAGGGGGTTAGGGCTTTGAAAAGGAGAACATGATAGGGGATGGCAATTAAACCCCAAACTAGAGACAGATGTTGCCTACCTCCCTCCCTCCCTTCCTTTTCTCATTACCATTTACTCCTCTTGTCTTTTAAATAATTGACCTCCCTCCTCTCACTGTCTCTTTTCTATTCCCCCTATAAGTAAGTAATGTGTGCAGTGACTGAATATGCAGTGATTCAGCACTTATATCAGTATGTATTTATTCATTATGTGACTGTGCTCTGAATGAGTCTCTCTCTCTCACACCACTCGTTTTGTTTTGCTTCTCCCACCCCATCTTTCTCTTCTTTTCACTAAGACTGTTATACAAATAGCTATTCTCATTCTCTTTCTTGGCATCAAGTCAATGCATTTGTCTATGTCCAGTCAGTATGTAGATGTGTGCTTCCCAGTGTGAAGTCAGGCCATCTCTCTGTCTCTGCATGCATTTCTCTGTCTCTGCATGCATTTCTATCTTCAGTGTGTATGTACCCCTATGAATAGGGCCCAGACTTTTTCCAGACCACGTGTTAACTAGGATAGTGATTATTGTTTGTGAATCTCCCTTTATTTCTGAGTAATTCTTGTGTAATAAGTGATTATTTTTTGGTTATATCTTTTTCGCTCTCCTCAGACGGTGCTGGCGAAGGCCCTGTTTGACAATGCAGCAGAGAGCCCTGAGGAGCTGGCCTTCCGGAAGGGAGACATCCTGATGGTTCTAGAACAGGAGCAGGGAGGGGGTCCTGGCTGGTGGCTCTGCTCCCTCCACGGGCGCCAGGGCATCGCCCCCGCCAACCGCCTCCGCCTCCTCCACACCGCCCCCGCCCCAGGGGTCGACTCCAGACCCCCCAGCCGCGCCCCCAGCGAGGACTCTGTGTACCTCTCCCCAGTACCCCTGGCCCGCACGGCAGTCTCCACGGAGGATGTGGATGGGGTCTACCGCACCCCACCTAGCCTGGGGGAGGCCCTGTACCAGAGCCCAGGGGCGGTGCCTGTCGCCTCTAGACCAGGGGTCCTCCGGCAGTCCGAGGTAGGGGGTCGACCCCGCTCCCGCTCCAGCTCCGGCACACGCCCCTGTCCCGATTGGGACGTTGGGGTGACGGGCCGCCCCCGCTCGCCATCTCTCCGGTCCAGAGGCACAGACTCCGCTGGGAGCCTCTACCAGACCCCCTCCACCCCCACAGCTCTCGGGCCCCAGCACCACAGGGGTCTGGCTGGAGACCCTGGACCAGAGAATGTCTACCTGGCCCCCGGCGGGATTCCTCGGGCGGTGGGTCTAGCTCCAGAGGGGCCAGAGGACAACACTTACCTGGTCCCCAGGGAGACTGTAGCGGCGGTAGGCCACTCTGACGGCTGTTACCTGGTCCCCAGAGGGATGGTCCTGCCCAGCAAGGAGGTCTACCAGACCCCCACAGGAGGGTTAGTCGGGGGGACTGTGTCGACCCAGGTTACTCCCATCACTACTAGGGTCCTGGAGGCTCAGAGCTTCACCTTTTCACAGATAAACGGAGGCGGGGGAGCCCCCCTTAAGCCCCTCACCCCTCAATCCAAACTGGCACAGGACACCCCTCGGATGATGTACCAGACCCCCACCCCTGTGGGAGCAGGGATTCTCAGGACTCCACCCGTCCTCGCACAGGGATCCCCCAAACCTCAGCTGAAAGGGGTGACCCCCAAAACCCCAGGGACCCCTGGTGGTCAGGGTGGAGTGCCCTCCACCCCTCCCATCACCAGGGGGAAGCTAGCTCCTGCTGCCCCCCTCAGGGGTTCCCCCTTGCTGGCCAGAACAGGACAGGGACATGGCCGGGTGCCTGGATCCCCAAACTTTGCTCGTAAGCCCCCTCCTCCAGCCCCTCCAGTGAGGGGGGTAACCAGAAAAGACTTGCCCCGGTCCGTAATCCCTGTATCCACCTCTCAGCCTGCCCTCTCCACCCCCCAGTCGACTCCTGTACCCCAGTACCAAGAGAGTAAAGATGGAAGGATGGCGTTGAATGGGCAGAATAAGAAAGGCGAGGAAGGAGAGTGTGCAGATCCTGATGACGACAGCCTCGATGAACAGGTAATAGAGAAAGGGAAGACCTTTCCAAGTTCAATGTCCCTGCTCTCTTTCTTTCCTGCCCCTCTTATTCCATCTCTTTCTCTCCACAGTCTCTTGTCATGATTAGGCCCAGAGTTTTTCCCTGTCAAGTCAGGGAAAACGCCAATCCTAGTTAACCACTAACCACGTTTCCATCCACAGTTTTAGTGCAAGTAAAGTCATACCGTTTAAGAGAAAAAAATCACGACAGCTGTGATGGAAACAGGACGTTTCGGTATTAACTTGATAAATGCCGCCACATGCCGTGGAAACTCCTTTTATTTATGTGCAAAATATTGATATAACAACCATCATATCGAAGTAATATTGGAATGACGATGACATGGTGTGTGGTCCTCCCACTACGACTCGGGAAACCATGCAGTTTATTGGGCTACACATGAAATAAGTGATGAACTTCACAGGGCTGTGAATGTGCACGGTGAGGACCTTGATCCTCATTTCCAATAAATATCGATGTGACATGATGATCAATGCTTGACTGCTGTATGACAAATATAAATATTGTCTCTCTTATCCATAATAATGTCATCATGTAGTTGAAAATGCGATGGAAACACATTGAACATTTGATTTTTATGCGGTACGTGAAACCTGAAGCGGGAAAGTACGTTTTGTGAGGGAAAATGCACATATTTTCTTTGTGGCCAATTGGATGGAAACCTAGCTTATGTGAACTACATGTCTGACATTGTTATACGCTTGTTATAAGCACAAGGTCACAGTCTTATAACATGCGGTCTTGTGGTCTGCCTGGTCTCCTAGGTGTATGATACTCCTCCCATGAGTAGGTGGCAGCGGCCAGCCCCAGCAGCGCTGTGTGACGATGACAGCATCTACAACACACCCCGCTCCCTTCCCCCACACACTGACCTAGAGTCAGAGGTCAGTCAGAATCCATCCTCTACAGTACAGAGACCACCGGTCTCCTCTCTCTCACTCTCTATTTCTCTCTCGACCCCTCTATTTATTTGTCCCTCCCCCCCCCCCCCCCCCCCCCCAAGCTCTCAACTTTCCCTCCCTCGGCTTCTCCCTTTCCGCCTCACTCCTCCCCACCCCTCTCTCTCTTCCCAACCCCCTCTTTCTCTCTCAGCTCTCAACTTTCCTCCACCTGTTCCTTCCTCCCACAGCCCCGCTCTCTCTGTCACACCTGTTTCTCTGTCTGCTGCAATCCAGTCTGTCCGGTCTGAATAGTGCTGCTGCTATTTTCTCCCTGTCACACCCAACTGTTTATACTGCAGTGGGAATGTATAAGCCAGGCTATACAATCTCCTCCTCTTTTCTCCACCCTAGAATATACATCTATAACAAACAGTACTGATGACCAATGACCTTAGAATGACTGATTTCGAAAGGCTTCAAGAACAATGACAGTAATGGTAGAGCTTTTTCTCTCTCTCCTTCCGTCTCTCAGGTCTATGATGTTCCCACCATCATACTTAGCACATCGTCAGAGCCCCAGCAGCAGACTGTCAACGTCCCAACGGCTGTTATTACTGATGAATCGGAGGAGGATGTTTACAGCCTTCCAACCCTTCCTGGCCTACCCCTGGGCCTGGGGGACATGTCCACCATCGCCCACCTAGAGGGGACGGAGAGCGGCCAGGTCTACTCTGTCCCCGGCTCAGGGAAGAGGGCTCCGCTTGGGCTAGGCGAGGGCAGTGACCCGGGGTCCACCACCGAGCCGGACTGTGGCGTCTATGACATGCCCGCTCTCACCCTTGACGTCTTGCCCTCTTCGACGATGTCAACGTCGTCTTCGTCTTCCACACGTCGGCTATCTGTATCCAGTAATGGGTCTGGTGATGTCCAATGGAGGAACTCGCTTTCAGGCCTTGTCCAATCGGTGCTTAGCTCTGCCTCGTGTGCCCCTGTCTCCTCGAGGGATCTGGCAACCTCACTGGCTGAGATCCTGTCCGTCTGGAAGACGAGTCAACCCGACGAGGTCCCTCCCCCTCTCCAACAGGCTTGGGCCCGTCTCTCAGACCTACTTCCTGCTTTGTCTGCCGGTGGCCACGCCCCTCCGTCAGATACTCTTCTCTCTATGGTCCAACGAGCGCTGGAGGACTCCACCATCCTATTTCAGACCCAGGGGCGGCCCCGCCTTCCTTCCCAGGACTCCCTCTCCCGAAGACCCCTACCCGCCCTGCCCGTAGCTGAGGTGAAACCAGTAGGGAGCAGTATGGGACCACGCAAGGGTAGCTGGATCCAGGAGAGACCCTTACCCCCCACCCCCCAGCCGGCGTTCCCTCGGCCCCCCGCACAACCCTCCACTGTGACCATGTCCATCACTGTGGGGCAGAGCGACGGAGAGGAGGGGATGGGGAACGAGTACGCAGGAATAGGTCTGACACCCGCCCCGGCACCACTTCCTCTTGGAGACAGTGTGGGATACGTGAAACTGCAGGTCAGTCTTCAGTCTTGCTGGCACCTGTCTGCATTTTCCATTGCGTTTTACTCATTAAGCAGACACCTTTATTTAATAAGTGCGCTTGCTGGATCCAGTTTTAATAGACAGTATCTGATGTCTGGGCCCATAGCTGTATGTGTAAAAGTGATGTATCTGTCTCTTTTCCTCCCCAGGGAAAGCCAGAGCCTCCCTCAGATGCCCTAACAGAGAATAGGTCAAACCAGACCCTTCACACCACAGAGCCTAGGGTAAAACACACAATCATTCTCACACCACACGTACTGTCCAATTGTCACACAAACGCTCACACAATCTCATTCTCTCACACACACACTCCATTTTAACACCCATCACCACACAACTTGAATTTTCACACCACGTACACGTAAGAATTGCATTGTGTTGTATGATGCAAGAAACCACTTTATAAAATAAATTATTACCATACAGAGAATTAGACAATGTAGACTACCCCTCTGTCTATTGGCTTATTTGCATATTCAAGCCTGGGTTGAAAAGCACTGCCCCTTTTATTTAACACACGCTTTTTTTTTACCTGACTGGCTTTTTGAAATGTAGCCTATACGTTTTGTGCTCTTGTAGGAGGCAGTAACTCCCCAACGCTGACCTATACTTATTTGTAACTAGGCAAATAACTTGCTAACTAGCAAAGAATGTCAACAAATGTGTATACTGCGCTCTGATCTGAAAAGCGTATTCACTCGCCGGTGATTCAAAGACCGCTCTTCAAATCAAATTTGATTGGTCACATGCACATGGTTAGCAGATGTTAATGCAAGTGTAGCGAAATGCTTGTGCTTCTAGTTCCGACCGTGCAGTAATAACAAGTATTCTAACAATTTCACAACGACTACCTTATACACACAAGTGTAAAAGAATGAATAAGAATATGTACATCTAAATATATGCATGAGTGATGGCCGTGCGGCATAGGCAAGATGCAGTAGATGGTGTAGAGTACAGTATACCCTACATGACTCATCTCATATGTTTAAAGTGACGAGTGATACATGTATTACATCCAAATTCTTTATTATTAAAGTGGCTAGAGATTTGAGTCAGTATGTTGGCAGCAGCCACTCTATGTTAGTGGTGGCTGTTTAACAGTCTGATGGCCTTGAGATAGAAGCTGCTTTTCAGTCTCTCGGTCCCAGCTTTGATGCACTTGTACTGACCTCGCCTTCAGGATGATAGCGGGGTGAACAGGCAGTGGCTCGGGTGGTTGTTGTCCTTGATGATCTTTTTGGCCTTCCTGTGACATCGGGGGGTGTAGGTGTCCTGAAGGGCAGGTAGTTTGCCCCCGGTTTATGCGTTGTGCAGACCGCACTACCCTCTGGAGCGCATTGCTGTTGTGGGCGGAGCAGTTGCCATACCAGGCGGTGACACAGCCCGACAGAATACTCTCGATTGTGCATCTGTAAAAGTTTGTGTGTTTTTGGTGACAAGCCACATTTCTTCAGCCTCCTGAGGTTGAAGAGGCGCTGCAGCGCCTTCTTCACCACGCTGTCTGTGTGGGTGGACCATTTCAGTTTGTCCGTGATGTGTACGCCGAGGAACTTAACTTTCCACCTTCTCCACTACTGTCCCGTCGATGTGGATAGGGGGGGTGCTCCCTCTGCTGTTTCCTGAAGTCCACGATCATCTCCTTTGTTTTGTTGATGTTGAGTGTGAGGTTGTTTACCTGACACCACACTCCGAGGGCCCTCTCCTCCTCCCTGTAGGCTGTCTCGTCATTGTTGGTAATCAAGCCTACCACTGTAGTGTCGTCTGCAAACTTGATGATTGAGTTGGAGGCGTGCATGGCCACGCAGTCATGGGTGAACAGAGAGTACAGGAGAGGGCTGAGAATGCACCCTTGTGGGGCCCCAGTGTGGAGATGTTGTTTCCTACCCTCATCACCTGGGGGCGGCCCGTCAGAAAGTCTAGGACCCAGTTGCAGCAGACTGGCATACAGCAGACTGGGATAGGGATTGATTGAATATGTCCGTAAACACACCAGCCAGCTGGTCTGCGCATGCGCAGGGGACCGCGGCTAGGGATGCCGTCTAGGCTGGCAGCCTTGCGATGGTTAACACGTTTAAATGTTTTACTCACGTTGGCTGCGGTGAAAGAGAGCCCGCAGGTTTTGGTAGCGGGCCGTGTCAGTGGCACTGTATTGTCCTCAAAGCGAGCAAAGAAGTGGTTTAGTTTCTCTGGGAGCAAGATGTCAGTGTCCGCGATGGGGCTGGTTTTCTTTTTGTAATCCGTGATTGACTGTAGACCCTGCCATATACGTCTTGTGTCTGAGCCATTGCATTGTGACTCTACTTTGTCTCTATACTGACGCTTAGCTTGTTTTATTGCCTTGCGGAGGGAGTAGCTACACTGTCTGTATTCGGTCATGTTTCCAGTCACCTTGCCATGATTAAAAGCAGTGTTTCGCGCTTTCAGTTTTGTGCGAATGCTGCCCTCAATCCACGGTTTCTGGTTGGGGAAGGTTTTAATAGTCACAGTGGGTACAAAATTCAAAAGGCACTCGCACACTTGAGCAATCTACTTTGCAGGTGCATGGCAACAATTGAACAGGAAACCGCACACTGCTCTTGATAGTATCACTGATATTTAATAAGCTTACGTATCGGCCTCACGGCCTTCGTCAGCTTTTGTGATTTTTTTTTTATATTTGCACCCTTATGTAGACCTAGCCCCACCCACATCCGTTCCACACATCAACTGGGTTTGGAGGCAAAGGAAAAACAAATAAGTGCCACCAAATATTAATATGCATTTCATAAATATTACAAAAGTGTGTATATATAAGACGTATTAAACACGTCTGTAAAATCTCAATGAGGACATAGCAAGTTTTTATTAGTCATTGGGTACATAATCTTAAATAGGCACATAATTCATGTTCAAATTCACAACATAACAAACATAGGCATTACATCATTAAGTCCTTTAGGAAATAATGTCTGGAGGGTGAAAATCCCAAAACCTTCTCTTTTACTTAGAGTATTATTGATATCACCACCCCTGTCTGATATCTTAACTTTCTCAATGCCACAAAATCTAAAGGTGAAAATGTCATGCTTCAGGTCATCGAAATGTACTGCGACTGGATAATCCCTGTCGTTTCTCCTGATTGAACCTTTGTGTTCACTAATTCTCTGTTTGAGAGAACGAGAGGTTTTACCGACATAGCAGAGCCCACATGGACATTTAATAATGTAAATAACATGGGTGGTGGAACACATAATAATGTAATATATTTGGAACCGTTTTCCTGTGTGTGGGTGGCAGAAATATTCACACTTCATCATATTGTTGCACTGTGCGCATCTTCTGCATTTATAGCTACCATTTGGTAAAGTTCGTAAAAGAGCCTGGCTGATTTTCTTTTGTGGCTGGCAGTTGGCATGAAACAATTTATTGCGTAAATTGCGACCTCTCCTATACACAATAAGTGGTGGATTTTTAATAGTCACAGTGGGTACAACCTCACAGATGCACTTGCTAATAAACTCGCTCACCGAATCCGCGTATACATCAATGTTGTTGTCTGAGGCTATCCAGAACATATCCCAGTCCACGTGATCGTAATAATCTTGAAGCTTTGAATCAGATTGGTCGGACCAACGTTGAACAGACCTGAGCACAGGTGTTTCCTGTTTTAGTTTCGGTCTATAGGCTTGGAGCAACAAAATTGAGTCGTGGTCAGATTTGCCGAAGGGAGGGTGAGGGAGGGCTTTGAATACTTTGCGAAAGTTTGTAGCAATGATCCAGAATGCTGCCAGCCCGGGTCGTGCATTCGATATATGCTAATAAAATTTTAGGGAACCTTGTTTTCAGATTAGCTTTGTTAAAATCCCCAGCTACAATAAATGCAGCCGCAGGATATGTGGTTTCCAGTTTATGTAGAGTCAAATGAAGTTATTTCGGGGCCGTCGAGGTGTCTGCTTGGGGGGAATATACACGGCTGTGATTATAATCGAAGAGAATTCTCCTGGTACTTAATGCGGTCGGCATTTGATTGTAAGGAATTCTAGGTCAGGTGAACGAAAGGACTTGAGTTCCTGTATGTTGTTATGATCACACCACGACTCGTTAATCATAAGGCATATACACCCCCGCGCTTCTTCTTACCAGAGAGATGTTTGTTTCTGTTGGCGCGATGCGTGACGAAACCGGGTGGCTGTACCAACTCTGATAAAGTATCCTGAGTAAGCCATGTTTCTTCTTGGCTACCCCCGCCAATAGAATTCTACTCTGTTGAGCTCTGGCTCTGCCTTCAACAAAATCAGACTAAATTTTGCAAAGTTAGATTTGTTTTGGTTTGTTGCATTGAAAAGTGGCTGAATTAATGTTGATTCGATCACAGAAAAAACGTTGATCTATATAATTCCAACTAATGGGGCGAATTCAGTGAAGTTCAATCTCTGCTCAGCCTAGCATTTCTTCTGTGCGGCAGACCTGGAGGAGGTGCGCACGATCACGCATGCGCTCAGTCACTGGACTGTCCTTCAGTCCAGTGAGTCAACATTGATCTACCTAACTGTAGGTTACTTTGACAGTAAACCTGGTCTCTCTCTGCCCCTTTATCCAGTTTCAACCTGCCTGGATCAACTCAACTTGTTTACCTTAACAGTATCTCTCCCTAAATCTCACCGTTTCTCTCCTTCAGCCATTTTTATGCTCACTAAATCTCTAGGCTTAGGTTGCATCCACATGTCATAGGCACACAACAAGAGGTCATCTGTGATTCTAAGAATTTGACATAATTGACAATTGGGGCCCATGACACAATAAATGGCAGTTCCATGAGTGACAATGTTCATTCTTTACCCTTACAATGATGGCTCTATCTCACTCTCTCTTGTCTGTCTTTCTCTTTCTCTCCATCCAGTTGAGCCCCTCCCCTCCTCTGCCCGTCTCCCTCTCTCTGGAGGACTCAGAGTTGCTCTCCTTCTATTCTTCCCAGTCTCTGTCCCACCTCTCCTGTCTGGCCGATTCCATTGACGTGCTCTTCCGCACCGTGCAGGGGAACCAACCTCCCCGCGTCTTCGTTTCCCGGGGGAAGAGTTTGATCGTGACGGCACACAAGCTGGTGTTCATCGGGGACACGCTCTCCCGCCTCCTGACCTCTCCTGACCTCAGGGCAAAGGTCAGCACACATTTCATGACAGGGTTGTTTTCATTAGGGCACACTGTAGCAAAATGTTTTGAAACTGGAAAATGAAAACGAGTTAAGGTAGTCCCTCCCCGTTTCATTCAGTTTTTCTTCAGTTTGGTGCCTAATTTACACGATGTTGCATTTAATTCCAAATGTAGGGTTTGAAATGACATACAAAGATAAAGAACAGCTTGTAACATAATTCATATGAGATTTAGGTCAAGGTTTAAGGCATTAGGGACAAGATTATGGACTTTTAGTTTAGATTAAAATGCATATTGTCCTTTGATGAATCCATAATCAATATATTTTTGTATTTCTCTCTCCGTAGGTCACAACCTCAGGTGGGCATCTGTGTCAGGCCCTGAAGGCTGTCGTTGTGGCAACGAAGGGGGCAGCCCAGAACTACCCATCAGTCGCTGCCACCCAGGAAATGGTGAACTGCGTGGCCGAGCTGTCCCAGCATGCCGCAGGCTTCTCCGGCCTGCTGCAGCGCCTCGCGGAAATATCTTGACATTATTTCTTCAACGTCTCTTCTTATAACGTGTTTACAATACATTTTCTCTCTACTTTGAAATGCCTTAGTTGTTGTTACAATGTGTTATCTTTCCAATTGAACAGTTTGACGTTTTAAGTGAGGTTGAAACATTGAATTTCAGTCCAGAAGAAGAACTGATCTGTGGCTCAAATTCCCACCCAGTTAGATTTTGTGTGTGTTCTTGTATGTGTGTGTTGGTTGGCTTTTGGTTCTTTTAATACCTAGTCACTTCTGTGCTTTTGGTGCCAAGCACACTTTTCATCTTGTGTGTCCTGATTGATGAACATTGTTTTTGTTTGATCCCTGTTCGTGACATTCAGTGTCCCTTGTGGGCCACTGTATTATTGGAGTCAGACTATTTCCGTTCGGTTGCCATTATTTTCTCTTCCATTGAAATAACTGTTTCTTTTCTTTTATCTTTGCATCCTTATTTATTGTAGGCAACCATCCATCCCCCTCCAAAAATATAAATCGAGCCTCACATTCTGCTGTTTGTTAGTGCTATGGAGGAGAGCAGGGATAACTTGATGAAGGTGCAGTTGGTGGGTCTGTATGTAAACGCTGTGGCAGCTTTACTGTGTGTTTCTGCCTGGGCTTGGTGTTGCATTTGAGAGTCAAATGTAATAAAACAACACTTTAAAAAAAAGTACTATAGGATGTAAACTATAGGAGTTTGAAAGATGTCTAAATCAGATCTGGGACCAGATCACTCTTTTACCCCCTGCAGTTTCCTACCTTGCAGTCTGGAAGACAGGGAGTGAAACGAGTGTTTATATATGAGTTAATTATATGAGTGTTTTTAAACAGGATTGAGATATGATAGATGGCACGATTGAAAGAGAACATGAGGGGGGGTACTACTCTTGTGAAAGGGATAATGGTGGAGCAGTAGAGCGCTTAGTCGGTCATGTTTGTTCCCACAGTTAGGCCACCAAGTGGAAAACCTGTATGTAAACTTTTACTTCTCTCCACCTGTCTCGCTTTCCATTCACTCGCTTGTCCCCCCTTTCTCCTTTTCTCTTGATTTCCCACACGCATTTCACCTTTCGTCACACACCCTGGCTTTCCCACACAGCTCTATGTACTAGTTTGGCCATATTCGTTCTTGGGCTACTCCTATCCAATCCTCTCAGATCCTAATAAGTGCATAAGGGGGTAAGAGATAGTGGTTCATTTGGGACTGGGGAGCAGGTTTCTAGGCTTTCGTGTTGTTGAAAGGCACTAATTGCCCCTTCAAACTCAATGCTATCACCCACACCCTCACTGGTACTGCTGTCTCAAAGTCTATGCAGCAGTGGCATGTTGGTGATAGGAGGATAAAATGAACAAAGATGCATCAGTGCCAAGAAAAAGTATGAAGTACTTTCACCAAGCTCTTGTGTTTTGCCTTTGTGCTCTTCCTAGTGGAAGGTAGCAGTATTTCTACAGAATGCCTGCCTGCACAGCGCACACCACATCCATGGCCTGACAGTAGAAAATAATCATCATAATAATAATAATAATTGTATTTATTGATAATTTTGTATTTGCTTTATGATCTGCTTGGCTTTAAGTTGCTTTATTTCTTATATGCACGTATTTAACAGGGATGTTTTCACTTCACACAGTGAATTACATTTTACTACAATAATGGTTCAAAAGAACAAGTGGAGAAGAGCCGTTAGTTTGATTGAGCTATAATATTTTTTTGAGACTTTTTTTTTGTACCAGAATATATTTTTGAAAGTTTTTACACTAAAGTGAATTTGTTGGTATTGGCTCCATGGCTAAAAAAGCCATATGGATCTATCCAGTCTACATTTCATGAAAGTTGAACACTACAATGACGCCTGACTATGTTCCCCTCAAAAATGCACAAATACATTTGTACAATTACATGATTGTTCTGTCTTGCTGTGGATTATTTCTGATGAAAATATGTCTATGTATTTTTAAAAGGGTGTTTTAAGTTCACTTTGTTGTTACATGTTTTTTTTGTCAATATTTTTCTGACATGATATTGTGGACTGTCTGGTTCTGGAAAGGACACTCACATGGATAAGTTAAGTTAAAATAATGTGAAGTCATTTAAAATGTTTTTTTGAAGCGTTAACAAGGCTAGTGCAGTATTGGCTGGTAACTACAGTAGGAAAGCAATCTCTTTCCACCCCCTCCGGAGATTTCCGAACCGTGACGTTAGCGGGGATTCGGAAGACGTAGTGACGCCTGTTGGAGCTCGAGCGAGTCGACAGAGCGAGTGACAGGAAAGCAAAATGGCGGATGAAGATGTTACGCTGAATGGTAAACCTCTACAATCGCTCCGTGTGGCAGACTTGAAAGCCGCTTTGGAGCAACGATGCCTCCCTAAAAGCGGGGCGAAAAATACACTCATTAAGCGACTGAAAGGGGTAAGCTTGGCTCGGGTTTTTGCTTCTATCAACAAGCTGGTCAAGTTCAGCAGGAGGCTATAGAGTGGGGTTATAGGCCGTGTGTCGGTAGTTCGGGGGAATGCATAATATTTGGCACTCATACCCGTGCGGAAAATTTCAAGTCTAGCGAATTATGCATCAGTGTGTTTAACGATGTCGAAGCAAATTTAAAACTATGTCTAGTGTGGTACAACACTCTTCAAAGTTGAGATGTGTTGCACGGCCCGAACTGAAGGCCCAACTGGAGTGTGTGTTTATGCTAGCGAGCTAACTAGCGGTACTAGTCCCTCTACTGTATTTTTGAGCTGCTGTCCTCGGGCCCGCGCTCTGGGAGGAGGGGGCAGGGGGATTGGGTACGCGCCTGCCCATATGCACGGTTTATAGTAGCTCACTAGTTACATAGTTCGCTTAGCAAGACAAACATGTTTAGGAGATAATTAACGTGAAATTGCTTTTCTTTTCCTCTTCAATTTACTATTTGATTAAATTAAATTTTGCTAAACACTACCACAGCTGGAAAATAAATCGCTTTCCTAAACACTAGTGCTGCATATGAATGTGCCCACCATCAGAATGAGCAAATCCTAAATTGCATTATAATTGCCACATAAGTGGCGTAATAACTTAATTGCACACAATGCTCAGCAACCACACAGATATAACGACAGGTTTTTTAATCTGCCATGCAGTTTCCTTTGCTTGTGTTATTACAATGTCATGTGTGTGAAAATGGGCTATTCTTCTCCCGAATTTCAAATTGAATGCAAACTAAAGGTTTGTTGGCACTCTATAAATGCAATGACCCGAGTCGAATTGGATTTACGCATCGCGGTGCAGCTTTGCCCCTCCTATGTAACTGACATCGACCGATCCCTTTCGCTTCTACGTTCCCTATTTATATGGAATAAAAACGGCTTTGTTCATTAGAATATCATATCCATGCAGAGGACAGGACAGAGAGAGAGAATGAGTGTTTTGAGACCCTGCTTCTGACCACGATGATGACGTGCTGGGCATGATTTGCAGCAGCACAGAAACAACTCCAGCTAGAGTTGGTTCATAGGAACTAGAGGTCGACCGATTCTGATTTTTCAACACCGATACCGATTATTGGAGGACAAAAAAAGGGCCGATTTTTTAATTTTTTTATTTGTGATAATGACAATTACAACAATACTGAATGAACACTTATTTTAACTTAATATAATACATAAATAAAATCAATTTAGCCTCAAATAAATAATGAAACATGTTCAATTTTGTATAAATATTGCAAAAACAAAGTGTTGGAGAAGAAATTAAAAGTGCAATATGTGCCATGTAAGAAAGCTAACGTTTAAGTTCCTTGCTCAGAACATGAGAACATATGAAAGCTGGTGGTTCCTTTTTAACATGAGTCTTCAATATTCCCAGGTAAGAAGTTTTAGGTTGTAGTTATTATAGGAATTATAGGACTATTTCTCTCTATACCATTTGTATTTCATATACCTTTGACTATTGGATGTTCTTATAGGCACTTTAGTATTGCCAGTGTAACAGTAAAGCTTCCGTACCTCTCCTCGCTCCTACCTGGGCTCGAACCAGGAACACAACAACAACAGCCATCCTCGAAGCAGCGTTACCCATGCAGAGCAAGGGGAACAACTACTCCAAGTCTCAGAGCGAGTGACGTTTGAAACGCTATTAGCGCGCACCCCGCTAACTAGCTAGCCATTTCACATCACATCGTTACACCAGCCTAATCTCGGGAGTGGATATGCTTGTCATAAACAGCAGAGCTGCTGGCAAAACGCACAAAAGTGCTGTTTGAATGAATACTTATGAGTCTGCTGGTGCCTACCATCGCTCAGACTGCTCTATAACATAATAACACACAAATGCGAGCCTTAGGTCATTAATGTGGTCGAATCCGGAAACTATCATCTCGAAAACAAGACGTTTATTATTTCAGTGAAATACAGAACCGTTCCGTATTTTATCTAACGGGTGGCATCCATCAGTCTAAATATTCCTGTTACATTGCACAACCTTCAATGTTATGTCATAATTACGTAAAATCCTGGCAAATTAGTTCGCAATGAGCCAGGCGGCACAAACTGTTGCATATACCCTGACTCTGCGTGCAATGAACGCAAGAGATGTGACACAATTTCACCTGGTTAATATTGCCTGCTAACCTGGATTTCTTTTAGCTAAATATGCAGGTTTAAAAATATATACTTCTGTGTATTGATTTTAAGAATGGCATTGGTGTTTATGGTTAGGTACACATTGGAGCAATGACAGTCCTTTTTCGCGAATGCGCACTGCATCGATTATATGCAACGCAGGACACGCTAGATAAACTAGTAATATCATCAACCATGTGTAGTTATAATTAGTGATTATTATTGATTAAGTTTAATGCTAGCTAGCAACTTACCTTGGCTTCTTACTGCATTCGCGCAACAGGCGGGCTCCTCGTGAGGCAGGTGGTTAGAGCGTTGGACTAGTTAACCGTAAGGTTGCAACATTGAATCCCTGAGCTGACAAGGTAAAAATCAGTTGTTCTGTCCCTGAACAAGGCAGTTAACCAACCGTTCCAAGGCCGTCATTGAAAATAAGAATGTGTTCCGAACTGACTTGCCTAGTTAAATAAAGATTTAAAAAAATCGGCAAAATTGGCATCCAAAATGACCGATTTCCGATTGTTATGAACTTGAAATCGGCCCTAATTAATCGGCCATTCCGATTAATCGGTCGACCTCAAATAGGAACAACAGGTTGTTGTCCTATCTACGGTGCTACATTTATCTCCCTTATTTGTTGACTGATTTCATGTATGTGCTTGGAATAATTTGGTTAGTTTTGCTACAATGTAAATGTTAAATGTTTATTACTGTATTGCTACTCTCCGATGATGATCTCGCCATGCTAATACTGATGCACCAGACTGACGGTGTGTCTCTCTGGGTGCAAGTGAGTTAGCCTCACCTTCTCATACTGACTGGATCAGTGTGTGCTGAGGAGAATGAAAAAATAGCTCTTACTCACCTGCATTTTTGTGAAAATACAATAGCATTGTGATGTGTGTTTCAACCAGTATTTTGCTCTCTGTTTTAGGCTCTAATGTTGGAGAATCTTCAGAGGACCTCCACTCCCCATATTGGGCTCCAGCCGAACTCCCAGGTAAGAGCCCAAGCAAAACACTACCGATTGGAGAGTCAACACTAGGTGGAAGTTACCTGATTTTAATTTTCAGTCATCTGTGTGTTTGACCAGAGCTTTATTTATTTTTTTACCCTCAAATTGATTAGAACATACAGTATTTCTACCTGTATCGTTACATTTAAGGTTGTGTCTGTCTTATATATTTTTAGATTGGGGTGAGTCCTGTATATATTAAATTACACAGATAGCCTTTCCCTTCCTGTTTTCTAATGTTGTGCCTATATCCCATGTGTGTTTAGATTGGGGAGGAGATGAGCCAAAACAGCTTTATAAAGCAGTACCTGGCTCAGCAGCAGGAGCTCCTCCGCCAGAGGTTGGAGAGAGAGGCCAGGGAGGCAGCCGAGGCCGACGGTAAGACATCCACAACAAGGCTCTAATATCCACACTAGCATACACTACTTAGCATGTAATGCTAGTGTGGAGTGGGCATTGGAACATAATCCCAGTCTATTCCAATATCCACACTAGCATACTACTTAGTGTGAAGCAATGTTTTGAGAATACATTCTAAGTGGTATGCTAGTGTGGACATCTCCTCTCTACCTGAACACTGGATGATGGACCCAATGCTTTGTGCAGTTGGCACATGTATGTCTGGATAGATAGTGGCACAATAGTGTTTGTTAACAATGGTATATACCTGAATGCAGGGCAGTTAGATTAGTGCCCTATACAGTGCCTTGCGAAAGTATTCGGCCCCCTTGAACTTTGCGACCTTTTGCCACATTTCAGGCTTCAAACATAAAGATATAAAACTGTATTTTTTTGTGAAGAATCAACAACAAGTGGGACACAATCATGAAGTGGAACGACATTTATTGGATATTTAAAACTTTTTTAACAAATCAAAAACTGAAAAATTGGGCGTGCAAAACTATTCAGCCCCTTTACTTTCAGTGCAGCAAACTCTCTCCAGAAGTTCAGTGAGGATCTCTGAATGATCCAATGTTGACCTAAATGACTAATGATGATAAATACAATCCACCTGTGTGTAATCAAGTCTCCGTATAAATGCACCTGCACTGTGATAGTCTCAGAGGTCCGTTAAAAGCGCAGAGAGCATCATGAAGAACAAGGAACACACCAGGCAGGTCCGAGATACTGTTGTGAAGAAGTTTAAAGCCGGATTTGGATACAAAAAGATTTCCCAAGCTTTAAACATCCCAAGGAGCACTGTGCAAGCGATAATATTGAAATGGAAGGAGTATCAGACCACTGCAAATCTACCAAGACCTGGCCGTCCCTCTAAACTTTCAGCTCATACAAGGAGAAGACTGATCAGAGATGCAGCCAAGAGGCCCATGATCACTCTGGATGAACTGCAGAGATCTACAGCTGAGGTGGGAGACTCTGTCCATAGGACAACAATCAGTCGTATATTGCACAAATCTGGCCTTTATGGAAGAGTGGCAAGAAGAAAGCCTTTTCTTAAAGATATCCATAAAAAGTGTTGTTTAAAGTTTGCCACAAGCCACCTGGGAGACACACCAAACATGTGGAAGAAGGTGCTCTGGTCAGATTAAACCAAAATTGAACTTTTTGGCAACAATGCAAAACGTTATGTTTGGTGTAAAAGCAACACAGCTGAACACACCATCCCCACTGTCAAACATGGTGGTGGCAGCATCATGGTTTGGGCCTGCTTTTCTTCAGCAGGGACAGGGAAGATGGTTAAAATTGATGGGAAGATGGATGGAGCCAAATACAGGACCATTCTGGAAGAAAACCTGATGGAGTCTGCAAAAGACCTGAGACTGGGACGGAGATTTGTCTTCCAACAAGACAATGATCCAAAACATAAAGCAAAATCTACAATGGAATGGTTCAAAAATAAACATATCCAGGTGTTAGAATGGCCAAGTCAAAGTCCAGACCTGAATCCAATTGAGAATCTGTGGAAAGAACTGAAAACTGCTGTTCACAAATGCTCTCCATCCAACCTCACTGAGCTCGAGCTGTTTTGCAAGGAGGAATGGGAAAAAATGTCAGTCTCTCGATGTGCAAAACTGATAGAGACATACCCCAAGCGACTTACAGCTGTAATCGCAGTAAAAGGTGGCGCTACAAAGTATTAACTTAAGGGGGCTGAATAATTTTGCACGCCCAATTTTTCAGTTTTTGATTTGTTAAAAAAGTTTGAAATATCCAATAAATGTCATTCCACTTCATGATTGTGTCCCACTTGTTGTTGATTCTTCACAAAAAAATACAGTTTTATATCTTTATGTTTGAAGCCTGAAATGTGGCAAAAGGTCGCAAAGTTCAAGGGGGCCGAATACTTTCGCAAGGCACTGTACATCTGCATATGGATGTACCCGAGTGAACTTCTCATCAGCATATATGGATAGTGGGCCCATTTCACCATGTTATGTCACCCAAGTCTTTACTGTCTCCGATGATGATCCCGCCATGCTAATACTGATGTATCAGACTGACAGTGTGTCTATCTGGGTGCAAGTGAGTTAAACTCACCTTCTCATACTGACTGGGTCAGTGTGGGCTGAGGAGAACTACTAGGAATTAACCACAATTCCTACTCTAATATATTTTACTCAAAAGGCTACAAATAACTTCTGTCAGTTTAATGTATTATTGTATACTGTTTATTTTGGTAAGTGAGTGAGCAGTCTTTGTTTACTCCATTCCCAATTGAGTTGTTGTGCAGAGTCTGGAGACGTCCCAGTTTCATCCTTTCTAAATGGCCAAAAAGCTTATTTTGTTGTCCAACAAATGGTGTGCTGCATGGCCTTTTTTGGGTAAACTCTGACCCCTGACCTCTAACCTCTCTGTGAAACAGAAAGCCCAGCGGGCCCTGAGGAGGAGGAGCACACAGAGGAGGGCAACGACAGCGATTCCTATAACCCTGACAAGGTCAGTAGCCTACACACAGACAGTAGCAGAAGACGCTAAAAAGCCAACCACATTTGAACGGTCCTCCAGATATGTATTCTCCTATAAGTTATATTGTTCATATCAGCCTAGCTAACAGTCAAAATTTTCTCTCTCCCTCCCCCAACCTGTCTTCTCCCACCCCAGCATCGCCCCATGCCCTCCCAGCCCCCACTGACCCGGGCTGAGGAAGAGGGTGGAGGAGGGCCAATGATGATGGGGCACCAGGGCCAAGGGATGATGATGGGGCACCAGGGCCAAGGAATGATGATGGGGAAAGGCCAGGGGATGATGGGCCAAGGGATGATGTCTCGCAGACCAGACTTTGGCCCAGGCTCTGTGCCTCAGGAGTCTCCTGACGCCCCCGGAGGTCCTGGATCCTGGATGCAGCAGCGTCCCTCCCTCCAACATGGCCTCCACCACGAGGAGCCCACCACCCCCTCCCCGCCCAGAGCTGTGGCCTCCCTCTCGGTGCGCGTCCTAGGGGACCCTGAGCGCCAGGGCCTGCCCCCATCCATGCCCCCCCGCGCCCAGACCCAGGAGAAGGAAGGCACCGCCCCAGCGGATGACGACCGACCCGCCCACTCTGTGCTCCACCTCAGCCGCTCCGCCCGGGCAGCAGCTGGCAGTAACCGTGTCCAGGAAGACTGTGACGATGATGATGACAGCAGTGAGGAGGATGAAGATGATTGGGGACCTGCGGCGAGGAGAGGTGGCGGAAGAGGGTTAGCCCCTCCCCCCCATCTCCAGCAGCCTTCCCCCAGCGTGCCAGCGGCCCGAGAGAGATCCAGACGCAAGCTCCAGCCTCCGCAACACATCCCCCCTCAGCAGGTAGTACACCAGCCCCCCATGCAGCTCCGCCAGCCCACCCCGCCCCCCTCTCCACCCCCAGAGCTCTCCTTCCCCCTTCCCGACACCCCCAAACAGAGCCCGCCCGACATGGATGAGGATCCAGAAGGGGCTGGGGTGTCCGTCCGCCCCCCTCCAGGTGGTCTCCAGAGGCAGGACTCTGACTCCAGCTCCCGATCCAGCAGCCCAGAGCCCCGAGCCAAGCGCCGACCCGGACCCCTCTCCTTGCTGGCCCGCAAGATGGCGTCCGAGGGAGCTTACGGGAAGAGAGGCGAGGGTGCGCCGGCGGACAGCCAGACAGGTCCTCGAGGGGAGGCTTCCAGACCAGGAGATGGAGTTGGCAGCAGCCCAGGAGCTGGAGCAGGACCGGGGGTTGAGGTGGTCATGATCCCTGGGGCTGCTATCACCCACACAGGAGGCAGCAGCAGCACAGGGCACACGGGATTCGTCACTGTACCTGAGGTCCCTGCACCAGTGGTTATGTTTGGATCAGGAGCCCAGTCCCATCCTCTCCTGTCTGTGACAGCTGTCCCCAGCATAACCCTCACAACCGAGCCCCAGGGTCCATCTGGAGAGACGGCACAGAAGAAGACAGAGAAAGAAACAAAGCAGGCGGAGGAAAAGGAGAGGAAGATGAAGCAGGTGGTGGAGGAGGAGAGTCACCTGCCGCCATGGCAGCGTGGACGTGACTTGACGCTTCCATCTGCGTCTTCACAGTTTGAGTCTGGGGGGTCAGAGGAGCCTCTGATGGACCAGGGAGACACCCAGAAAAAGTCACCCTTCGGCAGGGACAAACCTCTCTCCTCCGCTTCCGGCTCAGCCATGACGACCACCACCTCCCCACCTGCCATCGCCCCCAAGAAGCCCCGCATGTTCTCCGACACCTCCTCCGGCTCCATGACCTCCCCTCCCAAACCTGTGCAGCAGGGGTCAGTGGTGGTGACCACCCCAGGGGAACTCCCTGAACCCCATTGCATATCTGTGAGACCCCAGGTAGTCCTTGTCTCAGGGGCACAGCAGCACACAGACGACACCATGGAGGTCACCGCGCTGAACAAGGCGTCCGTGGAGAAGCCTGGATGGAAAGCTGGAGGAGACGATGAGAAGATGGAGAAGGAGCGTGACAGCCTGGCGCAGAAGGAGCGTGCCAGCCACGCGGAGAAGGAGCGTGCCAGCCTGGCGGAGAAGGAGCGTGCCAGCCTGGCGGAGAAGGAGCGTGCCAGCCAGGCGGAGAAGGAGCGTGCCAGCCAGGCGGAGAAGGAGCGTGCCAGCCAGGCGGAGAAGGAGCGTGCCAGCCAGGCGGAGAAGGAGCGTGCCAGCCAGGCGGAGAAGGAGCGTGCCAGCCAGGCGGAGAAGGAGCGTGCCAGCCAGGCGGAGAAGGAGCGTGCCAGCCAGGCGGAGAAGGAGCGTGCCAGCCAGGCGGAGAAGGAGCGTGCCAGCCAGGCGGAGAAGGAGCGTGCCAGCCAGGCGGAGAAGGAGCGTGCCTGCCAGGCGGAGAAGGAGCGTGCCAGCCAGGCGGAGAAGGAGCGTGCCAGCCAGGCGGAGAAGGAGCGTGCCAGCCAGGCGGAGAAGGAGCGTGCCTGCCAGGCGGAGAAGGAGCGTGCCTGCCAGGCGGAGAAGGAGCGTGCCAGCCTGGCGGAGAAGGAGCGTGCCAGCCTGGCGGAGAAGGAGCGTGCCAGCCTGGCGGAGAAGGAGCGTGCCAGCCTGGCGGAGAAGGGAACTTCTAAACCCGGGGAGACCAGGAGAAGGGGACCTGAAGAGACTGTTGAGGTTGAGCCCATGGGACCTGTTCTACCCCCTTCTTACCCAGGTAAGGGAGAAGATGAGAGGAAGGGGAAGGAAGATGAGAGGGTGTGGAGGAAGGAAGATGAGAGGAAGAAGGAAGCAGAGCGAGGCAGGTGTGGGGAGAGGGCGAGGCACAGGAGGTCATCTCCCTCTAGTGGTGGCGACTCTTCATCCTCGGACTCTGGATCCTCTTCGTCACATTCTTCTGGCTCCACCTCCTCCCAGGACAAAAAAAAGGTTAGTGATTGGCTAATCTGGATGTCAATCGAATCTTTCTCTCTGCAATGACAAGCTACCATCACAATACAGTGCTCGAGCAGTGTACACATTAGTTCTTGCTTATGCTTCTGTCCGATGATGATCCCGCCATGCTAATACTGATGTGCCAGACTGACAGTGTGTCAGTGTGGGTGCAAGTGAGTTAAACTCACCTTCTCATACTGACTGGTTCAGTGTGGGCTGAGGAGAACTAGTGAAAGATGCTTCATGACCTGCATATGCCATGCTTATTTTTGTAATATTATTTTCCACTAACAATTAACATAACCTCTCTTTCCTCATACAATCGTATGCCTTGCTCCTTAACAAATTCCCATCTCGTCTAACTTTTCTTTATTGAATCACATTGACTTGATCTAAAAGTGGCTTCTTTTTTGCCTCCAACATAACACGTTGATATTTTGCTATATATTGCCAATTGTCTGTGATTTTCTCACTCTTTTGTTTGTTTATCAGAAGACTGACACAGGAAAAGGAAGAGGGGATGAAAAGAGAAGACTGTACAAAGGAGGAGAGAAGAAACAATCTGCCAGGTCAGCCATAGTACCATTTTGAGTTGCTCTCACACACACACTCCTTGCTATTCTTTGCACGCACTAACACACACTTCACATAAACAATCCTTGGTGAGGTGCTCACATTTTCCCACCTGCACTTTCGCATGCATTATCAATTGTAGATATTTCTGTATATTCACTCGGGCTCTGGTAAGGGGAAGCTTCTGCAAACCTTTCAAAACCAAGTGACATTGTGCTCACGGTGTTGCTGATATAGGCCTACACAGATTCACAAAATAATACTCTCTCACACCTGTCTGTCACTTAATTATTTTTTTCCAACTGAATACAATCCTGAATGCCAGTTTGTAGGTTTACATGCACAAGAAACATGATTGAGGTGCACACACACTATTACCACCTGCAACAGTCCATATCATATCATCTATTCCCCCCTATGTCTCGTCTCTGCCGCCATTATTTTTTTTGTCTGCAATGTGAATGTGTCTTTGGATGACTTGAACACATGCTGAACACTTCATTCTGGTCATTGAGCCGTGGAGGATTGGACTCCAGGAGTGGATGGACGTCGCAAGGTAGCAATTGAGAGTTTAATGATTTATAATAAAAGCAGGAAGCACCATCAGAAAACATGTGTGGATGTGTGTGTGCGCAGATGTATACTGTATGTGTCTTGTCTCATCAACATGACGTTTGAATGTCTATTAATGACCATGAGTGAAGTATATGTTTCATGGGTTTTAATGTGTTTTCTACTACTCCTTGCCTGGAAACCCGACGTTGAATTGCATTGAATTCTGTGTCTGACAGAAATGAACGTTTGAATCAGGAAAGTTTCCTCGCAAGACTTCTACGTGCCAGAAAGTTGAATACAATTATATTTTATTGTACTTTACCAGTTGGTCCTTTTGGCGGCGGGAATGTGAGAATATATGCACAGGATAGAATAATTACATATTTTTTAAATTGCGTTCAGATTTCTATCACCTGTAGCATGCGCAGAACCATGTAAACACGTCCACGGCAAGTATACATACGTTTCGTGATAGAAATCAGGTGAAATCTGAACGCACTACCAGCGCTTTAACACATTTGTGTAGTTATACTTTCCTGTGGATATAGTCTCACATTCCTACTGCCAAAAGGACCAACGACTACATGGACAATCGGTAAAGCACGTTAAAATATAATTTTATTCAACGTTCTGGCTTGAGGTCATGAAAGGAAACTGAACTGATTCAAGCGATCATTTTTGACCAATGTAGAATTCGATGCAATTCTACTTTAAAGTTGTTACAATATAGCGTTAGCTTCTCCAGCAGCGTTGTAAACAGTCAAATCGCTTACTCACACGACTAGATATTATAGAAAAGGGCAACGGTCAGTGCTTAGCGATATCCTTGGGACGTCCCAACTCTTCACTTAACTCCTACCATTTTACATTTCAACTTCCAATTGGTTAATGTCCAATTATTTATATACAATAGATGGCTGACAGGGGGCGCTGTTTTGAAGCCACCGCTCCATCTTGCCACTCCCCCACCGTTGTAAAAATATTTTGAAATTGCCTACATTTGTTTTTGCCACTAAATCTATTAGACACCTTCATACATCTTTTTTTTTGTCCTGTTACTGTCCCCACTACAACAACAACATACATGTAATTTTGCCCTTGAAACACTGTACAATTCCTATGGAGGACTGCGCCATTATGGCCGACCGGAGTCTTCAAAGCCTCTAATTGACCAATGCATAGCATTCGCAATACAGGGTTTATTTACATCATTGGTAAAGTCAGAGTTGGGACATCCAAGGCAGCGGCAAAGATTGTAGCGGTAGTCGTATTTATTGTCAGGCGCCCAATGCGGCAGTCCCACAGCCGGTGTGGCTTTGGCCATTATCTATTATTGACAAGATGGTCGAGTGACCACTCTAACAATGGAAGTGCTTGTCCTCAAAGATGGATGGCAGGCGAGATCAGGTGGGATCATATTGGCCAATAAGGGCAGATACGCGTGTGAACAAGCGGCACAACTCTGAGTCGTTTTTTGATGTTGTCAAACACTACACTCATTGACCTGTATACACACATTTCCAATTTCGTGGTATTTTCGTGGTCTGGTTTTGGGTGGAGTAAACCCTCTCGCTTCTTCCTCTTTGCCTTGGCTGAGAAGAGAGACGGGTCCTCGCTCTCTCACTCCTCACACTAATTTCCCCTCCCGGCTCGCTATCCAATATGGCCGTCGTGAGTGTATTGCTACTCTGATACCGTCGCAGTGCACAAACCCCGCAGCCGCATAAGGATTTCTCCTCGATTTTAATCCACGCTTTACCGGAGTAATCAATTACGATAGAGCGTTGGCTGTCGGGGGTTCCAGCCCGGCAATATGCTGTCAGAAGGCAACAAAAACGGGTAAGATAGAGAGGGGTTAGGCATTACGTTGCTAGCTGCTAACGTTACCCTTGGTTTCATCGCTAACGCGCTGATAGCTTGTCACTTGTGTCATGTCTCAAATCCTCGTTCAACCTGCCCGTCTGGTGCCTTTTATATTCGGATTATGGCTAAACTGTCGTATCATGCGTTGTCATGGTCAGCTATTGACGTGGTCGTTTGATTATTACATACGAAGTGTGTTACATGCGACGTGCACGTGAGTCTCGCTCTCCACGTCCACGGGGGGTGTGGATCGGATGGCCTCGTGTTGGGGGGGAGGGGATGGGAGATACCGGGGTAACTCCGTGATAACTCATGTTTTAAATCTTGATTACCAAATCTATTACACGGATAAATAAGTAGTATAGTTGCTAGTGGTTTGATTAAAGGCGTAATGGCGAGAATCATGCAGTAGCAGCGTTTCATTTGATTAAACATCGAATGACTTCCTCGTTAGTCTTGACTGTCATAACATGTTTTTCTGGTGTGTACTAAAACTCACCTACACTCACTGTGAATCCATTGGATGTTTAGAGACCATTTTATATATCTCAATGATAGAGAAGCTGCCTGTCTCACCTTATGAATCAGTGTGTGTATCTCAAATCACACGTATCACTGCTATGAATCTATAGATAATATAATGCATGAATCCAGGGGGTATTCCTGATTTGAATTGTCCACTTCATGTCGTTTTTTATGCTCCTTTGTCTTGAGATAGATGGTATCAGACAAAGCCATGTATACATATATGGCTCTTGTGTCAGATTGTTAAGCGAGATGAGTTGTGGTGATGTTAAATGAGCAAGTGTCACCATGGGAGATCATTAATACACAAAACATCTGTTGGCCATCAAGTCGTTTTTGTGTACCCTTATGGTGTGACATACTTTTCCTTTTCCCAACTGGCAAGGCTTACTGTTGATGAGACTGTCTCATATGCGGGTACCACATGTACAATCAATGCTGAATGTGTAGAGCAAGGATTCATGATAAAAATAGGGGCCTCTCTTCGTGAAACACAGGGGCAGTTCCTTACCCCAACACACACACACTCTTAATGATTACTTAAGGGACCAGCTGCTCCTGCACTGCTGCCCCTGGGGCACTGGGGTCGAAGTCTAGTAGACATCTGGCCCCTAGCCCCTTACAGGCCTCAGATTGCAGGTGTATGTTTTTTGAAGGGGTAGGAGACACATGCGTAACAATGACTTTGTTTTGGTGTGGAGGAGGTGGAAGGCTTGAGGATGCAATATTGAAGATTTCCAATCAGTTGGCACTCAGCAATGTTATGACCCTGTAAATAATCACCTCAATGTGTGTTTTGAGGTGTATTTGTGACCCCGGCGCTGGGTGTCAGTTGGCTGCTTGATGGTGTGAGTAAGTTATTTATAGTACACTGTCCCAGATCACTGGCCTTAACCAACCTTTCCCTTCTCTCTCTCGTCCTCCATCTGTCCTCTGTGTGTCTCCGGCTCTCTTCTCCGAGGTAGAGGTAGCCTCTCATCCATCTTCTCTTCTCTGCTTTTTAACAAGGGACACATTTGAGTTACTTCGTACCTGATTGTCTCTTCAATTTTCATGGCTAATGAGAGTTGGTAGGACAAGAGACCACAGATGTAATCTATGTTTAGAATTTATGACATTTTCATTCAGATCTTTGTATGATAATCTTCTCTCTCTGCCCCACACTCTCTCCCTCCCTCTTTCTCCCCCAGGGAGGTAAAGCAGTCTTCCCTGTCAGAGCCATCTGGCCCTATGGAGGTGGAGAGGCCAGACCCAGGCCAGACCCAGCCCACCCCTGTCGGGGACCCACAGAACAGTGAGGGCTGCATGGAGGAGGTAAGGCTGCTGAGAGGGAGGGGTTGGGAACTAGGAGCAGGGGGGAGGGGGGGTCCGTCAGTGGATGTTTCTGGAACTAACCACCCTTGTCCTATGGCTAAAGTCTGGTACCCGTGGGTCCCAAATGGCACCCTATTCCCTATGTAGTGCACTACTTTTGACCAGGGCCCATAGGGCTTTGGTCAAAGGTAGTGCATTCGAGGTAATAGGGTGCCATTTGGGACACAGTTATAGAGAGACACATACGGAAGTATAAGGTTAACAGAGAACGACCATACTAACGCCCTTGTAACTATGGCTTAGAGTTAAAACACTCATAGGTATGGGACTGAATGATCTCACCTCTCCTCGTCCTTTGACGGAGTTCGATACAGCCATTCTTTGCAACATACACTCCCACACAGAGGTGCCATACACACACACATTATTCTGTACTCATTATTTTCATAGAGCAGTTGCCTAAGCGACTGGACTGCAGGCGGTTCATCCCTAATGGGGTGTGAAATTAGATGTTAACTCCACACAGACTGCATGCATGCTCCACATCACGATGTTGTTTGGTCAGTGTGGGTGTCTGTGTCAGTGTGGGGTTGTGAGAGGGTGAGTTAAGTTAATCTACAGTCACATTCCTCCTTATCACACTTAGGACTCACTTTCAGATAAATATACATACATTTTCACTAATCCTATAATGGCCATACACAGTTTAATAATAATTAGAGCCATCAAAGGGAAGCAGAGTTAAATGTATTTGGTTTTCCATTTTGGAATTAGCAAAAACCTTGACTACTTGAGTGCATTGCTGTAAACCAGCAATGCACCTTGGCTAATAGGACCCTCATTTTGATTGATCTATCATGAGATAACTTCAGAGAATTTTCTGCTCTTTTACATATTGCAGATTATAAGCTAATGTGATTTGGTATTCAGCTAAATAAACCCTTTTGAAATGGCTCACCCTCACTGTGTGTGTGTGTGTGCGTGTGTGTGTTTGGGACCATGACCTCAGGGTTTGCATGAGTAATAGCCCCTGACAGAGCATCAAGGCTCTCTCCCTCCTCTCTCTTTACCTCCTTTTTGTCTCACTCTCCCCCTTCTCTTTCCTTCTCTGACTCTGCTTTCTTTCTTTCTCTCCCCAACTCTCTTGCTCTCACTCTTTCTCCCTCTGTTTCTCACTCTACTGATGATCTCTCGCTCTCTTTCCCCCTCGCGCTCTCTCTGGCCTGACTCTGTCCATCTTTATCTCTGTCATTCCCATGATCTCTTTATCTCTCTTGGTGTGACTGCTGTTTTAAAACCCCATTGATTGCTTTGTTACGAAGGTGCCCATGCCTCTTCCATTGTCCCTAATGGTACCTGCGTACTACTGCTACTACTACTCCAACTTCTGCCCCGCTATGCCCAAGCGCCTCGGCTGTACCTGATCTAGGCCCCAGAGTGACAGCTACTACTACACCACATCTGACCGCACTGAGTTAGCCTCAGAGAGAGAACCAGAGAGCCAGAGCCTGCAAGGCCTCCCCTCTAAGCCTCCAGCCAAGACCAGCGCTGAGCCATACAGACAAGCTGAACCACCAAGGCCTTGCCTAACCTTCAGGTCAGTGCTGAGCCAACCACGGAACCAGAGGCTGAGCCTGCAAAGTCCTCCCCGGGACCAAAGCCTCAACTCCAGCCCAACCCTAGGCCAACCACGACCTGAGCCGGACCCACCAATGTCCCGAGCTGAGCCAGCCAAAACCGGCAGAAACACAACAAACCACGAAACCACAACCAGCACAAGAACCCTGGGGAGGGAAGCCTACTCACTGGACTGCCTGGTGGAGAGAAGGGGAGGGGGACGTTGTTTCCTGTTGTCACCTTCCCTTTCTTCCGCCATTTTGTGGAGGAGCTACAGCTACTCTCCACACACGTACCGAGAGAAAGAAAGTGGACTACGGACTCGTTGCAGACAAGATGAGTCCAGAGGTCCTGCTACTTCCTGCTGTTTATCCCCATGTCTTCCTTTCAGTCTGCCCCCTACTGGTTGAGAGGACTGTAAATAGGCAGATGATTTCTGCCTCATTGACTTGAATGAACTGGGACCACCTACACATTTTATAAGGACCAAACCGATAATCGGAAACGACACCGTGGACTTTTTCTGACACCTCTCCTAGCTATGTGTCTTCAATGTAGACACTCAAAGTGGATTATTGAAATGGACTTAACATGTTTTTGGACTACATATTTTCTCATAAAGACATTAACCTCTGAGTGCAAGAACTTATGGAACTGTTTTGTTACTGCGGGCCCTTTTGTTGGCTCTTTCCCCTGTTCTGAATGCTCCTATTGGCTTGACCTGCCAGGCCAGCAGCCAACCTGGGCCTTGATTGGCTGGTCAGCCTTTATCAGACTGCTGGATCTGATTTGAACTTTTCACCTGCATCAAAGATTGGGGCACATTTTTGGGGCAAATCTGGTTACAGTGCACACACAGAATACGTCATCAGGTTGTGTGCTTATAGCCTACATTCTGAATTGACAACTGGGTGTTTGTCCAGACATCTGTAAGAGACTTTCAAAGCTATTTATAGAACATCTCCCCTCACTGAACCTTTTTTATAAAACTACTCGAGGCATTATGGACGTGAACTTCAATCCGTGGTCTCATTGGACTATTGGTTATTACACCATCAGACTTTTCAGCTGCAACTTTGCAAGTCTATACGTCACACAAATTCTGTCATGACATCAGGGGATCCAATTTGTTTATATTGGGACCTCAAACGTTTTGACCCCTTCTAACCATATTTGTTCGCTAAACCAACCATTCAGGAATCCCTTGCCTCACAAGCTAAAGGCAAAATGACTCTTTATCAAGCAAAGCACCAGTCAGTTGAGAAAAGCCTTCTTCCCCCTCTCGTTCGAGAAAAAAAAAAAGTCCAAAGCTAAGATCACTTCCTGCCTGCCGGCTAATCACCATTCAGCACACTCAAATCGAGTCCCGCCCTCACTCCTCTGCCTTCTCTGATTGGACCCTTGTTGCCTAGATACAGTACACACTGCCGTGCGGTTGGGCCATAGCCAAGCCAGTGAGGAATCAGGTGTCGATGGTACCAGGAAATGACTTGTCATTTTTCTCTCTATTTGAGATGTATTTTACTTTTTTAAATAACTTAAGTAATGTCAGATAGTTTCTTCTCAGATCTGTTTGCTCATTTCAAGACAGGAGGATTGACTTCATTTTGCTATGTGTAACTCAATATAAACCTTTTTTTAAACTGTCATGATTATTGCAGTTTCAAATTGATAAAATATCCTAATTTGATATGTAGCCTATCCTAAGTGTCTGCATGCATTTCCTGGCAGAACACCATTCTTTGTTTGAATCATCCACTGAATTGGATCTGCAGTATCAGCCTAGACCTGCTCAGGGGTCTCTGGTCTGACAGACGAGGTCTCCAGCGCCCACCCCTCCACCTCTGTGACATTGAACACTCCGTCACAACCCAAACACTGACTCACAACATTGTATGTAGATGTTTAGGCACCAACACAGGCCCTTGTACATTTTAAGGGCAACAAAATGTAAGGTACATAATGAAAGGGAAAGGGGGACATCTCGACAGTTGTACAACTGAAATGTCTTCAGCATTTAACCCAACCCCTCTGAATCAGAGACTATTTATACTGAACCAAAAATATAAACGCAAAATATGAAGTGTTGGTCCCATGTTTCATGAGCTGAAATAAAAGATTCCAGAAATATTCCATACGCACAAAAACTTTTTTCTATGTTGTGCACAAATTTGTAAAATGCTGACTAACAGGGATGTTAATCATTTGTCAATATAATCCACCTACCTGACACGTGTGGTATATCAAGAAGCTGACTTAAACACCATGATCATTACACAGATGCACATTTTGCTGGGGTCAATTAAATGCCGCTCTAAAAGGTGCAGTTTTGTCACAACCCGATGCCACAGATGTCTCAAATATGTCCAACTGGCCTCACAACCGTAGACCACATGGAACCACGCTTGGGGGGGTGTTGAGGAGTATTTCTGTCTGTAGTAAAGCCCTTTTGTGAGGAAAAACTCGTTCTTATTGGCCGGGCATGGATACCCAGTGGGTGGACCTGGCTCCCGAGTGGGAGGGCCTATGCCTTCCCAGACCCACCCATGACTGCGCCCCTTCCTAGTCATGTGAAATCCATAGTTTAGGGCCTAATTTATTTATTTCAATTGACGGATTTCCTTATATGAACTGTAAATAATCAAAAATCTTAGATACTGTTGCGTTTTATTTTTGTTCAGTATATGATTTATTAAAGATATAGAGTTACAGTATAGTCAGTCTTTCTGCTTACCACACACAAGAAGAGCCAGACATCATTAACAAAGGTATCCTCCTGGTCTGAACATTATCATCCCCGACCCAGATTCCATAAAGATGCATTAATACAGTTAATGTCAGTCTGTCTTATACTCAACCAGGTCTCTACAGTCTAGCAGAGGAAAGCTTGCCGATGCCTTAAATTAGACCCTTTTATATAGCATATTCTATGCACTTGGTTTGTCCTCAGTTGGTACTACACCCACACCTCAGCAACACCGCAGTAGGAGGATTTTATGTGAATTACCACTGTGCCTACACCAACACACACCAGTAGGAGTGTACTTTAGATGTCTAGTGATTAAGTTGCAGTGCTACACTTACACACGGTAGGAACATATTAATTGGTCTTAATCTTCCAGTGTCTTTGAACAAAGGTGGAGGCGAACGTGTCTGGAGTTTCCCTCTGTATCAACCAGGCCCCCCCCCATCTTCTCCTTATGTGGTTTAATAGGAGCCTGTCAGACAGTTCTCTCCCTCTATCCCCCACCTCTCTCTCTCTCTGTGTTTAGTATGTTGTCACAGTATCTGGGTCTCATCTCACCCCACGCCCCTGGGGTATCTGTTACATCCTCTCTCTCTTTCCAGAGCACCACTCCTAAAGCGTTCGCTGCACGCAAGATCTCCTTGACCAGTGAGTATTACCAGTTTGGCTTACTGTTGCCTGTCCTGTACTGGATCCCCTCTAATCTAGACCGTAAAAAATAATCACATCAGTCTAGATACATTCCAGGCCGCGGGTCCCGACAGATCATTGCGACGCGTCAGCATTTTTCATGCTAAGGGCGGTCATAAGACTACTTTTGGACAAACATTTCTTGGAAATGGACGTCTTTCTGCTTCGTGTGCGTTTAAACTAGATCGACCTAAAAGCACATATTTGTTGCATTATTCACTCTCACACACACACACACACACACACACACAAGTTCAGTAGCATACCGCTCCTTCTAGTTGGGCGTGCGGGATCTAGTGCGCCTCATTGAAATAGAGTAAGCTGCCTAGTGACAATGCATGGGCGGAGAATCACGTGGCAGTTATCGTTCCAAGGAAATTAACTTCAATATGATTAGACTAGTTTACTACAGTGTCTGTAAATAAATATTGCAAATCAAATTGGATTTGTCACATGCACCGGATACAACAGGTGTAGTAGACCTTAGTGAAATGCTTACTTACAAGCCCTTAACCAACAGTGCAGATATAAGAAAAATAAGTGTTAAGTGAAAAATGTCTGGGTAGCCATTTGAATAGCTGTTCAGGAGTCTTATGGCTTAGGGGTAGAAGCTGTTAAGAAGCCTTTTGGACCTAGACTTGGCACTCCGGTACCATTTGTTGTGTGGTAGCAGAGAGAACAGTGTATGACTAGGGTGGCTGGAGTCTTTGACAATTTTTAAGGCCTTCCTCTGACACTGCCTGGTATAGAGGTCATGGATGGCAGGAAGCTTGGCCCCAATGTTGCACTGGGCCATATGCCCTACCCTCTAGAGCCTTGTGGTCGGAGGCTGAGCAGTTACCATACCAGGCAGTGATGCAACCAGTCGGAATGCTCTCGATGGTGCATCTGTAGAACTTTTTGAGGATCTGAGGACCCATGCCAAATCTTTTCAGTCTCCTGAGGGGGAATAGCCTTTGTTGTGCCCTCTTCACGACTGTCTTGGTGTGTTTGGACCATGATAGTTTGTTGATGTGGACACCAAGGAACTTGAAGCACTCAACCTGCTCCACTACAGCCTGTTGATGAGAATGGGGGTGTGCTCGGTCCTCCTTTTCCTGTAGTCCACAATCATCTCCTTTGTCTTGATCACGTTGAGGGAGAGGTTGTTGTCCTGGCACCACATGGCCAGGTCTCTGCGCTCATCCCTATAGGCTGTCTCATCGTTGTCAGTGATCAGGCCTACCACTGTTGTGTTGTCGGCAAACTTGATGGTGTTGGAGTCGTGCCTGGCCATGCAGTCATGAGTGAACAGGAAGTACAGGAGGGGACTGAGCACGCACCCCTGAGAGGTCCCCATGTTGAGGATCAGTGTAGCGAATGTGTTGTTACCTACCCTTACCATCTGGTGGCGGCCCGTCAGGAAGTCCAGGATCCAGTTGCAGAGGGAGATGTTTAATACCAGGGTCCTTAGAATGAGGTAGTAAGTAACAAGAAAATTTCCCAGGACATAGACACCTCAGATATTGTCAGAAAGTGTAAATTCTTGCTAATCTAACTGCACTGTCCAAATTACAGTAGCTATTACAATGAAATAATACCATGCTATTGTTTGAGGAGCATGCACAGTTAATGCAACCGCTGTGTCAGATTTCATAAACGCTTTACTGAAAAAGCACATCGTGCTACAATCTGATTACAGCGCTCAGAGACCAAAACAACCCAAACAGATATCTGCCATGTTGTGTAGTCAACAGAAGTCAGAAATAGATTTATAAATATTCACTTACCTTTGATGATCTTCATCAGAATGCACTCCCAGGAATCCCAGTTCCGCAATTAATGTTTATTTTGTTCGATAATGTCCATAATTTATGTCCAAATACATCCCCTTTGTTCACGCGTTTAGCCCAGTAATCCAAACTCACGACGCACGATCACTGGGAGCAGACTAAAATTCAAAAAGTTCCGTTACAGTCCGTAGAAACATGTCAAATGATGTATAGAATCAATCTTTAGGATATACCTCAGACTATCATAATTCTTATGTTTGTAATTCAGTATTCCCTTTTGTAACTTTTTTATTCTTCCTTATTATCCATCCTCATGTTGTGCAGACAATATCCTTACGAACATGCTAAATTACAGTACAACGGTACCAGTACTCCTTTTGTATATATTTTTGTATTTTTATTGTTACTATTTCAAAGTAGTTTTTTTTAAAGCTAATTTGTCTTACATTTTAAATTCTGCTTTGTTGAAAGGGCTCGTAAATAAGCATTTCACTGTAAAACTCTACACCTGTTGTATTCGACGCAGGTGAAAAATATATACTTACCATGTTATTCATCTTCTCAGCAGGCAGTAAGACGTCTCCAGAGGGAGCAGCAGCAGCAGGGGGGGAGGCAGAGTCCGGGACCGCTGCTGGGAGGAAGAGGAGGTGGGGATCCAGCACGGCCGTCAACGCCAAGAAACCATCCATCAGCATCACCACAGACTCACTCAAGGTACTGTACATGGCAGCACACACACATACAGACAGGCACACAATCTGAAGAAGAAAATAACACCCTAAAAATCCCTGTTTCAATTCAGACATAACATGGGTTCAAAGTTGTTATATTCAGACTCATTGTCCTCCTTTCTCCCCTTCTCCTACCAGTCTCTGATCCCAGACATCAAGCCCAGTCAGGATGCTGTGGTGGATCTCCACCCTGATGACATCCAGTTGTCTGGGGACGAGGACACCACCAGGGAGGACCAGGGCCCGGACAAGGGCCTCAAGATCAGACGCACTGTCACACAGGTGGGGAAAGGGGCCTTGGGAGTGGATCAGACCAACTTTAATAGGCTATTGTATAATTCAAAATATTGAACCTTTATTTAACTGGGCAAGTCCGTTAATAAAGAACAAATTCTTATTTACAATGACGGCCTACCGGGGAACAGTTGGTTAACGGCCTTGTTCAGGGGAAAAACAACAGATGTTTACCTTGTCAGTTCAGGGATTCGATCCAGCAACCTTTCGGTTACTGGCCCAACGCTCTAACCACTAGGCTACCTGCCGCATAGGTGTATATCATATGTGTGTACCACACATATGTATACAACATTACTTTGTGGGCCATTCAATGTAATTGCACCACCATAAATTGATCATATCTGGAGTGATATTGGTATATATAGTACATTTTAAAACTAGGTTTCGTTTTTATTTATTCGCACCAAATACAAGTGAAAGACAAAACAGTACAGATTTTTTTTTTAAATGGCGAAAGCGGAGTGCAGGTGAGGATAGAAGCCCAAAAGGGCTGGTATGAAAACCACACCATAAAAAAAGTTTTTAAAAAAGTTTGTTCAATCAGTTAAACAAAGAATATTAATTATAATTGTACATGATATACTCAGGATACAAGAAAAACGTTTGATTATGTGTGAGAATTAGGCTAGATGGAGGGAATTACTGGGTAGTTTGGTGCGTCAGGCTGACCCCCAGTCTTCACTTTAAGTTATTGAGGGATGGTGAGGTTTTGGCAATATGAAGATAAGAATTCCAGAGTATGGTACCTCTGTATCTGATAGAGAATTGACTATGTCAGGTGTGGCAGTGGGGAGGGTGACGGTTATCACAGTGTCTTGAGTTATGTAGATTGATTTCAGAATGAACCTGGAAGATTCCATTGAAGGGTTTAGGTAAAATGTGAGGTATGAGCATTTGTAGATTAAAGTACATCATTGGAGTACATTAATATCGTAAATAGACAAGATCTTGAGTTTCTTAATAACCTCTTGGTGTTAGGGGGCAGTATTTTCATTTTTGGTATAAAAAAAACGTTCCTGTTTTAAACGGGATATTTTGTCAGGAAAAGATGCTAGAATATGCATATAATTGACAGCTTTGGATAGAAAACACTAACGTTTCCAAAACTGTAAAGATATTATCTGTGAGTATAACAGAACTGATGTTGCAGGCGAAAGCCTGAGAAAAAATCCAATCCGGAAGTGCCCCAGGTTTTGAAAGCGCTGCGTTCAAATGACTCCCTATTCAGCTGTGAATGTACCATCAACGAGCTTACACTTTCTACGTATTCCCCAAGGTGTCTACAGCATTGTGACGTAGTTTTACACATTTCTGTTGAAGAACAGCCGTAGGGGGCCACATTGCGTAAGTGGTCACATGGTGGCTCCGAGAGAGATTCTAGCGTAAAATACAGAGGTAGCCATTACTCCAATCGGTCCTAGTGAAAAATGAATGGTCCCGACGGATATATTATCGAATAGATATTAGAAAAACACCTTGAGGATGGATTCTAAACAACGTTTGCCATGTTTCAGTCGATATTATCGAGCTAATTTGGAATATTTTTCCAAATTAGTGGAAACCGCAATTTCCGGGCGATTTCTCAGCCAAACGTGAAGAACAAACGGAGCAATTTTAACTTATATAATACATCAGTAAAAAACAATTTAGCCTCAAATAAATAATGAAACGTGTTCAATTTGGTTTAAATAATGCTAAAACAAAGTGTTGGAGAAGAAAGTAAAAGTGCAATATGTGCCATGTAAAAAAGCTAACGGTTAAGTTCCTTGCTCAGAACATGAGAACATATGAAAGCTAGCTGGTGGTTCCTTTTTAACATGAGACTTCAATATTCCAAGGTAAGAAGTTTTAGTTTGTAGTTAATATAGTATTTATAGGACTATTTCTCTCTACCATTTGTATTTCATATACCTTTGACTATTGGATGTTCTTATAGGCACTTAAGTATTGCCAGTGTAACAGTATAGCTTCCGTCCCTCTCTTCGCCCCTACCTGGGCTCGAACCAGGAACACATCGACAACAGCCACCCTCGAAGCATCGTTACCCATCGCTCCACAAAATCCACGGCCCTTGCAAGGGGAACAACCACTCCAAGTCTCAGAGCGAGTGACGTTTGAAACGCTATTAGCGCGCACCCCGCTAACTAGCTAGCCATTTCACATCGGTTACACCAGCCTAATCTCGGGAGTTGATAGGCTTCAAGTCATAAACAGCTCAATGCTTGAAGCACAGCAAAGAGATGCTGGCAAAACACACAAAAGGGCTGTTTGAATGAGTGCTTATGAGCCTGCTGTTGCCTACCACCACTCAGTCAGACTGCTCTATCAAATATCAAGTCATAGACTTAATTATAACATAACACACACAAATACGAGCTTTTGGTCATTAATATGGTCGAATTTGGAAACTATCATTTCGAAAACAAAACGTTTATTTCAGTGAAATACGGAACCATTCTGTATTTTATGTAACAGGTGGCAACCCTAAGTCTAAATGTTGCTGTGACATTGTTCAACCTTCAATGTTATGTCATAATTACATAAAATTCTGGCAAATTAGTTGCATTTACCCTGACGCTGCATGCAATGAACGCAAGAGAAGTGACACAATTTCACCTGGTTAATATTGCCTGCTAACCTGGATTTCTTTTAGCTAAATATGCAGGTTTAAAAATATATACTTCTGTGTATTGATTTTAAGAAAGGCATTGGTGTTTATGGTTAGGTACAGTAATGCAACGATTGTGCTTTTTTCGCAAATGCGCTTTTGTTAAATCATCCCCCGTTTAGTGAAGTTGGCTGTCTTTGTTAGGAAGAAATAGTCTTCACACAGTTCGCAACAAGCCAGGCGGCCCAAACTGCTGCATATACCCTGACTCTGTTGCAAGAGAAGTGACACAATTTACCTAGTTAAAAGAAATCCATGTTAGCAGGCAATATTAACTAAATATGCAGGTTTAAAAATATATATTTGTGTATTGATTTTAAGAAAGGCATTGATGTTAATGGTTAGGTACACATTGGAGCAACGACGGTCCTTTTTCGTGAATGAGCACTACATCGATTATATGCAGCAACGCAGGACACGCTAGATAACTACTACACATGGTTGATGATATTACTAGTTTAACTAGTGATTATGATTGATTGATTGTTTTTTATAAGATAAGTTTAATGCTAGCTAGCAACTTACCTTGGTTTCTTACTGCATTTGCGTATCAGGCAGGCTCCTCGTGGAGTGCAATGAGAGGCAGGTGGTTAGAGTGTTGGACTACTTAACTGTAAGGTTGCAAGATTGAATCCCCGAGCTGACAAGGTAAAAATCTGTCGTTCTGCCCCTGAACAGTTAACCCACCGGTTCCTAGGCCGTCATTGAAAATAAGAATGTGTTCTTAACTGACTTGCCTAGTTAAATAAAGGTGTAAAAACAAATCTATGAAAACTTGAAATAGGCCCTAATTAATCGGCCATTCCGATTAGTCAGTCGACCTCTACTGCAGACAAATTGAATATGATCTTTTCAAGGTAACTTTTCATCAATTAGACTCCGAGGAATCTAGTGGATGTGACTTGTTCCATTTCATTCCCACAAATTGAGATTCTGGAGAATACAGTAGTTAAATTATATTTTTAAATGTTTTTTAATTTTTTTTAAAAATCTATCTGAAACATTCAGAAAATTTAGCCATATCTGAGTTGGCTTCATTAATTAGTGAATCAAATTGATTGTGTGATAAAATCTACCGTAATTTCCGGACTATAAGCCGCTACTTTTTTCCCACGCGTTGAACCTCGCGGTTTATACAATGACGAGGCTAATTTATGGATTTCCCCCGCTTTTACAAGATTCATGCCGCCAAAAAACTGAGCACCGTCACATAATGTGACGTAAATCGAGCGCGCTCAAACTTCCCATCATTCTGATTACGGTAGTCATTTTGTCACCCTCATCATGGCAAAGACACGGAGAAATGCATATGATGCAGCTTTCAAGTTGAAGGCGATCGATCTGGCTGTTGGAAAAGGAAATAGAGCTGCTGACAGCTTGGAGCATTGTCATAAAATCCACTATCATCAACTGGTTTCGAAAGGCTGGACTGCTGCGTGTTGAAGAGGGCAGCGATCCAACATCGGATGAAGCAATTCTGAGGCTATTCAACTCCGACACCGAAGGAGAGGACTTCAGTGGTTTCAGTGCACAGGAGGAGGAAGATGGTGACCAATGACTTTCTTGGTAGGCTACTGTTTTAATTTTTGTTACAAGCCGTGTTTCGTTAAAGCCTATTTATTTTTGTTACAAGCCGTGTTTCGTTTAAAGGCTGTGTAAAGTTAATTTGTTTCAATGTACCGGTAGGCACCTGCGGCTTATAGACATGTGCGGCTTATTTATGTACAAAATACATATTTTTAAAAAATTCAGTGGGTGCGGTTTATATTCAGGTGCGCTTAATAGTCCAGCAATTACGGTAATTGGTATCATCAGCAAAGAGAATGGTAGAAAGCAGCAAGGTCATTGATATACATTAGGAACAACAAAGGCCTAGTTATCGTATCTTGGCCCTGGTAGATGCACAGCTGTTTGCATAAACAAATTGGTCTCTATCATAAACATAACTATATAACCAAGAGTATAATCATGAAAACTGTAGTAATGCAATTTAGAAAGTAATATTTCCTGATCAACCGTGTCAATGCTTTGGATAAATCTAAAAAGATGCCAAAGCATATATTCATTAAGGGCTGTATAGATCTTATCCACAAGTTGCAAAAGAGCCATATCTTTGGAGTAGTTTTTATGAAAACCATATTGTTGCTCATATAGAAGTGTTAATTAAATGTTTCAACATTTTCCTATATACCAATTCTGAGGATTTTAGAAAAACATAGTAGTACAGATATTGGGGGATAATTTGCAAAAGATCTTGGATCCCCAGATTATATAGAGGGGGATAACTTTAGAAAATGGTCTATCTTTAGGAACAATACCAGTTTGCATAGATTTGGTGAAGATGTACATTAGAGGCTGCTGCTGATATCTTTAAGTTACCAATTACCTCCATTACATCAGGAGGATCAAACTGAAGCAGAGAAGGGAAATGTTCCTTAATGCAATCCACAGGATTTCCATCAGTGGTTTTCCAATTCGGCCTTTTTTTTGTTTGTTCTTCAATTAGTCGTGGCAGCAGTTCCTTTCTTTTGAGGCGTACAGAGAAGTCTTCATTTATGAAGATGTTGGTTTCCTTCAGGCACTTGGCTCTCCTGAGAATCTCCTCGTCTTTGAACCTGAGCATTTTCGCCACTATAGATCTGGGCCGTCCATCAGGGAAGAAAGTGCCATTCCTAATCGCCCTCCATCTCCACGAGTTTAGGGTCCAGTTTGAGTTGATCTTCCAGGAGTTTCTTGCCCTTAACTTCGGTGTCAAGTTTCAGTCTTAACATCCTCAATTCCATCTTTTTTTAAATGGATTTATTTTTTATGTTTTTGCGCCTCTATCGGTTTTCGAGGTAGTCTCCTTTTGGAAGAGTGCTTGTCAAGTGTTTGGAAAATTGCTAAATGGTGACATTCACGCCCTTTAGCTCCTCCACCTCTGACTGCGTAAACTCAACTGTTTAAATTCCATGACATCCTTAAACAAATCATCAACCCTTTTGTTGGTAGAATCCATAAAGAGTTGCAGGACAGACTTTTTTTTTGATCGAGTTCATGGAGTGTAGCGTTTGATACATATTCCTCTTCCACATTGAGCTTTGGGGTGTTTATTTCTGTCTAGCATAAGCCAGTGCTGTTGATACAAGGTATATGCTGGGCAGTAAGCCTAAACACTGGTCGAAGATGCTTGGGAAAGACAGTGGTAGGAGCATTCGCTTACCCACGGAACGAGCATCGGGAACGAGCATCGTGTGAGGACGGAGACCGAGTTTTCTTTTTATCGACAAGCCAACATTTATTCTTACACACTTGAGCTGTATAGTGATTAAGTTGTCACTTCTCCATTCATAGGTGGTCCCAAGTGAAAACCAGGAGAATGGCCAGGGAGAACAAGATGAGGAGGAGGAGGAAGAGGAGGAGAAGAAACAGGAGCATGACAGAGAGAGGACACAGAAAGAGAAGAGGAAGGACAGCTACTCAGAAGACACCATGGAGTCTCAGTCCTCCGCTACGCACGACACCGATGCTAAGAAAGGTAACGCACAACAGTTCTGAAGTGTAACGCTGTCTCCCAAGTCTCTCCGGCTAATATGACACTTCTTTCTAGCCACTTTATCTTCCTGCCCTGTTCCCCTTGTTTTTCCCTTTCTCTTCAAATCAATCTCTCTCCCTCAGTCACTCCCAGTGATACGCTGGTGCGTCGCTCCATCAGCCAGCAGAAGTCAGGTGTGTCTGTCACCATCGACGATCCGGTTCGCACCGCCAAACAGCCATCTCCGCCCAGAGGCAAAGTCTCCAACATCGTCCACGTCTGTAACCTGGTGAGTTCAGAGCATTCTCTTTAACACACTCATTTGAGTGTATAGCATATATAAAAGTAGATCTTGGGATAAGGTTGCTCCTAGTCACTGATCAGTTTAACATTTTCTTCCCTAATGGGTAAGGTTAGGATATATGGTTCCTAGATCTGTGCAAAAGGGCGACTTCTAACTTGAATCAACATCATGAACTGAGTGACCTGTGGCCCTGACTGACCTATGACCTCTCTCCTGTCCATTAGGTGCGACCTTTCACCCTGGGGCAGCTGAAGGAGCTGCTGAACAGGACAGGCTCAGTGGTAGAGGATGGCTTCTGGATCGACAAGATCAAGTCTCATTGCTACGTCACTGTGAGTAACTGTTATTGTCTCGTTCTCTCTCATACCAGTTTGTCTCTCACTATCATTGTCAAGTCGGCCAGATAATTAATTCCCAAATTACTTAATTGGGACTAGAGAAACTGATGGCTTTGAAAGTCCACGCACATCACACTGTTGTTTTTCAAAGAACTGGTCATTGTTCTTTGACCTCTCTCTCGCTCTCTCTCTCTTTCCTCCCAGTACTCCAGCACAGAGGAGGCTGTGGCCACACGAGCTGCGCTCCACGGGGTGAAGTGGCCCCAAAGCAACCCTAAGGTCCTCAGTGTGGACTTCTGTGAGCAGAACGAGGTAATTATGTCCAACCCTTTCACACCCAACAGGGAACAACTGGACTAGTACTAATAAACACTAGGAACATAGGAATATTAGCTCTGATGGACTAATGGGTATCTACATAAACTAACTTGGGGGAAAATAGCTGGCGCTTGGTGTGTAGATCTATGTTCAATCTATGGTGTGTAGATCTATTGTGTAAATTATGATTTAACAAAGCCCTTCCTCTCTTATCCATCCAAGGAACAAGTTTTTACATTTTAAAGTGATAAAACACTGCCTGTCTAAAAATCATTCACCCTCTTTTCCTCTCATTCATCCTTTATTCCCCTCGTTCTCTCCCTTCTCTAGCTGGACTTTCACAGAGGCCTACTGGCCGTGGATCCCAGAGAGGAGCACCGCCCCCAGCCTGGTGTGGGTCCTGGAGGACCCAAAGTCCGACCGGGCGTGCTGCCCCCTCTGATGGACGGGCGCGGGGACCGCGGCGTGGTCGGAGGGGTGCGGGACCAGTGGGCGGAGAGAGAGAGGGAGATGGAACGCCGGGAGAGGACCAGGGCGGAACGTGAGTGGGACCGGGACAAGGTTCGAGACTTCGGAGGCAAACCAGGAGAGGAGAGGGAGAGGGGGAGGAGATCTCGCTCCCTGGATAGAGAGAGAAGGCGGAAGGAGAGGGACGGCAGGGAGAAAAAGGCTGACAAAAAGGGTGAGGAGTTGGGAGTCTCTTGTCCTCCCTATGCATGTTTTAATATCTAAGCTGTTTGTAACCTATAGCTATTATAATGTTAACTCACTATCTTTCTCTCTCCCTCTCCTCCATTTCCATCCATTCCAACAGATGAGCCTCCTGCCAAATTACTAGATGACCTCTTCAATAAGACCAAAGCAGCTCCCTGTATATACTGGCTCCCTCTCACTGAAGAACAGGTAAGACACACACACACACATCATCATGCAACAACTTGAAGGGAGTGTTTTATTGTCATAAATGACTTTTGTTCGCATCCCTAGGCAAACCAGAGGGGAAAAGAACGGGAAGAGCGACAGAAAGAACGAGAGAGGAGGCGGAAAGAACAGCAGGAGGAGGAGGACAAGAAGCGAGAGGAGGAGAGAAAGGAGAGAATTAAAAGCAGAGAGAAGGAGGGAGGAGCTGCGGTAAGCACTGGAAGTGTGAGTGTCCGGGGATCTGAGGGAGAGAGGGAGCGTGGGAGGGAGAGAGAGGGGGAGAAGAGGAGGGACAGTGGTGGATTCAGACCCAGAGGTCCTGATACTAAACCCTCTGCTGGGTTCCGACGCTCCCGTAGCCGTAGCAACCCCCGTGACAAACGCCGTTGAGTGTTCAGTTTGACGGAGTGAGAGAGATGGGGAGGAGGAAAAAAGGATGGATGCAGTCCCTCATTCAACATACAATTGGAACACAGCAGAAAGAGATTTCTAGTCCCCCTCCTTTACATTAAAACCACTTCCATAGTCTTCAGGTTAACAGGCTGTTCCTCTTCTGGCTATCCTGTCCTTTGGGCCAGGGAGACTCCTATTTAGAAAACCCCAAATCCTCACTCAGTAATGCTGTCTGTCTCTCACATGACCATAAAAATCTACATGTATGGACTTTGGTCACATGTTGATAGTTTAGTGAACTGAAAAATGTCTGCCTCCAAAATGGCACCCTATTTCCTATATGATGGCCCCCGTCAAAAGTAGTGTACTATATAGGGAATAGATATGGTGACATTTTCGCTCTCCCTCTTCCTCCTATAGCTGTCTCATCTGTCTCAAGCTTCTCATATGAAGCAGTCCAGAGGCCTATTCTGAGCTCTGGAAATTCTCATGCATTTTAACCAGAAATGGAAATAAAGGGTGGAGGTTTGCCTCGAGGCCGAGTCTTGTTCCACCAATCTCTGCGGGCACACAGTAATAAGACTCTTCCCTGTAATAATCCATTTAAAAATAGCAGCCCAGTTTACCAACCCCCAAATGTGTTCTAGAATCAATTTTAGTATTTCAAAAGTTATTTTTTCTACGACCGGTACCAAGGCCCTTTGTAGGGTCATGTGAAGGTTATTTTTTCTGCTTTGACGTTTTATTATGATGAATCATGTAAATCTCAGCCTTGGATGGTTTTTGTGTGTTCTAGTGTGTGTGTGGTGGTGCTCTGCTCTCCCTCTCTCCACACACTAAGGTTCAAGTTGGTTAATGTGTCATTACACTGAAAGCAGCATATGTTTAAGAAAATTAGGAAACTATCTTTTTGCCTTGTCAGAGGGGTAGGGACATTTTTGTGTTGGGTGGGGGGCTGATTTCATTTGCGCACACTTGGCATGTATACGGTTCTTTTTAGGTTGTTTGGGTAGGGGGAGTCCAAACGCACTGAGAGAATCCGTGTGGCACGATGTGAAACTGTCCCAACATGTGAAACTATCCCTTTCTTGCTCTCTTCCTTCTTATTCACTCAGTGTACCCACGACCCTCCCAGTTCTTTTTGTAAATGAATCAGACATCGGATGAGTTTAACTTAGATTATTACTGTTTTAATATTGTTTTTAATTAGTTTGAAACTGATTCTTATTTGGCTCTTTTTTTTCTCCTGTAAGTGCTGAATGTACAAAGAATTCAAAATAAATGTAAAAGTTTAAATGTTGTCAGCGCATTCTTTAATATAGTATCTCAAGTCACATTTTGTAATGTTGTTCATGTTCAACAATTGCTTATTCGGGAGATTAGTCAATTATATGAATACACTACATGGCCAAAAGTATGTGGACACCTGCTCATCGACCACCTCATTCCAAAATCATGGGCATTAATATGGAGTTTCACAAGAACAGCATTTCAAGTTTTTTTTCTTAATTTCATGGTATCCAATTGGTAGTTAGTTTTGTCTCATCTGCTGCAACTCCTTTATGGACTCGGGAGAAATCAAGGTCGGGACACAACCCAACCAAGCCGAATTGCTTCTTGACACAATGCTCGCTTAACCCGGAAGCCAGCCGCACCAATGTGTTGGAGGAAACACCATACACCTGGCGACGATGTCAGGGTGCACAGCGCCCGGCCCGCCACAGGAGTCGCTAGTGCGCGATGGGACAAGGACATCCCTGCCGGCCAAACCCTCTCCGAACCCGGACGACGCTGGGCCAATTGTGCGCTGCCCCATGGGTCTCCCGGCACGGTAGAGCCTGGAATCTAACTTTTGTGTGTGTATTTTATATATATACACACACGGATGTCCCGAATACTAGGTTTGATTTCCACCTTCTGGCCACAGATTGTAACTGCAATAAAGACTACCTCAAAAGTTAGACACACAAAGGAAAATATTTATTAATTACAACGGATACAGGAATGTTTTATTTTTTTACAAGAAGAAACACTTACAAAATAACCTTACGGGTAAACAAGTCAAATTTTAAGTGCAAATTGTTTGCTAGTGATGGTTAAATACAAAAACAGGTTAACCAGATCGATAAATCCCTTATTCTATAGCACATGGTCGGGTGGTAAAAACAAAACCATAGTTTGGTGTATTCTTCTTAGCCTGGTCCCAGATATGCCAAACGATGCCGTGACAATTACCATAAGAGTTGCAGAGACTGCATAAACTGATCTTGGACCCGGCTATATTCTTCTCCCAGTCTGGTACAGTGATGGTCTGCGGAATGGCAGGACCTGGGTGGTGTTCAGTAGGCACACAACTGAAGAAAATGCTCAACTTGCCCAGAAAGAAATACTTATTTTCATCTTCTGCCAAACGTGTGCACCTTAATGAACTTGCCCCCGGACATACAGGGGTTTGATCTAAACCAGATTGGGGTGTAACGGATTACAAAAACGAATCCATTAAATTACCAGCAAGATTATTACTTCTAGTCTTTTTAAATTCAGAAAGGCTGTTTGCAACAACAAAAAATGACACCTTTTGTTTTCTCATTGACATTTAAATCATAATTGAAAAAAGGTGCAAGTTTAAGTTTGATCCGCCTAATCGAGTCTGACCACAAGTCAGAGGCCACTGTGACGACGTACCAAATGTTTGATGGATCGTGGGAAAAGAGAAGGAAATAGGCTTTGTAGGCTACAGTCCAATGTTGCGACTGCTGTCAGCATTCAAAGATTACTCAACTTTAAGAGATGCTTGGAGGTAAGGACGACAGCAGTGGTTTAGCCTACGGGCGATAAGAATACTTATCTACATTATTGTGAATCACACTGCAGCTCTCTCATTTAGCTATTATCGCCGTACGGATTGAGGTTGTTGTAGATGGCTGTTCAAATGTATGTGTATTTTAACCCAATAATGGTTGAAACTGCCTTTTCAATCAGTTTTTGCAACCAGTGGATAGCCAGTGAAAAATGCTCTCTTGTAACAGTTGCATACTGCGGATCCCAGTTTATGGAATTTAAGTTTGAGGGTGTTCTTAACTTCTAAACTCCTGTGGTATTGTGCTCAATACGGTCAAAAACAAGTTTAATTTAAGACCACGAATAGGGCTTTTATTGCTCAATCTAATTAGTGTTGATAAAAAAATTATCCATAGGCCTAATGGACTCGCGCACTTTTGATAGACAAAGGGTAAATCTGTAGATGCTACCTCAATTTTTGGATTTATAAATGAATGATACCGTATATACCCATTGATTCTTTAAGAATATAAATTATAAATGGCTCATGAGCTTAGTTCAACTATCACATGCCATGATAACCCAAAATACTGTAAACTTGTTTTTTCCCCAATGTTTGTAAACATTATTTACAAACACTATAGCCTCAAAACATTGGTATTTTTTCTTGTATAAAAACATTGGAGAATTGGCTCTGTCTATTAATCTTAGAGTGGTTTCATTTCGCCAGGGCCATCCCTCAGGGTTTTACAAAAACAGAGGCAGGGTGCCACTTGAGAGGAAAGTAATCTAAAAGTAACAAACTAATCAGATTACGTTAGAGTTTGGGTAATCCAAAAGTTGTTACTGACTACAATTTGACAGATAACTAAGATCACATTTAGAAAGTAACCGACCCATCCCTGGATCTAAGACATTGGTGCTATTGTGTCAAACTCTGGACCAAAACGGCAAATAAAATACATCTTATACCAGCGTTTTCATGTGAGCTTGTCTCACACATGAAATTCGAACATCAGAGCAAACCCATATCTTGGTGTGCAATAGAGAGAAAGAAAGAGTTTGTGTGAGAAAGAAAAGGGAATGTTTTATGCATAGAGTTCCTTCCTCAGTTGTGTTGTAAGGGGAAATGTTATGAGGCGCACACCCGGGTCATGTGACATGAATGGCAGAGGAGATGAGAGTCCAGAGGGAAGCACTGGGAGCCCTGCTGATCCGAGAGCTGCTTCCCACATTCCTGAGGAATAAAACCGACATGGAGAGAGAACATTACTTCTGATCTGAGTTCAGGTATAATTCTTCATAAAGTACATACAGTAACAGTACACGACTATGGTCGGTGTTTTTCAACCCTAGTCCCGGTGACTCGCAGGATGTTCTGGGTATTGTTCCAGTACAGTTATCACACCTGATTAAACTATCAAGCCCTAGATTAGTTGAATCAGGTGTGCTATTGCACAGCTGGAACAAAAGCCTGCTCACTCTCAATGAACACGGGTACAGACTGACCACATTACGTAGCAGGTGTTGTTAATATTAGATGAAGGCCGTACTAACCTCACAGTGGTAGCACTCAAAGTGATAATCGTTGTTCATAGACATCACCCGGAGTATCTCCTCGCTGCCCTGTAACAAAACAGCGGTGATGAGATTAGTGCACCACAATCATGACCAAATGTATGTGGACACGTGCTAGTTGAACATCTCATTCCAAAATTATGGGCATTAATATGGAGTTGGTCCCCTGTTTGCCACTAACAGCCTCCACTCTTCTGGGAAGGCTTTCCACTAGATGTTGGAACATTGCTGCAGGGACTTGATTCCATTTAGCCCCGAGCATAAGAGAGGTTGGGCACTGATGTTGGGCGATTAGGCCTGGCTCACAGTCGGTTCGGTGGTGTTGAGGTCAGTTCTGTGCGGGCCAGTCAAGTTCTTCCACACCGATCTCGACAAACCATTTCTGTGGCTCTCACTTAGTGCACACGGTCACTGTCATGCTGAAACAGGAAAGGGCCTTCCCCAAACTGTTGCCACAAAGTTAGATGCACAGGATCATCTACAATGTCATTGTATGCTGTAGCTTTAAGATTTCCCTTCACTGGAACTAAGGGGCCTAACCCGAACCATGAAAAACTGTCCCAGACCATTATTCCTCCTCCACCAGTCTTTACAGTTGGCACTATGCATTGGGGCAGGTAGTGTTTTCCTGGCATCTGCCAAACCCAGATTTGTCCAACGGACTGTCAGATGGTGAAGCGTGATTCTTCACTCCAGAGAACGCGTTTCCACTGCTCCAGAGTCCAATGGCAGCGAGCTTTACACCACTCCAGCCATCGCTTTGGCATTGCGCATGGTGATCTTAGGCTTGTGTGCGGCTGCTCGGCCTTGTGTGGCCTACCGCTTTGCGGCTGAGCCGTTGTTGCTCCTAGACGTTTCCACTTCACAATAACAGCGGTTAAAGTTGCCCGGGGCAGCTCTACTCCCAATGTTTGTCTATGGAGATTGCATGACTGTGTGCTAGATTTTATACACCCGTCAGCAATGGGTGTGGCTGAAATAGCCGAATCCACAAATTTGAAGGGGGCGTCCACATACGTTTGCATAAATAGTGTAGTTGGACATTTGAGTAGCATGCAGTTATGTCTTAACTACATGATACGCAACAAACAAACACATTGAATGAAACAAGAGACACTCACCTCAGCAGGTAAGATGGGTTGTAAGCAGGCAGCACATTTAGGAGCAAACGTTCTGCGGGGCAACAAGAGTTCCAATGGCAGAATAGAACGACATGTAGACCTAGAAATGTAATGTAATGTACTACTAATGTACAAACCTAACAAACTGTCTGATAAACTGAGTATTATCCTCTGACCATAAACAACTTGACAATTGAATTAATGTCGACCCCCATCTGTCTATCAACGCCTCAGTTTGACCTACTGAAGACACCCGGCCTCACCTGTTGTAGTCCGAGACACAGTAGATGTTGCTGAGGTGGTCGACGGTGAAGGGAACTCCGTCCAGGGCTTTGGAACACACCACACAGCGGAAACAACCGGGGTGGTAAGAGTTCCCCATTGCCTGGAGGATCTGATGGACGAAACAGATGGGGGAATGTGAAGAAATTATTTTTGAAAACAAGGTTAGAAAATGTGGTCATGGTCAGAAACATTTTCCTTTTTTATGGTCATGGTCAAAAATACACGGGCTTGAATGTTGAGGAGTCGCTGATGCACACACAAACACACACACACACCTGTTCCAGGATAAGGTGGCCACACACACTGCATTTCTCTGCTGCAGCCTGGAACCCTGAGAACTGACAAGTATGGAGAGAAGAGAGAACACTTGAGATATGATTTTATATCATACCATAGAAAAGTACTATTTAAAACTTTAATGCAATTTGCTGTAATGTCTAGGAGGCCATTGTTTAGAAATGTACTGCACTGATATCCAGGAATGGAACTGAAAGAGAGAGAGAATCTTTGGCCTTGCCCTCTTACCATGTAATCCTCTTTACAGTACACAGAGCCATTGACGTTGTAAAAGTCCTTGTTTCTCAGGGTGCGACCTAACAGAGAGGGAAACATGAATGACCGCAGAGGAACAGAGGGAGGCACGGCTTACCCAGATGTTTTCCTTGCTTTGACTATATACCGTGTCGTCTGTGATATTACCAGTATTTAAAACGGTACTTATTCACATAAAAATACATCCGTGTGTCATTAAGTGCAAACACATTCATGGAGTGGCATGATTGTTCACACTGAGTTTATCATATCACCAAGAAACCCTAGACCCACTCCAATTTGCATACCGCCCCAACAGATCCACAGATGATGCCATCTCTATTGCACTCCACACTGCCCTTTCCCACCAGACAAAAGGAACACCTATGTGAGAATGCTGTTCATTGACTACAGCTCAGCTTTCAACACCATAGTGCCCACGAAGCTCATCACTAACATTAAGCTAAGGACCCTGGGACTAAACACCTCCCTCTGCAACTGGATACTGGACTTCCTGACGGGCTGCCCCCAGGTGTTAAGGGTAGGTAACAACATCTGCCACACTGATCCTCAACATGGGGGCCCCTCAGGGGTGTGTTCTCAGTCCCCTCCTGTACTCCCTGTTCACTCATGACTGCACGGCCAGGCATGACTCCGCAACACCATTAAGTTTGCCAACGACACAACTTAATGGTGTTGCGGAGTCATGCCTGGCCGTGCAGTCATGAGTGAACAGTGATCACTGACAACAATGAGACAGCCTATAGGGAGGTCAGAGACCTGGCCATGTGGTGCCAGGACAACGTGATCAAGACAAAGGAGATGATTGTGGACTACAGGAAAAGGGGGACCGAGCACGTCCCCATTCTCATCAACGGGGCTGTAGTGGAACAGGTTGAGAGCTTCATGGTCCAAACACACCAAGACAGTCGTGAAGAGGGCACGACAAAGCCCATTTCCCCTCAGGAGACAGAAAAGATTTGGCATGGGTCCTCAGATCCTAAAAAAGGTATACAGCTGCTGTACAATCTTTATATGCACACTTCGAGGCAAGCAACACTGAAGCATGCATGAGAGCATCAGCTGTTCCGGACGACTGTGTGATCAAGCTCTCTGTCGCCGATATGATCTTTAAACAGGTCAACATTCACAAGGCCGCAGGGCCAGATGGATTACCAGGACGTGTACTCTGAGCATGCGCTGACCAACTGGCAAGTCTCTTCACTGACATTTTCAACCTCTCCCAGAGAGAGTCTGTAATATCAACATGTTTTAAGCAGACCAATATAGTCCCAGTACCCAAGAACACTAAGGTAACCTGCCTAAATGACTACCTGTAGCACTCACGTCTGTAGCCAAGAAGTGCTTTGAAAGGCTGGTCACGGCTCAACATCATTATCCCAGAAACCCTAGTTCCACTCCAATTTGCATACCACCTCAACATCTCTATTGTACTCCACACTGCCCTCTACCACCTGGACAAAAGGAACACCTACGTGAGAATGCTGTTTATTGAGAGCTTCAAGTTCGTTGGTATCCACATCACCATAAAACTATAATGGTCCAAACACACCAAGACAGTTGTGAAGAGGGCACAACAAAGGCTATTCCCCCTCAGGAGACTGAAAAGATTTGGCATGGGTCCTCGGATCCTCAAAAATGTCTACAGCTGCACCATCGAGAGCATGGTTGCATCACCGCCTGGTATGGCAACTTCTTGGCCTCCGACCGCAAGGCTCTCGAGGGTAGTGTGAACGGCCCAGTACATCACTGGGGCCAAGCTTCCTGCCATCCATGACCTCTATACCAGGAAGGCCTTCAAAATTGTCAAAGACTAGCCACCGTAGTCATAGACTGTTCACTCTGCTCCCGCACGGCAAGCGGTACCGGAGCACCAAGTCTAGGTCTAAGACTCCTGAACAGCTAATCAAATAGCTACCCAGACTATTAGCATTGTCCCTCCGCCCTATTTTACACTGCTGCTACTCTGTTTATTATCTATGCATAGTCACTAACTCTACCTACATATACATATTACCTCAATTACCTCGACTAACCTGTGCCCACGCACATTGACTCTGTACAGGTACCCCCTGTATATAGCCTAGCTACTGTTATTTTACTGCTGCTCTTTAATTTTATTTATATATATATATATTTATATATATATATATATTTATATATATATATATATATATATATTTATATATATATTTATATATATATATATATTTATATATATATATATATATTTATATTTATATATATATATATATATTTATATATATATATATATATATTTATATATATATATATATATATATATATATATATATATATATATATATTTATATATATATATATATATATTTATATATATATATATATATATATATTTATATATATATATATATATATATTTATATATATATATATATATTTATATATATATATATATATAAAATAAGTTAAGTAAAATAATTATATATATAATTATATATATATATGTATGTGTGTGTACATATAAATTATAATATAAAATTATAATATCCCTGCCTCTTGGGATCTAAGAGAATTTTGCCGTTTTAAAGCTAAATAATATAATTATTATTTTACTTAACTTATTTTTCTGAAAACTACATTGTTGGTTAAGGGCTTGTAAGTAAGCAGTTCACTGTAAGGTCTACACTTGTTGTATTTGGCTTGATTTGATGATGCAGTTGGCTTGGAATGCTTCATTTCCGCTGAGTTAAAGGGAAAGTTCACCCAAATTACAAAATGACATTGGTTTCCTTACCCTGTATGCAGTCTATGGACAAGGTACAACAGCAATCCATGCTTTGGTTTAGTTTCCACATGTTATAATTTGAGTATTTGTTGCACCATTCCCATTCAAGTCATGGGACCGATGTTAGCATTTTTCGCTCATCTTTAAGTGACTTTGTTGTGCTTCTCAATCAATTTTTAGATACTTTTGGATGATTAGGACATGATTTGAAAAAAAATCTAATATCAGTCCTATGTCTTGAATGGGAATTGTGCCACAAAAGCTAAAACGTAAGCATGTGGAAACAGGGCCCGGGAAACAAAACCAAAGCATGAATTGCTGTCATGCCTTGTCCGTAGACTGATTACAGGATAAGGAACCAATGTGCAATTTTCGTGAAATATTAGTTTAACCATTCTGGTGTTGTTCAATCAGCCAGTCAACTAGAGGTGTGTGTGTGTGTTCAACTCACCACAGGACACACAGGTGAAGCAGCGTGTGTGATAGAGGCTGTCCAGAGCCTGGCAAGCATTATCCGCTCCATACACACCTTTCCCACACTTCACACATGTACCTGCAACACAATCAACACAATAAATAACCCTTGCTATACGTCACACATGTACCTGCAACACAATACAATGAACAACCATTACTCATCAAGACATGGGCCCACATTCTTTCCTGGTGAAGTCACCTCGTCAAGAAAACGTCTTGGCCTTAGTCAAACATCCCTCGTTACACACACACACTCAGTAAACATTACTGTATCCCGTACATAGGACTAATAAAACTTGAAACCAACAAGATACTTCAAGCCAGACAAGAGTCAACGCTCAAAGTTAGGACTCGTTTTTTTTCTTCTGGTCACCTGCCTAGGGAACAACTCCTGGCCCTTCTTAAAACGCCCTCTTGTTCTGAGCCCCGGTTAGGGCCTCTGTCGTGTTAACAGCTCTGAGCCTAGCTTAGCTGCCACAGTGAGAGGAGGTGGCAGTACAGTTCACATCCCCCGAGGGCTCAGATACGGGAGCAGAAAAACAGGCTATAGCACACCTCCGCTGCGCACGCCGTGCCAGGGTAACACAGCAGCACACGCATGACTCGCGTCCCACACACTGCATATTATAATGGCCTGGAGTCACTCCGAACACACACACCCTGCCACACGACACACACACTGCCAGTCCAAAGCTGTAATCTTCTCTATGACTCATACTAATGGTCAGTGCTGTGTTTATCGCTACCATGTAATTTGTCTGAACATCGCAGCAGAGCTACGCTTTGCAGTTCAGTGTGTATGTATAGCTACGCTTCCTCTGCCCTCTATGGGAGGGGATCTCAAACATTTTGGGGGCCCCTTTTGTGATAGCCAATTCATATTAAAATAGCAAACAAAGAGTTTTACTATGACTTTGGCAGTGGATGGATAATCTCCACCCGGTACAGCCAGAAGAGGACCCACAATGCCTGGTTCCTCTCTAGGTTTCTTCCTAGGTTTTGGCCTTTCTAGGGAGTTTTTCCTAGCCACCGTTCTTCTACACCTGAATTGCTTGCTGTTTGGGGTTTTAGGCTGGGTTTCTGTACAGCACTTTGCGATATCAGCTGATGTACGAAGGGCTATATAAATACATTTGATTTGGATGGCTGGATGTACCAAGTCTCAGGAATGGGAAGGAGCATTTTAAAGGCCTGCCTCTTGGGATCTAAGATAACTTTGCAGTTTTAAAGCTAATTTCCTGCAATTTTACACATTTTTGTAATGGGCAGAGAGAAAACTTTGCAGTTTTTAAGCTTAAATTACAGTGCATTGGAAGTATGGATAATTTGTAGAGTACTGTGGATACCAATATCCCTGCGAGCCTCCCAGGCTCATGTTGCCCAGGTTTAATAATATTACATTGTATTATTGTATTACACTAAACTTATTCCACGGATCCTTGACCAAATGTAGTTTAATCTGTTGTTAGTAACAATCATAAAAAATATTAAATGTATTTATCTGGCCTCGGACCCACTGCAGTACCGCGGACCCCACTTTGAGAACCCCTGCCATATGGTTCAATGTCTGTGCTTAACTCTACCTAAAAAATGTTGTATACCTAGAGTCTCCCAATGTGATTTACTGCTTTACATTATGGCTGAGTGACTGTTGCACAGACAGTCTTTGATGTGTGTATTTTTGCATGTCAACTATGATAATGACTCCTCATCAATTGATCTCTGCATCCCTCTCTTCTCCTTTCTGTCTGATGTGGATAGCCTAGCAGCTCTACTTGTCTGGATAGGCCTCTGCCTTAGCTAGCCCACTGATGGCAAAATGTGTTTCTTTCCCTTTGCTTGTGTGGGAGGTATGTAGGTAGGTAGGACATGCAAGTCCCTACAGGTATCGAGGCACCATCCATCCTTCTCTTTCATCTATCCAATCTGTCTATCCATCCATTCATCTATCCAATCCTTTCATTGAAAAATAAATAAATGATGAAGTGGTTGATGATCTCACCAAAGAACTCCTGGCGATTCTCAGACAACGCCTCCCTCCCCGTTCCTGGCTCCTCCTGGGCTTTGATTGGTCCGGCAGCCGTAGCTGTGTTGACGAGCGTCACCGGCTTGCTGAGGGCCTTGGTATGTTCTTTGAGCATCAGACCACCCAGGTGTAGCCCCTCCCCCTCCAGTGCTGCGTCTCTTAGCAACAGGCGCGTCAGTTCCTCTTGGTAGCGGGTCCCCGGGAGGTCCGAGTAGCGCGCCCGTTCCCTGCCAGCGCCCACGCCAGTCTCCTCCCCTCGTGCTGTTCCTGCTCCCCTCTCATCCCACCACTCGGGCCCAGCCCGGTAACAGGCCGCTGCCGGGCTACCCACCGCAGGCGGGTATGAATGCCGGCTGTCCTGAACCCCTGTTCCTCCAGGTGAGGAGACCCCGTCCAGGTAGTCCTGCCAGCCTCCTGACCCAGAGTGTGCTCCGGCCCTGCCAGAGACTGTGTATCCCTGTCCACTGGTGGAGCCCCCTGCGTGCAGGGAGGAGAACTGCAGCTGCGGTGCCGCGGAGTAGCGGGTGTCATAGCCCAGGCTGATTCCGCTGGTGCGGTTGCTGCTACAGCGGCTGCCCATGGGGCTTCCACCACTGGCAGTACTGGAGGCAAAGCTGGACCTGGGACTGACCAGCACCGACTCTTGGAGACTGAAGGACGAGCAGGGGCTCAGTGTCGGGCCTGGGGGGAAGAAGAAACCTCCACCCACCCCTCCTCCTCCTCCCATCTCAGAGGGCCGGTGTGGGGGGTGAGAGAGCGAGGCCGGCCTGGTGCTCTCCCAGAGTTCCCCTCCGGCGCTCAGCCGCTTGTAGAACAGCGCCTCCTGGAGGGAGAGGCGTTTGTGGCGCTCCGGCTCTGGGACGTAGTGCAGCTCGGCCATTGCGCTACCACGGGGAGCGGAGCCGTAACCCGAGGAGGTGGAGGAGGTGGGGTATGCCGGAGGGGGGCCAGAGGAGTGGGACAGAGGAGGGTGGGAGAGGAGCTGCTGGCGTCGGACCAGCTGCTGGAGCTCCAGAGAGTAGCGGCGCTGGTTCAGAGAGGCCTTGGACCCAGCCGGGTCACAGTCCCCCAGGCCTGACTCACGCCTCATCTGGATGTCAACGCCCTCCCCCAGGTAGCAGGAGGCACGCTGCTGGGGCGACCGCCGCCGAAGGGGGGCGAGAGTCGAGAGGGAGTAGGGTTGATGTTCGCAGTCAGCAGTTTGGGGGGCGATGGAGCTTGTAGAGGGGGAGAGGTGCTGGGTAGCGGAGACTCTCTCTCCCAGTCCATTCCCACCTCTGCCACTGGCCGGTCTGCATGCCTCCGTTGAGGTTGGAGAGGTGAGAGAGAACTGGCCGGGTGTTGATGGTGAGGAGGTTGCAGTGCTCAGGGTTGGTGGTAGGCCACTACTGGTGTTCCCATTGCTGTTATTGTTGGTGTTGTTGACCAACTCGTTTTTCTTTTTAGAACTGGCGAATTTCACACTCCCTGAGTCAGTCAGTTTCAACTTCTCCAATAACTTACTTCCAAGTCGGTCCATTGTAATGTCTAACCTGGTCGTCTAAAACTCTGAATAATCAAATTAAATTAAATGCTGTTAACAAACCACTGTTATATAAGTTAATGTACTCAATAAATACAGTGTGTGAGTTGGAAATACATTAACACTCAAGTATGTCTACAGTACAGTTGAACTACAGTAGTTGAAATGACAGAGACCCTTGCAATCTATATGCTAAACAAATACCCCCCAAATTAGAACAACCAACGGACAGACCTGTGTAGGCTATATGTACATATACAATAAATAAAAAAAAACAGACGTTAAATAAGACGATTAAGACATTTTTGGAGGATCACATGACGATATAATCATGTTTGGATAACAGTGTTGAGAGTCATCGTGTCTTGGCTGTGGAGACTACAGGCAGACAGGTAGAAGGTAACGCATGTGAATCCATCGAGTTAGTAGTGGACTACTTCTATTGTTCTGGCAATGCTGGAGATAAAGACGGATAAAAATGTATTTTTTAGGTCACTCTCGTGAAGCTGAAGTTGTTGTTGTCGGTCTCGTTTGAGACTAGGTAGCCCCACACCTGCATGTCTTCGGTGTGACGAAACGGTCCATTATATTAGGTTAGACTTGGTCACGTAAAGATGAGTTGTTTCTGCTATTCGTTGTTTCCCACGCAACTGGCACCAGTATAAACTTAAATGCTCTTATTTTGGGTCCTTTTAATTAAGAAGCATTCCCCTTTGAACTTGTTTTTTAAAGCCACATGTAGTCCAGTGAAGTTCCGTTCCGCACGATTTTCCACGGCAAAGCTTTTTGGAATAACTCGTCGGGCTAAGTGAGGACCAGTGGAAGGAGGAAAATAAGTCAGTTTCTGTATAAAATGTAGCGTATCCAAACTCTTCCATTCACTTTGAAAGAAACATGATATTGAAAATGCATATAAAAACGCGAGAAAAAAAACGGATCAAACGAAAACATAAAGCATTCGATGTTTCGAGAATGTATTATTGCTCACATTCCGTTTTCAAATAATTTTACGACAAAAAAATATGCGGATAAGTTTGAGAACGGAACCCATGCTGCCTTAAACTCTACTGACCGTTGCCAAACCAATTGTACCGTAAAAGTAGGCAAGCATTAATCCATTCCGCAAATGTGTCACAGCCTACAACAACTTCGTTTCTTTCTTTCCCCCAAATGATTTACCTCCCCCTCTTTTTCCTTTATCAGCCACTGGCTTGTTTTTTTCCTTCAGGCCGGAACACCTTTCTGCCAGCAATCGCGAATGGATAACGTCCCAAAATATTTCGTCGTTCATTCGCAAACTTCCCAGTGGGTGAACAATGCCATTGCAGAGTCCACTAGTTTGGGTGACAGACACATCAAAAGACATCAGATTGTTTTCCCATTTTTTTTTCGGCATTAACCAAATTAAGAGGCTATGCCTTATATTCAGTGGGGGTTTAAATAGGAATTCATGTGGAATTGTGGATAAAAAAAACTTTCAATAGCATAATTTATACTCAATTACAATCATAAATCATCGCATTCAGATTTTTCACATGGGTGGGTTAATGATTTATTACACAATTATGACCTCTCAAATACCTGTTTCAGGTATGTTATTCGCCTCAGGCCTTATCAACCACACACCAATATGTCGTGCCTGGGGCAGAAAGCAATATATTGCTTGTTGTCAAGACCTGACACAGTTGAAATATGACTTTGGTATAGGCCTACGTGACTAGAATATGTGTAATCGGCCATAATGGTCCAAACCTATTTGGGTACTACTTTATTGTGCTCCCATTCTGTGGAATGTGCGGAAGGACATTCGCTAGAGACACGGCGCTATGATTTTTTTCGGCATGTACGTGTTCTCCAAGGACGATACAAAGTAAACAAGTGTCATACATTTCAACGCGATCTGAGTCGTTTTGGTGACATTAACCCATAACATGAATCACATCTTTGTGAAACAATTTTGTGTATATTAGGGCCTACTGTGGGCAGGCTGATTTTGCCTACCCCGAAGCCCCGTCTTTTCTCCCTAGACTCTTTCATCCGCCTTGCAGTAGCTTAAACTGAAACGCACTGGCTTCGGTGTGTGCCTGGTTCCTGCTCCCTTGAGTTGACGAGAGCGTTCATTGTCGGCGAGTGGGGACTTGTCTGTAAAGTTAACAGAAAAATACTTCATGGCTTACTCAGTGTAAAGAGCAGCTGTAGCACGGGAAAATATTATTCACAATTATGACATCAACTTTGGGGGACAAAACATATTATATGATGACAAATTGTGCGTGTAATTATACTTTTTAAATATTGACGTATCATTCAAGTGTAAATGCAATATTATAATTTGGTATTTTAGCATAATAGTAAAATCTAATACAAGTGTGTAATTCTATGATAATAAAATACGACTTCATCTCAACCAATTCAGACCTCACATTTGATTTTGTAAGTGTATGATCATCATCACCACCACCACCACCTGAAGTCCACATAATCATTGTCTAATAGAGCGTGATCAACGTTATTATAATGTAACAAATGTATCATCGCACGTTGCTGCCTGTTACTACTTTCTTTCCAAATCCACCACCTGTTTGCCGTATCTTCAGCACTGCTAGTGGTCAAAACAATCCTCCCATGAAAATCCAACATGGCGGCGCCCCTTAAGACATTGCGTAGTACAGGTGAGGTTATTTACAATTACTTGTCATTTTCATTCAACCGAATGGTAATTTCCTTCTGAAATGTAAATAGTATCCGGCTTCCAGTTTACAAGACTGCGTTTGATCTTTAGATAGATGGCTACCCTAGATTTTTTTTTAAATGGCTAGCTAGCTAGACAACTTTATTGGTCAGTGGTCCTGATTGATTCAGAATGAACTACATGTCTCAGTCAAATTGTATTGTGTAACATATGTTGGTCTTTGATAGCCCTGTCATCAGATATTTCTAACGAATGCATTGTTCTCTTCAATTATGTTTTGTTTGTTTGTACGTGAGCTGCCCAATCAATGTCAGATTCAGAAACACAGGGTAGACAGCCTAGCTAAATGAATTGAATTCCTGGTCTGTTTTCAGCTTAGAGGCATTCCAGTCGTTGTTTTACTACGACTTGTGGGGCACAGGCCGGAATCGAGTGGACGACAGAGTAAGCTCTAAAAGACAGAAACTGTTAAGACAAAATGAAACACCCACAATTGTAGATAATACGGCTGTGTTGACTGTTGGTATACTTTTTTACAATTCCACTTGGTCTTGTCCACAGAAATGGTCTTGCCCGCAGTGGAACAGAGTATGGTCCCCTGACAGATATCCCTGACTGGTTCTTTGCAGGCAAGTTCACGATTGGAGCATTCATTTGAATGTATTGCAGGAACATAGTGTGTGGTTGGTCAATGGAGCTGGTAGATGCTGTGAGTGTCGTTTGTGTGTTTCATTTGAACACGTTATGTTCATGTGGTTTTTGGTGTTATGATTTGTGTGTGTGTGTGTTTTATACACAGATGGCCGGTCGGCACCCCCACTGAAAGGACAGCTGAGGAGAAAGCAGGAGAGAGAGACGTTAGCAGTCAGTACCTTCCCCTATAAGTTTGTATGTAAACTCAGCAAAAAAAAGAAACGCCCTCTCACTGTCAACTGCGTTTATTTTCACCAAACTTAACATGTGTAAATATTTGTATGAACATAAGATTCAATAACTGAGACATAAACTGAACAAGTTCCACGGACATGTGATTAACAGAAATTGAATAATGCGTCCCTGAACAAAGGGGGGTGGGGTCAAAATCAAAAGTAACAGTCAGTATCTGGTGTGGCTACCAGCTGCATTAAGTACTGCAGTGCATCTCCTCCTTATGGAATGCACCACATTTGCCAGTTCTTGCTGTGAGATGTTACCCCATTCTTCCACCAAGGCAGCTGCAAGTTTCCGGACATTTCTGGGGGGAATGGCTCTAGCCGTCACCCTCCGATCCAACAGGTCCCAGACGTGCTCAATGGGATTGAGATCCGGGCTCTTCGCTGGCCATGGCAGAACATTCCTGTCTTGCAAGAAATCACGCACAGAACGAGCAATATGGCTGGTGGCATTGTCATGCTGGAGGGTCATATCTGGATGAGCCTGCAGGAAGGGTACCACATGAGGGAGGAGGACGTCTTCCCTGTAACGCACAGCGTTGAGATTGCCTGCAATGACAACAATCTCAGTCTGATGATGCTGTGACACACTGCCCCAGACCACGATGGACCCTCCACCTCCAAATCGATCCTGCTCCAGAGTACAGGCCCCGGTGTAACGCTCATTCCTTCGACGATAAACGTGAATCTGACCATCACCCCTGGTGAGACAAAACCGCAACTTGTCAGTGAAGAGCACTTTTTGCCAGTCCTGTCTGGTCCAGCGACGGTGGGTTTGTGCCCATAGGTGACGTTGTTGCCGGTGATGTCTGGTGAGGACCTGCCTTACAACAGGCCTACAAGCCCTCAGTCTAGCCTCTCTCAGCCTATTGCGGACAGTCTGAGCACTGATGGAGGGATTGTGCGTTCCTGGTGTAACTTGGGCAGTTGTTGTTGCCATCCTGTACCTGTCCCGCAGGTGTGATGTTCGGATGTACCGATCCTGTGCAGGTGTTGTTATACGTGGTCTGCCACTGCGAGGACGATCAGCTGTCCATCCTGTCTCCCTGTAGCGCTGTATTAGGCGTCTCACAGTACGGACATTGCAATTTATTGCCCTGGCCACATCTGCAGTCCTCATGCCTCCATGCAGCACGCCTAAGGTACATTCACGCTGATGAGCAGGGACCCTAAGCATCTTTCTTTTGGTGTTTTTCAGAGTCAGTAGAAAGGCCTCTTTAGTGTTCTATGTTTTCATAACTGTGACCTTAATTGCCTACTGTCTGTAAGCTAGTGTCTTAACGACCGTTCCACAGGTGCATGTTCATTAATTGTTTATGGTTCATTGAACAAACACAGGAAACAGTATTTAAACCCTTTACAATTAAGATCTATTTGGGTATTTGCGAAATATCTTTCAAAGACAGGGTCCTGAAAAAAGGGACGTTTCTTTTTTTGCTGAGTTTAGTTGTGTCAGCAATATATTGTATGCTCTTGAACATCCTCTCCTTTTGATGCAACTCTACTCCTCCATCTGTTTCTTCTATTTATCCCTTCCCTTCATTTTATTTTCTCTCTCCAGAGACATGTAGTGAATCTCAGCCCTGAGGTGGATAAAGGGATGGAAGTGTGGAGGGAGAAACGGGAGGAAGCTAAAAGGATCGAGGAACGCAATAAATCTATTTTGCTAAAACCCAAAGGGAACCTTTTATTGAAGAAAAATAAATAAGAAATCATATTTTCCATTCTAGCTGACATTACCTATTAACAAAATGGTGGAGTTGGTGTATGGCTTTGTAGTACTTATTTTGCCCTTTTCAATGTTTTTATAAAATAAACTTTAATGTATATCCACAACGTACTGTTTATCTACTTTCTTATTTGTACTTGAACATATGTATGAACAAATATTAGGAACACGGTTGGTAAAGGTTTTAACAGAGTAATATACAGTTGAAGTCGGGAGTTTACATACACGTTAGCCAAATACATTTAAACTCAGTTTTCCACAATTCCTGACATTTAATCCTAGTAAAAAAATCACTGTTTTAGGTCAGTTAGGATCACCACTTTATTTTAAGAATGCGAAATGTCAGAATAATAGAGAGAATGATTTATTTCAGCTTTAATTTCTTTCATCAAATTCCCAGTGGGTCAGAAGTTTACATACACTCAATTAGTATTTGGTAGCTTTGCCTTTAAATTGTTTAACTTGGGTCAAACATTTCGGGTAGCCTTACACAAGCTTCCCAGAATAAGTTGGGTGAATTTTGGCCCATTCCTCCTGACGGAGCTTGTTTAACTGAGTCAGGTTTGTAGGCCTCCTTGCTCACGCACATGCTTTTTCAGTTCTGCCCACATTTTTCCTATAGGGTTGAGGTCAGGGCTTTGTGATGGCCACTCCAATACCTTGACTTTGTTGTCCTTAAGCCATTTTGCCACAACTTTGGAAGTATGCTTGTGGTTATTGTCCATTTGGAAGACCCATTTGCGACCAAGCTTTAACTTCCTGACTGATGTCTTGAGATGTTGCTTCAATATACCCACATGATTTTCCTACCTCATGATACCATCTATTTTGTGAAGTGCACCAGTCCCTAGTACAGCAAAGCACCACAACAACATGATGCTGCCACCCCCGTTCTTCACAGTTGGGATGGTGTTCTTTGGCTTGCAAGCTTCCCCCTTTTTCCTCCAAACATAACAATGATCATTATGGCCAAACAGTTCTATTTTAGTTTCATCAGACCAGAGGACATTTCTCCAAAACGTACGATCTTTGTCCCCATGTGCAGTTGCAAACGATAGTCATGGCATTTTTATGGCGGTTTTGGAGCAGTGGCTTCTTCCTTGCTGAACGGCCTTTCAGGTTATGTTGATATAGGACTCGTTTTACTGTGGATATAGATACTTTTGTACCGTTTTCCTCCAGCATCTTCACAAGGTCCTTTGCTGTTATTCTGGGATTGATTTGCACTTTTCGCACCAAAGTACGGTCAACTCTAGGAGACAGAACGTGTCTCCTTCCTGTGCGGTATGATGGCTGCGTGGTCCCATGCTGTTGCGTACTATTGCGTACTATTGTTTGTACAGATGAACGTGGTACCTCCCAAGGATGAACCAGACTTGTGGAGGTCTACAAAAAAAAATTCTGAGGTCTTGGCTGATTTCTTTTGATTTTCCCATGATGTCAAGCAAAGAGGCACTGAGTTTACATCCACAGGTACACCTCCAATTGACTCAAATGATGTCAATTAGCCTATCAGAAGCTTCTAAAGCCATGACATAATTTTCTGGAATTTTCCAAGCTGTTTAAAGGCACAGTCAACTTAGTGTATGTAAACTTCTGACCCACTGGAATTGTGATACAGTGAATTATAAGTGAAATAATCTGTCTAAACAATTATTGGAAAAATGACTTGTGTCATGCATGAAGTAGATGTCCTAACCGACTTGCCAAAACTATATTGTTAACAAGAAATTTGTGGAGTGGTTGAAAAATGAGTTTTAATGACTCCAACCTAAGTGAATGTAAACTTCTGACTTCAACTGTATTTCACTCCCTCAATGTCATCCTTCCCCCACTAGAATGCAGTATTTCACCAGTTTAGGTCAATAGTCAGGCTTCGTCGCCATTTTGTCTCCAATACTGCTCTAGAAGGAGTGCTGTGTGGTCTGGTGAAGAGTGGGAGGGTTTGTCAAACAGAAAAGTTCAATTGTGTAGCTGTGTGTGTGTGTGTGTGTGTGTGTTTGTTATCTGCACACATATAGGCTATGAGCAGAAGCTCTGCTTAACTAGATGCAATTCTTTAGTGACACCTTTGTGTTATAAGCAAATCTGTTGCAATGTGCTTAAGCTAAATGTATATGTGGTATTACTGCTGCTGGTAACTTTACACTGCCCCCTTGTGACTTCACTGTGTTATGTAAACGTTCCATTGTGTATGTGGGTGTGAATCAGTCTCCTAATGAAGTGCTGTGTAAGGCTGCAATTAAAGAACTTTGCATTCCTGTGTGTTCCAGACACACACACACACACACGTAGACACAGGGGAAAGTGTGCTATGGGACAGAGTGTGTGTCCCACGCTGCTGACTGCCTGTTGTCTGGAAAGATGATTAACTAAGAGACTGTTCCTATAGGAAAGGCAGATTGACCATCTCTGAAGTGATCCCACAGGCATCTCACTGTGTCAGCTACTCTGCTGTGTGTGTGTCAGCCACTCTGTTGCAAAAGTTTCCCATTTAATGTCCGACCAATGCCCCTCTTATACAAGAGACTAGGAACTAGGCTAAGTGATGCGCGGTCAAATGTTTTCTTGCTCTTTCTGTCACAGAAGCTTATGGGCATGTGGGTGTGGGTGTGGGTGTGTGTGTGTGTGTGTGTGTGTGTGTGTTCTAAAGGAATAAAGTATTAGACTGGTGGGCAGTCTAATAGGTTACATTTAAGCACACGTTGTATTTGTAACATCGGCTGTAATTTTAGAGCGACCTTGACTAGCCAACAGTCTGTGTTTCAGAAGGGGAGGTAAGATTACCAAATGTTCAGTGTCTTTCAACCTTTCTCTCTACCTCTCCTCTCTCATTCTTTCCTCTCTCCCATTCTCTCCCTCTCACCTGCCTTCTCCCTTGCTCAGGCTCTCCCTCTCTTGCCCTCTCTTTCTCTCTCTCTCTCTCTCTCTCTCTCTCTCTCTCTCGCTCTCTCTCAGGTCTTCTTGCCGATCTCAGCAAAGTACCACTGTAATTAAGGCATGCTAGCCGCTGAGTTGCAGATTCTTTTCTATGGCGATTAAGCTTTATTTTCCCCTCCTTTCTTTTTCATGGGGCTGGACCAAGGACTGCTCAGCTCCACTTGTGTGATGACTGTTAGGTGTGGCTATTTGTTGTGTCACTGGGTGAACCATAGAATTACAATCAAGCAATTCTAATTCTATGCAATGAACAATGAGCATTCTTAACGGAGGGCATCTAACGTGTAAGAAGAACCAAGTATTTTGAAGCTGAATACAAAGTCTCTCAGACGGATTCTCTCACTTTTCTCTCCCAAGTGAGAATTGTAAAGCATTTGAACAATGGCTTGGAATGAACCTCTTACTTCTCACACCCAATTTCACAGGGTTCCACACATTTCACCCAATTTACCGTCTCCTTTGGAAAAACTGAGAATTATGTGTGAAACAGCCAGGATCTCTCTCTCCTCTCCTCTCCTCTCCTCTCCACTCATCTCTCTCCTCTCTCTTGCTCCCTCTCCTCTTCCCCCGCCCCCTCGTGTTGTTTTGGTTTTTAGAAATGAGAACCAGATGTTGCTTATTGTGCAGAAGTCACTGAGGGGGGAGTGGAGGGGGGACAGTGGGTGAGGTCAGTCTGCTGTAGCAAACAGCAGCACACACAGAGGTAGAGATGCAACAATGGAGAAAGCGAAAAGAAGCAAGAAGGATAAGAAGGTCAGAAGGGCTCTCATCCCTCTGATGTGGTGGGGTAGTGTTTTAGATTCAGCCAAAAGGTTACTTGCAGCCTCTAGGCCCAAAGGCCTGAGACGAAGCAGGGAGATTTCCTGGCAGATGTGACTGGGCCTGGGCAGAGTTTGGGAGGGTGTTTTGTGGAGGAACTGATTCAGCAAGTCCTGCTTAGGGTGTCACATCCTAACCAGTGTCTAACTGCTGTGTTAGGTCTGATTTCATGTAACTCAACATGAGTTCAAACCTCAAGCAATCTCAGTCTTTCAGCGTTGTACTTGTAGGCCAACTTGATAGTGCTGTTTGTTGTCATGAAAAGGCTGGATTTCCATGGAATAAACATACACTCTGGTACTTGACTCAGATTGCAAAGGAATTTTATTGTCGCTCTTTCTTTCTGTAACACAAACTTCTACGGCAGTGTTTGTGTGTGTGTGTGTGTGTGTGTGTGTGTGTGCGTGTATGCTTGTGTTCGTCCAAACTCGTGTCCGTGTGAGTGCGCGTCCATACTTGTGTGTGAGTTGGTGAGTGAGTCCGATAGTTTAGAGTGCGCCTCAATGTAGGTTACCCAAACACACTCAGGTTCAATTTCAAGCTGCTGGCCAGCCCACTACCTGGCTGGCTGGCTAGTTTAGGAGAGCTGAGGCGGAGCCTTGAACATTGTGAGCCTGGATGGCATTCTAGACTGACTGCGCCCAAACACACTCACTAACATGGCTGCCAGCTCTATTTCTCTGTAACACAAGTTTATGTGACCATGTGTGCATGCTTTCGTGCCTGCGCGCGTGTGTGTATGTGTGTACGCATGTGTGTGTGTGTGTGTGATCTCCCATCTCCAGATATTCCTAATTTGTTCTCCCAACTTTCTTAGACCTATTTCTATCTGTCTACGGTCCATCTGTTTATCACACATTCTCCCCCTTCTCCCAGGGTGTGGAGAGTGTCGGAGGGTGTTAGGGGTTTTGTGGAGGAACTGATGGAAATTAGTCTGAGAAGATAAATGGAAATTAGTCTGAGAAGATAAATGGTTGTAATACTGCATGCTGGGAGAGATTATTTGGAGCATGAGACAAATGTATATACCAGGCGACGTGGAGAGGGGACAGAGAACGTGGGCGAGGAAAGGAACAGATGTGGCACAAAAGAGGGAGGGAGGGAGGGAGGGAGGGAGGGAGGGAGGGAGGGAGGGAGGGAGGGAGGGAGGGAGGGAGGGAGGGAGGGAGGGGAAGATGGAGAGACAGAATGGAAAGACTGAAAGAAGATCCACAAATTAGAGAGGGGATGGGGGAGAAGAGAGGAGATAGGGGAATGAGAGAAGAGAGGATGGGGGAATGAGAGAAGAGAGGATGGGGGAATGAGAGAAGAGGGGATGGGGGAATGAGAGAAGAGGGGATGGGGGAATGGGAGGAGAGGATGGGGGAATGGGAAGAGAAGGGATGGGGGAATGGGAGGAGAGGGGATGGGATGGGGGAATGGGAGGAGAGGGGATGGAGGGGAATGGGAGGAGAGGGGATGGAGGGGAATGGGAGGAGAGGGGATGGAGGGGAATGGGAGGAGAGGGATGGGATGGGGGAATGGGAGGAGAGGGGATGGGGAATGGGAGGAGAGGGGATGGGGAATAAGAGGAGAGATGAGTGGATAGGAAAATGGGAGGAGAGGGGATGGAGGGGAATGAGAGGAGAGGGGATGGGGGAATGGGAGGAGAGGGGATGGAGGGGAATGGGAGGAGAGGGATGGGGGAATGGGAGGAGAGGGGACGGAGAATGAGAGGAGAGGTGAGTGGATGGGGAAATGGGAGGAGAAGGAATGGGAGGAGAGGGGATAGAGAGAAGAGGGAATGTGGGAATGGATGGAGAGGAGCGGGGTGGGGAATGGGAGGAGAGGAGATGGGGAATGGGAGTAGAGAGGAGAGGGGATGTGAGGAGAGGAGGTGAGAGGAGAGGAGAGGGGATGTGATGAAGTGGAAGCTCCTTAGAGGAGGAAGGGGAGGACCATCCTCAGTGAAATTTCATAAAAATAAAAATAGTGAAACATTAAAAAAAAGTTATCCTTTTTAGATAAAACTATACTAAATAGGTCTACAGTAGCCTCAGCAGCACTCTGTAGGTGTCACGGTTTTCTTGGTGAGAAGGAGAGTCGGACCAAAATGCAGCGCGTCGATTGCGATTCATGTTTAATGAAAAGAACACACTAAACACAAACACTACAAAAACAATAAACGTAACGAAAACCAAAACAGCCTATACTTGTGTAAACTAACGCATAGACAGGAACAAGGACACTAAGGACAATCACCCACAAAACCCAACACCAAACAGGCTACCTAAATATGGTTCCCAATCAGAGACAATGACGAACACCTGCCTCTGATTGAGAACCATATCAGGCCGAACATAGAACTGGACAAACTAGACATGTAACATAGAATGCCCACTCAGATCACACCCTGACCAACCAAAACATAGAAACATACAAAGCAAACTATGGTCAGGGTGTGACAGTAGGGTAGCACCATGGTGTAGGCGGAGGACAGCTAGCTTCTGTCCTCCTTTGGCTACATTGACTTCAATACAAAACCTAGGAGGCTCATGGTTCTCAACCCCTTCCATATGCTTACAGAGTAATTATGACAACTTCTGGAGAACGTCTTCCAACCTATCAGAGCTCTTGCAGTATGAAATTACATGCTGTCCACCCTATCAAAGGATCAGATAATTAATCTAGTACTGAAAGCATAAGCTACAGCTTGCAAGCAATGCAGTGTGTAAAATGTGGTGAGTAGTTTGTCATGGAAATTCCCACCAGGGACACTCAAATTCAATCTTAAATTAATCATCCTTTATTATCAGCGTGCTGGACTGGTTCCAACAAACTCAATGCACCATAGTACACATGTCAATCAGGAGCTCTGCTGGGGCAGTCCCAGCAGTTGTCTTATATATGGCTATACACAGACAAGTTATATTTGCATGATTTAGCATAATTCATTCATCATTACTGTTTTGTTTCATTCATGTGACCGACCAATTCTGGTTCATAACATGTGACAGACCAATACCTCACGAGGCCTCTTCTCTCTTAGCTGAGTCCTTGAAACTGACATATCTTTCGTTTTCAAAACAAAAGTCTGGGCAAACTGCCAAATTGCAGCTACTGATAGTGAGGATTCATTCAGTAAGACACTTCCATGAAAATAGAAAACAGTTATTAGAAAAGCACAAACATTAAACATTTCCAGCACAAGTTGACTCAAAGAGAGAGAACAGTTTTGAACAAATTAATTTCCTCCAAAATGAAGGAGAAGCAAGAGAGAGAGAGAGCTATGTTTGGTTGTGTTTTTTAAAACTTTCACTTAGCTAGCGAATGTAGCTAGCTAGTTTAGCCTACTCAAACACCCAGCTCAAACAGAGAGGGATGAATTGTTAGCTAGCTGGCTATGGCAATCCAACACTGGGACTCCTCTAAGTCAAGGTAAGCTTTTGGTTTTAGTAATTTATTGCCACTTGTCCCGCCGGTTTAACTGCTAAACTGCTTAAGCAGCTAGCTAGTTTAGCCTACTTGAACAGAGAGGGATGTTAGCTGGCTATAAGAGTACCATAAAACCTAGCAGTCAAACAGGGAAATGTTTCCAAGCATTTTTCCGCCATTCCTTTTTTCAATAGGGGATTTTAGAAACACTTCAAATAATGGAAACACTTCAAATAGTATTTCATGTAGGCTTACCCTGGCGTGACGTTTTCATAATTGTGTAAGTCTCCCTAGGACAAGGTGACTATTATCAATATACTAACCTGTATTTACCCACAAAAAAATGTAATGCTTTTTAGCTGCTAATGTGGCTATCATAAATAACTACAAATACCATGTTGATCTGGACAACACTGTCAAATTAACTATCTAATGTTAGCTAAATGTAGTAATGAATAAATTGGTTATATTTCTTTAAATTGACACTTCTGTGAACTGTCTTGTGCAAGTTTTAAATTGACACAATACCTGTTTAGCAAAGGTTTCGGCTAAAGATGACGTGCAGGAGCTTGTAGGGATTTGTAGTCTTGCATGATGTCTACTTTGATGCTAATTGTAATTTTGAATAGAGCTGAATATATAAATGAATAGATGAATAGATAAAACTTCATGCCAGGGTAAGCCTACACGAAACACAGCCCTTATTTTTAGTGTTTCTAAAATCCCCTATGGGAAAATGTATGGTGCAAAAAATAAATTGGAACCATTTCCCTGTTTGACCCCTAGATTTGATGGGTATCACCTTCATTACTAAAAATTATCTTGATCTGTGCCCTTACGTTGTAAACTTGCATTCATAGGCTAGGTTGTAGCAACCCCATGATGGGTACAGGGAAAATGTGAGTGTAATGTAGTAGCCTAAACCTATCGATGTTACATTGAGCTGGGTGAATAGAATATGAATGACAGTCATCCAATATGCTGTAATACAAATTAGGCAATGCTCATAAAAAACTAAACAACTCTCCCTCATCTTCAAGGCACAACCGTTCACTGATGAGAGGAGATGTGAGGAGAAGAGATGTGTAGAGAGGGGATGTGAGGAGTAGGGATGTGAGAGGGGATGTGAGGAGTAGGGATGTGACAAGAAGAGAAGAGATGAGAGGGGATTTGAGGAGTAGGGATGTGAGGAGATGAGAGGAGAAGGGATGAGAGGAGAGGGGATGTGAGAAGTAGGGATGTGAGGAGAGGAGATGAGAGGAGATATGAGGAGTAGGGATGTGAGGAGAGGAGATGTGAGGAGTAGGGATGTGACAAGAAGAGATGAGAGGGGATGTGAGGAGTAGGGATGTGAGGAGATGAGAGGAGAAGGGATGAGAGGAGAGGGGATGTGAGAAGTAGGGATGTGAGGAGAGGAGATATGAGGAGTAGGGATGTGAGGAGAAGGGATGAGAGGAGAGGGAATATGAGGAGTAGGGAGGTGAGGAGAGGAGATGTGAGGAGTAGGGATGTGAGGAGAGGATATGTGAGAAGAGGGGATGTGAGGAGAGAAGAGATGTGAGGAGTAGGGATGTGAGGAGATGTGAGGAGTAGGGATGTGAGGAGAGGATATGTGAGAAGAGGGGATGTGAGGAGAGGAGTAGGGATGTGAGGAGAGGTAATGAGGGAAGATGAGAGTAGGGATGTGAGGAGAGGAGATGTGAGTAGAGGGGATGTGAGGAGTAGGGATGTGAGGAGAGGAGATGTGAGTAGAGGGGATGTGAGGAGTAGGGATGTGAGGAGAGGAGATGTGAGTAGAGGGGATGTGAGGAGTCGGGATGTGAGGAGCAGTGGCGGTTCTAGACCATTTCAACTGGGGGGGCCAAGCTGGGGCCAGTTGTACTGTTAGAGGGGCCAGTTACATTAGATGTTATTGTTGTCATATCATTTTCTTCACTGCATTGCAGGTATTAGCAGGCAAAAGACCATGTTCATAATCATTCAACTATTTATTATCATTTTCTGTTTAATAACGGATGTAAAAAAAAAGAACAATAGCAAAAATGTGTTATTTAAAAATGATTTAATACTCCACATTTGGAAGGGCCACAAGGGGGTCCAAAATTGTTGTCACAGGGGCACTGGCTCCCCCTGTGAAATGTGAGGAGATGGGATGTGAGAAGAGGAGGTATGAGGAGAGGGGATGTGAGGATTAGGGATGTAAGGAAAGGAGATGTGAGGAGAGGGAATGTGAGGAGTCGGGATGTGAGGAGAAGGGATGTGAGGAGAGATGTGAGGAGAGGAGATGTGAGGAGAGGTAATGAGAGGAGATGTGAGTAGAGGGGATGTGAGGAGGGGATGTGAGGAGAGGGGATTTGAATAGAGGGGATATGAGGAGTAGGGATGTGAGGAGAGGATATGTGAGGAGAGGAGATGAAAGGAGACAAGAGGGGATGTGAGGAAAGGATAGGTAATGAGGGGAGAGGAGATGTGAGGATTAGGGATGTGAGGAGAGGTAATGAGGGGAGATGTGAGGAGAGGGGATGAGAGGAGTAGGGATGTGAGGAGAGGAGATGTGATTAGAGGGGATATGAGGAGTAGGGATGTGAGGAGAGGGGATGTGAGAAGAGGGGATGTGATGAGAGGGAATGTGAGGAGTAGGTATGTAAGGAGAGGAGATATGAGGAGTATGGATGTGAGGAGAGGGGAGAAGAGGGGATGTGATGAGAGGGAATGTGAGGAGTAGGTATGTAAGGAGAGGAGATATGAGGAGTATGGATGTGAGGAGAGGGGATGTGAGGAGAGGGGATGTGAGGAGAAGGGATGTGATGAGTAGGGATGTGAGGAGAGGAGATGTGAGGAGTCGAGATGTGAGGAGTATTGCTTGCTGTTTGGGGTTTTAGGCTGGGTTTCCGTACAGCACTTTGAGATATCAGCTGATGTACGAAGGGCTATATAAAATAAATTTGATTGAATTTGATATGGATGTGAGGAGAGGAGATGTGAGGAGAGGAGAAGGGATGTGAGGAGTAAGGATGTGAGGAGAGGTAATGAAGGGAGATGTGAGGAGGGGATGAGAGGAGTAGGGATGTGAGGAGAGGGGATGTGAGTAGAGGGGATATGAGGAGAGGGGATGTGAGGAGATGAGAGGATATGTGAGGAGAGGGGATGTGAAGAGTAGCGATGTGAGGAGGGGATGTGATGAGAGGAGATGGGATGTGAGGGGTAGGGATGTGAGGAGAGGAGAAGAGATGTGAGGAGAGGTGATGTGAGGAGTAGGGATGTGAGGAGAGGTGAGGAGTAGGGATGTGAGGAGTAGGGGGGGGGGTAAAAATTGGGGTGAGATAGAGGGGGGAGGGTGGGGGACTGGCAGTAAGTTAAGGCAGTTTGTTAAGATTCAGCTTTACTGGACACCTCACTCTTTCTTTCTTTCTTTCTTTCTTTCTTTCTTTCTCTCTCTCTCTCTCTCTTCCGCTTGGTTGGGGCTGGAGGCTCCGATGTTTTAAGAATTCCAGATGTAGTTAACAGAACTCAGTTGGAACACTGCACTCAGAAAAACGTGATCATTCCATCACTTTTTCCATTTCTCATTTCCCTGGGCTCATGGCTCTCTGGCCAAGTCCAGAACAACCTCCCAGCTTCAACTAGGCTCTCCTCTCCTCCACTCCCCCCATGACCCCTGGTGAGCTGTAAACAATAGCTGGTTAACAACAAGTTGGAATGCACAGAACCAGAGAAGCAGCTCTTCATTCTGTTGTTTGCTCAGCATTCCTAGTCCTGTTTGAATAGTGGTGAGGCCAGGCTGCTATTTGTTAGTCAGTCCGAAGGCCATTCTCTTCCACAGTGTGTGTGTGTTTGTGTGTGTTACGATAACAGAAAATCGCTACCAAAAAGTAACGCATGACTCATTTTAGAAAATATTTTTTATTTAATTTTAACTAATGAAATGCAAAAAGGTGAAACAGGCAAAAGAATCTAATTCCCTTTTTTAAAAATTGATATCATTATCATTATAAATATCATTACCGTTATCATTGTTATTACTAAAACAATTCTACTTCATTTTTCAATTTGTGTAATACTTAAAAACATTAAGCATCATCAGAATTGCTTATAAATAGTTTTGTTTGATTGTTCTTATATGCCAACCAAGCAATGGGAAAAGTAGTGTTTCAAAAAAGGAAACACTTTCAAAGTCGCCCAAGTCCACCACTCAAATGTGAAATTTGGGAGCCATTTTGATTATCTTTGTCACGTTATTGTCTCTGTCCAGCAGGACTCGAAATGACAATGTACAAAAACAACAAACATCATTTACTGTACGACTACACCTGGAGAACAACAACAATAATAATAATAACCATAGTCATAATAATAACAACAACATTTATAACAATGATAGTAACAAAAACATAACAAACACGATAATACATTAGTATTTGGAATGGGTGACATGTAATGAAACGTCACTGCCTTTCCATGGAGTAATATTGAAACTGGCTTTATTGTTGAGCCACTGGCTTTATTGTTGAGCCAAAATGGCTACTTTAATTCCATCCAACTTTGACTGCTTACTGAGACCAGGCTCTGTACCAAGGGCCTGTGCGATTTCAGATACATTTGTAAACTGGGTGGGGAAGCTCCTTTTTTTGTTTAGGATACAAACAGTCTTTGACCCTCTATGACAAGACCTTAGCCTTTCTCACTATGACTCAAGGAAGGAGGGGTGTACAATATACAACACCTTCACATCTACCCCTTCATCATCTCATTAGCGGCGAGGGTAGTGCCCATAGCATGCTCCTCGCATTACAACCACAACTATAAGACCATGGTGCTGGCGTGAGCACAGTGAGAGACTGGGGTTAGTGTCTTCTCTCCGTGGTAGGAGAAAAGGAAGAGAGAGCTGTTCGTTTATTTGTGTTCGGCCCTGGGTTTCATCATTAGAGCGAAACCAAAAATGAAAGCGCAAAGTAGCTGTATAAAGGTTTCAAATGTAATTCAGACAGCAGTTCAGCTGGAGTCGTCAAGTAGATGGGATGGAGATTTTAGGAGAGGAAGAATGAGAAGGGATAGAATGGAAGGAGGGACACATGGAGACGTGATAGTAGATTTATTGCAGATGGGGTGTCGATCACACGGAACGTTGATCACGATCATCATCTAATAATTCCCTTCCTCTGTGTTTTGTGTGGGGGCCTGTTCCTAATTTCAAACTCGCAGAGCTGTACATGTAAATAGATAACATACTTTTGTCTTTCCTGATTGACTCTCTCTCCTCCCTCCTCCCTGTCCATCTCCCTCTTTCTCGTCTTCTGGGCTGTATACGAACCAACCAACCAACCAAACCCCATGTCCAACAGCCCTTCCATTACCCCTTCTCTTTAAAAACCCCAACTCCTTTCAGCCTACTTTACTCACCCTCATCCCTACCCTTACCCTCCCAAACCCACTTTTCTTTCAATCTTTCAATTCATTCAGTCGCTCTCTCTCTTTCTGTCCCTCTGCATTCTTCATTCGTTCAGTTGGTCTCTAGACCTTGTCCAGTAGAGATCTCTGGCAGTAGAGGAGACGTCGTGGTGTCCCGTACTTCCTGAAGAACAGCAGGGCTCCCAGAGTGAGGACCACGCAGACCAATAGGAGGAGAGGGATCACCACGGCCACCGCCGTGGCCCCGCCTTCTCCCTCCTCCACCTCGATGATGATCACTTCCTCCTCGCCGTCCCGCTTCTTAGGCTCCTCCCCCGCGCAGCCCATCCATTCGCTGAGCACCGATTTGGGGTAGCCCGACTCCACCCTCATGTGCTGGTTGTTGAACTTCCAGTACTTGTTGGCTTTGTAGAAGTAGGTGTAGGCTGGAGAGAATGTTAGAAGAGAGGAAGGATGAAAGGTCCGATATAAATCTGATTAGAAACTGGGTGGTTCGAGCCCTGAATGCTGATTGGCTGACAGCCGTGGCATATCAAACTGTATACCGTGGGTACGAAATAAACCTCCTGTAACTACATTGGTAACCAGTTCATAATAGCAATAAGGTACCTTGGGGGCTTGTGATTATTGGCCAATATACCACGGCTCTGTCCAGACACTCCGCGTTGCATGGTGCATAAGATAAGCCCTTAGCTGTGCTATATTGGCCATATACCACACCACCGCAGGCCATTATTGCTTAATTATGATTACTTTCAGAAATTACAGTGTGTTGCTGTGGTCTATGATAGCCTCCTCTAATATCACAAAAGAACTGTCATTTTTATCCTTTTCGATTTATATAAATGCTCAATGGCACTCTAAAGAACATCCACTTTAACATGCACGCCTTGACACACTTACATCCTTCTTCGCTCATGATGGCAGCCTTAATGTTGTCGGGGACACCCTGCCATGTGTTGATGGGTTTGGGGTAGTCTCTGTCCACAGTCTGGGACTCTTCATTGAAACGGTAATACCTGACAGACAGAGAGAGGCAGGTTACGGAGAGGGACGGGAGAGAGAAAAACAACCAAAAGAAAGGAAGAAAGAAGAAGAGAGGGACCGGATAGCGGATGAATCTGCTTCTTTTTTTTTCAGATAGAAAGGTACACCGAAAAAAAATAAAGAAAGGAATGAAAGATGAAAGACAAGACTCACTTGGTCCCCCGGAAGTAGTATGTCTGTCCGGTGGGGGTGTAGAAGAGGGCAGCGTCCAGCTTGTCTTTGGGCAGCCCTGTGCCCAGCTCCTTCAGAGTCTTAGGGTAACCCTGCTCCATACTGGACTCTGTGAACACCCAGTACTTGTCACCTGGGGCGAGGGAGAGGGAGGGAAGGAGGAGGGGAGAGAAAATCTATAAGCACACAGATCTGAAAAGGATATACAAACAAAACAATAAACGACTACCAGTAGCTGGAATGGGCTTATCAATGACAATGCAAAACCATCATGCGAAAAACTGAAAAAGACATTGCCAATTGAAGTGAACCTACCCTTGAAAAATACAAATTTGCCATCGTTCCTCTCGTAGGCAGCGTTGATGTTTGGTGGCAGTCCCTTCCAGAAGTGACCGATGGGCATGGGGTAACCCTGGAGCACCTTGTTGTTCCGCACACGCCACAGCCACTTATCCTTCACCGGAAAGACAGAGTGTTTACAGAGTGCAGTACATACACACACACATAGGTTCGGTAGTTGAGTGACTTGATGTGCCATTCAGTCCTTCTCAGTAGGTGTAAGTGCATTTACAGTGTATTCGGAAAGTATTCCGACCCCTTGACTTTTTCCACATTTGGTACGTTACAGCCTTATTCTAAAATGTATCAAATGGATTTTTCCCCCCATCAGTCTACACACAATACCCCATAATGACAAAGTGAACAAAGGTTCTTTGAAATGTTAGCATAAAAACAGAAATACCTTATTTACATAAGTATTCAGACCCTTTGCTATGAGACTCGAAATTGAGCTCAGGTTCATCCTATTTCCATTGGTCATCCTTGAGATGTTTCTACAACTTGATTGGAGTCCACCTGTGGTAAATTCAATTGATTGGACATGATTTGGAAAGGCACACACCTGTCTATATAAGGTCCCACAGTTGACAGTGCATGTCAGAGCAAAAACCAAGCCATGAGGTTGAAGGAATTGTCCATAGAGCTCCAAGAAAGGATTGTGTCGAGACACAGAAATGGGGAATTGTACCAAAACATTTCTGCAGCGTTGAAGGTCCCTAAGACCATAGTGGCCTCCATCACTCTTAAATGGAAGAAGTTTGGAACCACCAAGACACTTCCTAGAGCTGGCCGCCCAGCCAAACAGAGTCAGGGAGATGACCAAGAACCCGATGGTCACTCTGACAGAGCCCCAGAGTTCCTCTGTGGCGATGGGAGAACCTTCCAGAAGGATAAACATCTCTGCAGCACTGAAGAGTGGCCAGACAGAAGCAACTCCTCAGTAAAAGGCACATAACAGCCCCCTTGGAGATTGCCAGAAGGTACCTAAAGACTCTCAGACCATGAGAAACAAGATTCTCTGGTGTCATGAAACCAAGATTGAACTCTTTGGCCTGGATGCCAAGCGTCACGTCTGGAGGAAACCTGGCACCATTCCTACGGTGAAGCATGGTGGTGGCAGCATCATGCTGTGAGATGTTTTTCAGTGGCAGGGACTGGGAGTCTAGTCATGATCCAGGGAAAGATGAACGGCGCAAAGTACAGAGAGATTGTTAATGAAAATCTGCTCCAGAGCGCTCAGGACCTCAGCCTGGGGCAAAGGTTCACCTTCCAACAGGATAACGACCCTAAACACACAGCCAAGACAACGCAGGAGTGGCTTCGGGACAAGTCTCTGAATGTCCTTGAGTGGCCCTGCCAGACGCCAGACTTCAGCAACGCTTCAGCAACGCTCCCCATCCAACCTGACAGAGAGAATCTGCAGAGAAGAATGGGAGAAACTCCCCAAATACAGGTGTGCCAAGCTTGTAGCGTCATACCCAAGAAGACTTGATGCTGTAATCGCTGCCAAAGGCGGTTCAACAAAGTAAAGGGTCTGAATAAAAATACTGAACAAAATATGGAAAAAGTCAAAAGATCTGAATACTTTCCAAATGCACTATATGCCAATATGTGTGTATTTCTGTGCCATGTGTTTCGGTGTGGTTATGTGTTCGTTTATGTGTTCCATATTTACCTTAAAGACAAACATCTCCCCCCTGAGGATGGCGATGGTGTCGAAGTGTCCCTCACAGACATCTGGTCCGTGTCCGGGGTGGTCTGGTTTGGAGGGTCTGGTGGGGCGGGGGGGAGGGGGAGGAGCTCCGGACGACCCTGTGGTCGGACACAATCAAGACAAAATGAGGAAAGACGATAACCAGAGGTGGACTTGAGTGAGAACAGAGTTGACAAAATTAATGTGAAGTCCTTCTTTCTGTGAACTAGACAAGAACTTCCTGCAGTTCCATGTAAGAACCTTTTTCACGGAGGTTTCTACATGGAACCCAAAATAGTTATAGTTGGAACCAAAAAGTATTCTACCTGGAATAAAAAAGGGTTCTCCTATGGGGACAGCTGAAGAACCCTTTCAGAACCCTTTTTCTAAGAGTGTAGGAGTTTACCATAGACTGCCTGGATGCCGCGGCGATCGTCATCAGGCAGCTGGAAGTTCTCTGTGTCCATCCACTGATAGAATGGAGCCATGATGGCAGACGGGTCGTTGGAGTGTTCTAGACCCAGGGCATGACCCAACTCATGGACCGCAACCAGGAACACATCATTACCTACAGAGGTAGAGAGAGAGAGAGAGAGAGAGAGTAGAGCAAGAGGAGGAAGAAGGGAAAAGGTGGGAAGAGGGAAAATACCGTTTGAAAAGAGAGTAAAAGTAGCACGTTTACCAAACAAAGTACAGACGCGCCCTAACAGTACTGTGTAATTCAGATTGACTTAATTCCGACTTCCAGACAACCCAGTGAAAAACACTCAGGTGTCTATTTTCACTCGCTCCCACTCCCTGTACCTCCAGTTTAAGTCTCTACGCTTCTTCTCCCCCCCCTTCACTTCTCATCTCCTCTCTCCCCTGGTCTTGCCCCTCTTCCAGCTCTCACTCCTCTTTCTGATAATCTCTCACCTTCAGTGGAGGTTGGTGGGAGGAGCTATAGGAGGACGGGCTCATGGTGATGGCTGGAATGGGATAAATGGAACGGAGTCAAACGTGGTTTTCATGTGTTTGACACGTTCCATCGGTTCTGTTCCAGCCATTACCATGAGCCCATCCTCCTATAGCTCCTCCCACTAGCCTTCCCTGCTCACCTTCTCCCTCTTCCTCCCCCTCTCCCTCACTTTCCTCTTCCCCTCTCCTCCCCATTTCCCTTGTCTCTTACCCCCTTGGTCGGCGTAGCCGGTAGTCCAGGGCTCGGCGTTGTCAAAGTGCGTGTCACCCCCTATCCCGTTCCCGGGGAAGTACGCGTGGGCCAGGAAGCCGCCCTCGCCATCGAACGGCGTGCTGTCGCCGTGGAAACCCTCAGAGAACGAGAGCATGATGTCAGCGTACTTGTCGACCTTGTCCCTGATGTGGCTGTAAGGGATCTCACGGAAGCGGAGAGGGATGGCTGCCTCCCACACTTTAAACGCCCGGCGGATAGCCTCGTATGTGGCGTGTTCCCCAATCTTAGGGGTGTAGTTCTGTATGCTAGGTGAGGGAAAGGAAGGAAATAGCAGATTTGACGTTTTAAAGAATAAATATATAATAATATCTTCTGAAATGTGTATTGGTTGCGTTTGTGCAACCTTTGCTAGATGCAATCTCAATATGATCCCGTTTTGACTGATTAATATTCCTTTAGAGCTCTAGATCTAACAAGTTACTTGAGATAAATATTTTATTTATACTGTATGTGTAATTCTTATATGTGAAAAGTGAACTTTAAAGACTTAAGAGGAAGTTAGACTCACTGCGTACATATTAGCTGTGCTGTGTAGTCTTACCTGAAAGTGACTTCTTGTTTGTCCCACTTCAGCCCCTGTACGGCGTATCTCTTCCTCCTCAGGTTGCTCTTCAGCTCAGATCCAAACTTGTCTGGTACGCCACAACGCGGCCGCTTCATCGCCCTGGCAACAGCAAGACACACCCGTTTGTTACCTTTACCATGTTACAAACTGTACAATGTCTATATCTGAGTAAATCATTAGAGCATATGAATGGGTTTTGTACCACATCTGGGGTAATGACATCGCTTAAAGTGGGTTAGCTGTTCTGTATACAATTCTGAGGCTACAATTCTCACGGGTACTTTAAAAACAGCCGTCAGCATGAATCTTTATCAATACGTTATGCGCATAACGCTTAAATATTTGCATTCCTTGACTTTGTCCTGGTCACTCAGGACTCACTGTAGGGTGTTGGTGTCCATAGATCCGGTGACGGTGAGGCCGTAGAACTTCTGCATGGCTGTGATGGCCGTATTGATGGACTTGGGGGAGCGGATAGCCTGGGCCCGGACGTCCCCTGGAGGCAGGTAGCCATACTGCTGAAGCCACACCTGGGATAGAAAGAGGAGAGATGGGAGGGTAGAGACAGTTAGACCCGGGACAATTCAATGTCTTTGAAGATAATGGTAGAAAGGGACACACACACACACACACACACACACACACACACACACACACAGACACAGATAAACACACATCTATCTCTCTCTCCTCATCCCTCTCTCTCTTTCTCTCTGGATTTTCCCACCATATTCCATCAGCCAGAAACAACACAGAAACCGACCCAGGATGTCATTGTAAAGAATGTTTTGTGTGTACATGTGTGTCAATATCTGTGGGTGTGCCTGTTTGCCTACTTACAGTGCTTGTCTGAACGAGTGTGTGAGGGTGTGAGGGTGACAGAGAGATATTGAAAAAGATAGAACGAGAGAGATCTGGGTGGGTGGATGGGAGTTTTAGTATCCAGTGTTTGAATAAACCGATGCAAAGCTGACATTGAACCAAAACCGTGTTGTACCCAGGAACACACACTCCCTTCCTTACAACAGCAAACAGACAGAGATTGGCCAGACTGAACACACACACACACACACACACACACACTGAATTATACAAAAAACTATTCTTATTGCAAGAGTTACTGCAATGTAATTCCATTTAAACACATTAAAAACTTGCTCCTTAGCTTATGCTTGGCATTTTAAAAGGAAACTGTGACCTTGTTGTGGGATTGTAAAGAGAAATGACGGAAGAGAATCGAGCCAAATAAATCACAGTAGAACCATAACACTGATGTCATCTCAGACGTGGATCCCCAGAACTTCGTCTTTTCTCTCAGTCAGAACCACGGGGGCTCATAGAAAATAGACATGTGCTTTCTAGACCCTACATGCCTATGTAGAGGGAGAGAGGAGTGACATCTATACTTGTTACGGTGCGTGAATGAGGACCCAAAAGCGAATCAACTTAAACAGAGCTTCTTTAATTACCAAACATAGGTAGGCTCAGATGGACCGGCAGATTCCGACAGGACAGGACAAGGTTACAGCAAACATGACGACAGTCTGGTTCAGGCATGAATGACACAAACAAACAAGAATCCGACAAGGACAGGAGCAGAAACAGAGAGAGATATAGGGACCTAATCAGAGGGAAAAAGGGAACAGGTGGGGAACGGGGTGAATGGGTAGTTAGAGGAGACAAGGGACAGCTGGGGGAAAGCGGGGGAGAAAAGGTAACCTAACACGACCAGCAGAGGGAGACAGGGTGAAGGGAAAGGACAGAGACAAGACAACATGACAGTACATGACAGTACCCCCCCACTCACCGAGCGCCTCCTGGCGCACTCGAGGAGGAAACCTGGCGGCAACGGAGGAAATCATCAATCAGCGCACGGTCCAGCACGTCCCGAGAGGGAACCCAACTCCTCTCCTCAGGACCGTACCCCTCCCAGTCAACTAGGTACTGATGACCACGGCCCCGAGGACGCATGTCCAAGATTTTACGGACCCTGTAGATAGGTGCGCCCTCGACAAGGATGGGGGGGGGGGGGGGGGAAGACGAGCGGGGGCGCGAAGAACGGGCTTAACACAGGAGACATGGAAGACCGGGTGGACGCGACGAAGATATCGCGGAAGAAGAAGTCGCACTGCGACAGGATTAATGACCTGAGAGATACGGAATGGACCAATGAACCGCGGGGTCAACTTGCGAGAAGCCGTCTTAAGGGGAAGGTTCTGAGTGGAGAGCCAAACTCTCTGACCGCGACAATATCTAGGGCTCTTAGTTCTACGCTTATTAGCAGCTCTCACAGTCTGCGCCCTATAACGGCAAAGTGCAGACCTGACCCTCTTCCAGGTGCGCTCGCAACGTTGGACAAAAGCCTGAGCGGAGGGGACGCTGGACTCGGCGAACTGAGATGAGAACAACGGAGGCTGGTACCCGAGGCTACTCTGAAAAGGAGATAGCCCGGTCGCAGACGAAGGAAGCGAGTTGTGGGCGTATTCTGCCCAGGGGAGCTGTTCTGACCAAGACGCAGGGTTGCGAAAAGAAAGACTGCGTAAGATGCGACCAATAGTCTGATTGGCCCGTTCTGCTTGACCGTTAGACTGGGGGTGAAAGCCGGAAGAGAGACTGACGGAAGCCCCAATCAAACGGCAAAACTCCCTCCAAAATTGAGACGTGAATTGCGGACCTCTGTCCGAAACGACGTCTGACGGAAGGCCATCAATTCTGAAAACATTCTCGATGATGATTTGTGCCGTCTCTTTAGCAGAAGGAAGCTTAGCAAGGGGAATGAAATGAGCCGCCTTAGAGAACCTATCGACAACCGTAAGAATAACAGTCTTCCCCGCTGACGAAGGCAGTCCGGTGACAAAATCTAAGGCGATGTGAGACCACGGTCGAGAGGGAATAGGAAGCGGCCTGAGACGGCCGGCAGGAGGAGAGTTACCGGACTTAGTCTGCGCGCAGACCGAACAAGCAGCCACGAAACGACGCGTGTCATGCTCCCGGGTGGGCCACCAGAAACGCTGGCGAATGGAAGCAAGCGTACCCCGAACGCCAGGGTGGCCGGCTAACTTGGCAGAGTGAGCCCACTGAAGAACGGCCAGACGAGTAGGAACGGGAACGAAAAGAAGGTTCCTAGGACAAGCGCGCGGCGACGGAGTTTGAGTGAGTGCTTGCTTTACCTGCCTCTCAATTCCCCAGACAGTCAACCCGACAACACGCCCCTCAGGGAGAATCCCCTCGGGGTCAGTGGAGGCTACTGAAGAACTGAAGAGACGAGACAAAGCATCAGGCTTGGTGTTCTTAGAGCCCGGACGATAAGAAATCACGAACTCGAAACGAGCGAAAAACAGCGCCCAACGCGCCTGACGCGCATTAAGTCGTTTGGCAGAACGGATGTACTCAAGGTTCCTATGGTCAGTCCAAACGACAAAAGGAACGGTCGCCCCCTCCAACCACTGTCGCCATTCGCCTAGGGCTAACCGGATGGCGAGCAGTTCGCGGTTACCCACATCATAGTTACGTTCCGACGGCGACAGGCGATGAGAAAAATACGCGCATGGGTGGACCTTGTCGTCAGAGAGGGAGCGCTGAGAAAGGATGGCTCCCACTCCCACCTCTGACGCGTCAACCTCGACAACGAACTGTCTAGAGACGTCAGGTGTAACAAGGATAGGAGCGGATGTAAAACGATTCTTGAGGAGATCAAAAGCTCCCTGGGCGGAAACGGACCACTTAAAGCACGTCTTGACAGAAGTAAGGGCTGTGAGAGGAGCTGCCACCTGACCGAAATTACGGATGAAACGACGATAGAAGTTCGCGAAGCCGAGAAAGCGCTGCAGCTCGACGCGTGACTTAGGGACGGGCCAATCAATGACAGCTTGGACCTTAGCGGGATCCATCTTAATGCCTTCAGCGGAAATAACAGAACCGAGAAATGTGACGGAGGAGGCATGAAAAGTGCACTTCTCAGCCTTCACAAAAAGACAATTCTCTAAAAGGCGCTGGAGGACACGTCGAACGTGCTGAACATGAATCTGGAGTGACGGTGAAAAAATCAGGATATCGTCAAGGTAAACGAAAACAAAGATGTTCAGCATGTCTCTCAGGACATCATTGACTAATGCCTGAAAGACAGCTGGAGCGTTAGCGAGGCCGAAAGGAAGAACCCGGTATTCAAAGTGCCCTAACGGAGTGTTAAACGCAGTCTTCCACTCGTCCCCCTCCCTGATGCGCACGAGATGGTAAGCGTTACGAAGGTCCAACTTAGTGAAAAACCTGGCTCCCTGCAGGATCTCGAAGGCTGAAGACATAAGAGGAAGCGGATAACGATTCTTCACTGTTATGTCATTCAGCCCTCGATAATCTATGCAGGGGCGCAGAGACCCGTCCTTCTTCTTGACAAAAAAAAACCCCGCTCCGGCGGGAGAGGAGGAGGGGACTATGGTACCGGCGTCAAGAGCTACAGACAAATAATCTTCGAGAGCCTTACGTTCGGGAGCCGACAGAGAGTATAGTCTACCCCGGGGGGGGGTGGTTCCCGGAAGGAGATCAATACTACAATCATACGACCGGTGTGGAGGAAGAGAGGTGGCCCTGGACCGACTGAACACCGTGCGCAGATTGTGATATTCCTCCGGCACCCCTGTCAAATCACCAGGCTCCTCCTGTGAAGAAGAGACAGAGGAAACAGGAGGGATAGCAGACATTAAACATTTCACATGACAAGAGACGTTCCAGGAGAGGATAGAATTACTAGACCAATTAATGGAAGGATTATGACAAACTAGCCAGGGATGGCCCAAAACAACAGGTGTAAAAGGTGAACGAAAAATTAAAAAAGAAATGGTTTCACTATGATTACCAGAAACAGTGAGGGTTAAAGGTAGCGTCTCACGCTGAATCCTGGGGAGAGGACTACCATCCAGGGCGAACAAGGCCGTGGGCTCCTTTAACTGTCTGAGAGGAATGTCATGTTCCCGAGCCCAGGTCTCGTCCATAAAACAGCCCTCCGCCCCAGAGTCTATTAAGGCACTGCAGGAAGCTGACGAACCGGTCCAGCGTAGATGGACCGACAAGGTAGTGCAGGATCTTGAAGGAGAGACAGGAGTAGTAGCGCTCACCAGTAGCCCTCCGCTTACTGACGAGCTCTGGCCTTTTACTGGACATGAAGTGACAAAATGACCAGCGGAACCGCAATAGAGACAGAGGCGGTTGGTGATTCTCCGTTCCCTCTCCTCAGTCGAGATGCGGATACCTCCCAGCTGCATGGACTCAGCACCCGAGCCGGCAGAGGAAGATGGTAGTGATGCGGAGAGGGAGGCGACGGAGAGCGCGAGCTCCTTTCCACGAGCTCGGTGACGAAGATCAACCCGTCGCTCAATGCGAATAGCGAGTTCAATCAAGGAATCCACGCTGGAAGGAACCTCCCGGGAGAGAATCTCATCCTTTACCTCTGCGCGGAAACCCTCCAGAAGACGAGCGAGCAAGGCCGGCTCGTTCCAGCCACTGGAGACAGCAAGAGTGCGAAACTCAATAGAGTAGTCTGTTATGGATCGATTGCCTTGACATAGGGAAGACAGGGCCCTGGAAGCCTCCTCCCCAAAAACAGATCGATCAAAAACCCGTATCATCTCCTCCTTAAAGTCTTGATACTGGTTAGTACACTCAGCCCTTGCCTCCCAGATTGCCGTGCCCCACTCACGAGCCCGTCCAATAAGGAGAGATATGACGTAGGCGACACGAGCAGTGCTCCTGGAGTAAGTGTTGGGCTGGAGAGAAAACACAATATCACACTGGGTGAGGAACGAGCGGCATTCAGTGGGCTCCCCAGAGTAACACGGCGGGTTATTGATTCTGGGCTCCGGAGATTCGAAAGCCCTGGAAGTGGCCGGTGGATCGAGGCGGAGATGGTGAACCTGTTCTGTGAGGTTGGAGACTTGGGTGGCCAGGGTCTCAACGGCATGTCGAGCAGCAGACAATTCCTGCTTGTGTCTGCCTAGCATCGCTCCCTGGATCTCGACGGCTGAGTGGAGAGGATCCGAAGTCGCTGGGTCCATTCTTGGTCGGATTCTTCTGTTACGGTGCGTGAATGAGGACCCAAAAGCGAATCAACTTAAACAGAGCTTCTTTAATTACCAAACATAGGTAGGCTCAAATGGACCGGCAGATTCCGACAGGACAAGGTTACAGCAAACATGACGACAGTCTGGTTCAGGCATGAATGACACAAACAAACAAGAATTCAACTTGGACAGGAGCAGAAACAGAGAGAGATATAGGGACCTAATCAGAGGGAAAAAGGGAACAGGTGGGGAACGGGGTGAATGGGTAGTTAGAGGAGACAAGGGACAGCTGGGGGAAAGCGGGGGAGAAAAGGTAACCTAACACGACCAGCAGAGGGAGACAGGGTGAAGGGAAAGGACAGAGACAAGACAACATGACAGTACATGACAATACTAACAACATCTATGATTCATTTGACATGTTAGTGATTCAGCAGAGGCTCTTATCTTTTCCCCCAGTGGGCATCGAACCCACAACCATGCTCTACTAACTGAGCCACACGGGACCGCATCTGAGTAGTGGTAGTGAGGCTTTTAACCAGGTGAGATCATACTTAACCAGATGAAATATAGCTTAGCGACTATCCTGCGCCACTCCCAGAAAGTTGTAAGAAGGTTGTATGCAAAATAACCATAGGACGACCACGCTCTCACCAAAATGTAAGAAACATATGGTTCTCAGAACGTTATGCGTTAGCTGGGTATGGCGTTTCAGTCAAATGTCTGACCAAGAAGTGCTACACTTTCACATATCTCGCTCTCAAATACAAGAGCAGTCATGCAGAGCTGCTTAAGCCTCTGGCCTTAGTCTAAAGTTACAAACTGACTACATCAGTGCAACAGTCTCTCTATTAGAGAGAGCGAGCGAGAGAAAGAGAGAGAATGAGAGAGAGAGAGATGTCCTCAGACAAACATCAACCTAATGGAGATGATTCATTCTAGTCCGACATAATGTTATCAAACATCATGGACAAGTTTGTTTATGCGTGTGGGTGAGAGACAAGATGAGTGTGCGCGCGCACTTGTGTGTGTGTGCTGCACAGACAGGCAGTCAGTGAGTGTCTCAATCTTTTCCACAAATTCAGTCAGTGGAATTACAGAGAATTCTTCTGTAATCCCAGAAAAAACCCAACCCTCTCTCTAATTTATTCCATCTCTCTCTATCTCCTTTTCTCTTAAAACCCCCAACCATGTGTGTCTATATAATAGTATACATTTTACAGTTAGTTGGGTGAATATAGTCAGCCTTCCTCTTTCCTAGAATGTCTCTCTCTCATGTCGTTTTAGATGAGAGGTCTTTTTTAATATCGAGAAGAGTTGAATTTAAATGAGGGAGGAAAACGAGAGGAGAGTAAGAGAGTAAGAGTGAGGAAATGGCTGGCTTGTACCTGGGCAGAGATATTACCACACAGCCACAGCAGACAGGGTGAAAAACAAGGTTCAATTATAGGCTGCAGAGTGAGGTAAACTCTCCCTTTGCTCATGTCAGTACTGCAACCAGCCCCCTCTTTCAGCAAGACCTACACACTGTTTCAATCCATCTGGTCCCCACCTCCAACAACCTCTCTCCATGTCTGTATATCTAACTCCCTCCAAGCTCCCTCTCTCTCTCCACCCCCCCCCCCCCCCTCTCTCTCTCCATCTCTCTATCTGACTGCTCCTAGTGTGCGCTGTGGCTCCACTGTGGTGACGAGTCTGGCTCTGTGAAAACACTTTCAGCTCAGTCAGGATGAAAAGTTTCCCCCACAACGAGAAGACTCTCTCCTCTCGCTCTCCTTCTCTCAGTCTGCCTCTCTCTCATTTCTCTCTCAGTCTGCCTCGCTCTCCTTCTCTCTCAGTCTGTCTCTCTCTCATTTCTCTCTCAGTCTGCCTCACTCTCCTTCTCTCTCAGTCTGCCTCTCTCTCATTTCTCTCTCAGTCTGCCTCGCTCTCCTTCTCTCTCAGTCTGCCTCTCTCTCATTTCTCTCTCAGTCTGCCTCGCTCTCCTTCTCTCTCAGTCTGTCTCTCTCTCATTTCTCTCCCTCTCTAGCTTGGTCTCCTCTCTCCACCGCTTGTCCCCCACCCTCTGCTCTTCCCCCTCTCTCTTTCTATCTCCCAAAGCCTCACATCCCCTCTGACATCGCCAGCTATCCCATCATGCAACTCTCCTCTGGAACTCCCAGCAGCAGTTCCAGTCAAAGGTTCTATTTAGTAGGGCTTCTACGTCGCTTATTGCCAGCCTTGGGGTAACTACAAACCCATGTGTGTGTGGTCATAGCCTAGGGTCATGTAACTGCGATTTTAGTAAACAGACGCAAGTCCCTATAAGTTACGCAATTTGCAGCGATTCATATATTCTAAGGAAATGTGACCCGCAAAATAAAATAACGAGTAGATTGATGACAAATATAGATCCGGTCCAACAGACACTCATGAAAGTATTAGACACCCGGAGGACAAAGTAGCCTGATAATATACTAGTACCTACTGTATACTACCTACGGTATACTCCCTACTGTATACTACCAATGAAGTGAAACTTTGATGGGGGTGCCCCCCCCCATTTTTTTTTGCAGTTTTTCGCTAATTTCCTGCAATTCTACAAAACGTTCCATAAGGTGGAGGCAAATGTTTGACCATCAGTTATTATATTAAAAATGGCAATGGGCCCAAGCCCAGTTGGTAATTTGACCATGCTTACTGCAAGTTTAGATAGCTGGCCGCTAGACTAACTTACCAATATATACCATAAGTGTCACGTCCTGACCTTAGTTCCTTGTGTATGTCTCTGTTTTAGTTTGGTCAGGGCGTGAGTTGGGGTGGGCATTCTAGGTTTGTATTTCTAGGTTTTGTATTTCTGTGTTTGGCCTGGTATGGTTCCCAATCAGAGGCAGCTGTCGATCGTTGTCACTGATTAAGAACCATACTTAGGCAGCCTGTTTTTCCATTATGGGTTGTGGGTAGTTGTTTTCTGTCTGTGTTTTCCATACAGAACTGTTTCGTTTTTAAAATGTATTTCTCTTGTTCTTTTGTATTCTGTTTTCAGTTTATTAAATATATTATGGACACTTACCACGCTGCGCATTGGTCTGATATTTCATACTCCTCATCAGAGGAGGAAGAAAACCATTACAGAACTACCCACCAAGAAAGGACCAAGCAGCGTGGTAACCAGGAGCAGAGGGTTCTGGACTCCTGGACTTAAGAGGAGATATTGGACGGTAAGGGACCCTGGGCACAGGCTGGGGAATATCGACGCCCCAAGGAAGAACTGGAGGCAGCGAAATCTGAGCGGCGGCGATATGAGGACCTGAGCTAACTCCCTGTGCTTACCGGAAGAAGCGCAGTACTGGTCAGGCACCGTGTTATGCGGTCAAGCGCACGGTGTCGCCAGTATGCGCTCATAGCCCGGTGCGCTATAGACCAGCTCCCCGCAAGTGCCATGCGAGAGTGGGCATCCAGCCAGGGCGTATTGTGCCGGCTCAGCGTGTTTGGTCTCCAGTACGCCATTTCGGCCCAGGGTATCCTGCGCCGGCTCTGCGTGCTGTGTCTCCGGGGCGCTGGGAGGGTGCAGTGCGCCCTATGCCTGCGCTCCGCCCATGCCGGGCGAATGTGGGCATTGAGCCTAAGGGAGAGGTGCAAGTGGTATGCACCAGATCTCCAGTGCTCACCCACAGCCCAGTTCAACCTGTGCCTGCACTGGAGGGTCCGGGCTAAAGTGGTCATCCAGCCTGGAGGAGTGGTGCCAAGGCTGCGCACCAGAGCTCCAGTGCTCCCCCACAGCCCGGTCCATCCGGTGCCTCCTCCACGCACCAGGCCTCCTGTAAGTCTCCCCAGCCTGGTGGGTCCTCACACACCAGGCTGTCTCTCCGTCTCCTCCCTGCAGGTTCTCCCGCCTGTCCGGCGCTGCCAGAGTCTCCCGCCTGTCCGGCGCTGCCAGAGTCTCCCGCCTGTCCGGCGCTGCCAGAGTCTCCCTCCTGTCCGGCGCTGCCAGAGTCTCCCGCCTGTCCGGTGCTGCCAGAGTCTCCCGCTTATTCAAAGGCGCCAATCCAAAGGCGCCACTTTGGAGAGTCTCCCGCTGCTCCAAAGGCGCCACTTAAGTGGGCCAAGACTATGGTGGAGTGGGGTCCACGTCCCGCGCCAGAGCCACCATCGCGGACAGATGCCCACCCAGACCCTCCCCTATTGGTTTTGCGGCCGGAGTCCGCACCTTTGGGGGGGGGTACTGTCACGTCCTGACCTTAGTTTTTTTTCTATGTCTCTATTTTAGTTTGGTCAGGGCGTGAGTTGGGGTGGGCATTCTATGTGTTCGATGTTTTTGTATTTCTGTGTTTGGCCTGGTATGGTTCCCAATCAGAGGCAGCTGTTTATCGTTGTCTCTGATTGAGAACCATACTTCGGCAGCCTGTTTTCCCACTATGATTGGTGGGTAGTTGTTTTCTGTCTTTGTATTAGTTACCAGACGGAACTGTTTCAGTTGTTCTTTTTGTTTACTTTGTATTGTAGTGTTCAGTTCAGTTTAATAAAATGACGAACACTTACCACGCTGCATATTGGTCCGATCCTTCCTACTCCTCCTCAGAAGAGGAGGAAAACCGTTACAATAAGGTGTTTAAGCAAGAAGCAATTCTGCCAAGCGTGAAGATACTGCAGATATTTGGGTTTCAAGCAAACTGAAAAGAGCTGTCTTCAGCCCTCTCAGTCCACATGTCTTTTATAGTGGATCTGGTTTTCTTTAGGCAGCGGAATTAGTGGCATCTTTTCCCGACTCTCTTTTTTAATAGTTCACTGATGCTGAGAGAGAGAGAGAGAGAGAGAGAGAGAAGAAAAAACGTAGAAAAGGAAAATAAAATGTTCATTTGGATTGATGTATGGAACGACAATGAAGGAAAGTGAGAAAGAAATGGGGGATAAAGATGTAAAAAAATAAAAAATAAGAAAAGAGTCAGAAAATAGGGGACAGGAGTATTAAAGTTTAATTTTATATTGAGGGAGACGGAGTTGACTGAGTCAGTTATTCCCCTTCAGACGGTGCCAACGGAAAAAACAGACACCAGAGTTTGGTCGTAAGCGGCTCAGTCTAAGAGACACATTAGCCTCCCTGGCCTCCTAGTGTGGCGTCCCACTTATCTGACCCATTTCAACCCGAACCGGGGCTACACGCTAATGCTAACTAACTAAATTACTTTTACTGTATATACACGCTTAATACAATGTAGAATACCTGAGTTCTAGGCTAAAGGAGCGACCATTTATAACATAATAATACACTTGGCTACTCTTAAGCCTACCCCTCAAGTGGCCAAGTATGGCCGAGTCAACACTGGACGCTAGCTTGCACATGGCTCCAGTCTACACAACTACACTCAACCAAACCGTAGGTGTCCTATGCATATTGTTAAAGCCTATCAGTTTATTAGCCTCAATTTCCTAACCTGGGTTCATATCGGGATGTAACGATTCACCGATACACATCGGTCCCTGATTAAATAGTTTAAGATATGAGTGCATAGGTCCGGGGGCCCCAAACCGATCATGCATTGGTAAGAAAATCCATTCAAACATTACGAATCGGCGGTTTACAATTCTTTCTACCTTCCGAAAATACCTCTCATCTTTAGTGACAACTGCGTCCTCTCCTTCAGAGAGCAGAACTAAGCATGTAATTATGTTGACAGTCATTGATCTACAGGTCACTTTGCATACCAAACCACCCCAGGCAATATCAGTAATCTAGTCAAACTGCTTGATGTGCGCAGTTTGCTACATGCTGATCGGGGGGCTTACATTAGATTTGATTTTGATTGTTCAGGTTCACCATCGGCAATAGTTTTGGTAGTTTTGCTTGAAACAATCAGTATATGTGGTCATTTTTAGACATACAGGGTAAAGTTGATAATTTCATGACGAGGGCAGCCAATCACCTTTGCTACCTGCACAGCATGGTCGAACATCTTCTACCTGCACTGCACGATCAAACTATTTCTACCTGCACTGCATAGTCAAACATCTTCTACCTGCACTGCATAGTCAAACATCTTCTACCTGCACTGCATAGTCAAACATCTTCTACCTGCACTGCATAGTCAAACATCTTCTACCTGCACTGCATAGTCAAACATCCTCTACCTGCACTGCATGGTCCATCAACTTCCAAACAGTCTAAACCTGTGGTTCCCAAACTTTTTATAGTCCTGTACCCCTTCAAACATTCAACCTCCAGCTGCGTACCCCCTCTAGCACCAGGGTCAGCGCACTCTCAAATTATGTTTTTTTGCCATCATTGTAAGCCTGTCACACACACACACTAAACAATACATTTATTAAACATAAGAATGAGTGTGAGTTTTTGTCACAACCCGGCTGGTAATAGGGCACAAATAATAATAATAATCAATCATTTTTCTCTTTATTTAACCATCTTACATATAAAACATTATTTGTTCATCAACAATTGTGAATAATTCATCACAGGTTAATGAGAAGGGTGTGCTTGAAAGGATGCACATAACTCTGCAATGTTGGGTTGTATTGGAGTCTCAGTCTTTTTCTACACACAGTCTGTGCCTGTATTTAGTTTTCATGCTAGTGAGGGCTGAGAACACTCTCACATAGGTACGTGGTTGCAAAGGGCATCAGTGTCTTAACAGCGTGATTTGCTAAGGCAGGATACTCTCAGCGCGGCCCAATCCAGAAATCTGGCAGTGGCTTCTGATTAAATTCAATCTTCACAGAACCGCTTGTTGCAATATCGATGAGGCTCTCTTGTTCAGATATCGGACTGGAGGCAGGGCATGAAAGTGATAACGAATCCAGCTGTTTGTGTCATCTGTTTTGGGAAAGTACCTGCGTAATTGCGCACCCAACTCACTCAGGTGCTTTGCTATATCACATTTGACATTGTTCGTAAGCTTGAGTTAATTTGCACAAAAAACAATACAATGATGGAAAGACCTGTGTGTTGTCCTTGTTAATGCAGACAGAGAAGAGCTCCAACTTCTTAATCATAGCCTCAATTTTGTCCCGCAAATTGAATATAGTTGCGAAGAGTCCCTGTAATCCTAGATTAGGATGATTCAGGTGAGAAAAAACATCACCCAGAATAGGCCAGTCGTGTGAGAAACTCGTCATCATGCATCTGGTCAGACTCGTGAAAATTATGGTCAGTAAAGAAAACTTTAAGCTCGTCTCTCAATTAAAAAAAGCATGTCAATACTTTGCCCCTTGATAACCAGCGCACTTCTGTATGTTACCATTTTCACTGTAGTGTCCAAAACATCTTTCAAGCAGTCAGACTTTCCCTTGGTAGCAAGAGCCTCTCGGTAGATGCTGCAGTGTACCCAAATGGCGTCGGGAGCAACTGCTTTAATGCGCATTGTCTCCCTGTCATGGCTTTTGAGCCATCAGTATAGATACCAACACATCTTGACCACCAAAGTCCATTTGATGTCACAAAGCTGTCCAGTACTTTAAAAATATCCTCTCATGTTGTCCTGGTTTCCAGTGGTTTGCAGAAGAGGATCTCTTCCTTAATTGACCCCCATAAACGTAACAGATATATACCAGGAGCTGTGCCAGGCCTGCCACATCTGTCAACTCATCCAGCTGTAACTCATATAATTCTCTGGCTTGTATGCGAAGCAGTAATTGTTTCAAAACATCTCCTGCCATGTCACTGATGCGTTGTGAAATAGTGTTGTTTGCTGAAAAACTCCTGTGGATTATTTCTCAAATTGCCATGTTTTGTTTCTCAATGTCTGCGCAAGAGTGAAGATTTCATCGAGTTGTGAGATAGTACTTTTGCACATATAACACACAGTGGCTGAGGAAAGGCACTACTCCCAATAAGTGAACCCCAAATCAATGTAGTTCTCATCATATTTGCACCTCTTCGATGGTCCAACGTCCCTGTCTGTTGTTCGGTGCTTTCCTGGGTAAGGGGGCAGTAGCTCTTCGGCTGCATCAAATTTAAAACTGTCAGTGTCCATGCTAGCTGGGCTAAGAGCAAATGTAGAATGACTGATGCTAGCATTGGATGTGCTCGTGGAAGCAGAACAACTTGTCGTCAACAGGTGCAGGTGTAGTACTGCTGGTAGTAGCAGCACTACCAGTAGAGTTGGTATGTGTCTCTATGGACGCAGGCCTTACTTTTTTAACCATTTATCAATTTTCGAGGGAACAGAATGAGCAGCAGCTACGTTTAGCTACATACGGACCGTTAGTGGAATTCCTGCGAGAGAGTAACGGTTAATGTGATTGGATGTTAATTATTTGACTAGGCTACCTGTATTTGACATTGTGTTGTTATTTCAGTGAACACTAGAAGGTTTAATTTTATTTTTAGCAGTGAAAACGAGGCTACTCGGACGAGAAAAAAAACTCACCCAAAATGTATAGCCCCATTGGAAAATATAAATGTTTGAAAATGTGTTTTAAAATGTGAAGAAAAAAATTAAATAATAATAATTTTTTTACATAAAAATAAATTATTTGGCGTACCCCCGACGGCATTGCAAGTACCGCTGGGGGTACGCGTACCACAGTTTGGGAGTACCTGGACTAAACCATTTGATTATAAGACAGGGGTTACACAAAGTTGTGCTATATATTCATTGGCTTTGTCATAGCTATTTTTTAAAGATAAATATTAATATTTTAATATAGCTTTAACACTTTTAACCTGCACAAATTAATTAGTGGGTGATGGGGGGTGGTAGATTCCCAGTTTCCGTTATGGCTCAGCTCAGGTGCCTATACACCACATAGACATAATTTACACACACGCACACACACACACACACCAATACACACCTAAGAGAGGCCCTGCTCATGAGCTCCATCAGCAACAGATTATAATTTATCATGGAAAATGACTGTGTTTATGCATCGAATCGCATCGATTCATACCGAATTGCTTCAAACTAAAACATATTGTTCTTGTATCATATTGGAGCCCGTGTATATAGATACATATCAAATTGTTTTGAAAGGGAAAGTTGCAGATCCCTTAATCATCTGGGCCACGAAGGCTAAATTCTATGTCTACTGTTATACAAATAATGGGTTCTAGGACGAAAACTGCCGGGATAGCACTTGAGGGGAATGGATAAACACACCATCTCTCCATAGACATCCGTCGGTTGGTTTGTTTTCCCTGTGGCAGATAGATTAACTGAATATTTTCCTGCCTGAAAATGTTTAAGTGACAGCGAGCACTTGTAGAACAGCACGCGCCAGCACTTTTCCAACAGGGTGCTTCAACCATACAAAAACAACCCAGACAAACCATAGAAATATAATCAATAGAGCAGACATTCCCATTCAAGTGAATGCTCTGTGATGGATGGATCGGCAACAATATTGAGTATACAGATCATAGAAATAGAACTATTCATATTATTTCTATGCTACCCACACTGTCCATTTTTAAAAATGTATTTAAACTTTATTTAACTAGGCAAGTCAGTTAAGAACAAATTCTTATTTACAATGACTGTCTAGGAACAGTGGGTTAACTACCTTGTTCAGGGGCAGAATTTTTACCTTGTCAGCTCGGAGATTCAATCTAGCAACCTTCCGGTTACTGGGTCAACACTCTAACCACTAGGCTACATGCCGCCCCAAATTACTGTGGTCTGAGCATGTATCCCCGTTCTAGTATTTATATTTCTATGGGCCTAACCCATTTGGGATTGGACCCCTGGCATGACCTCTTCCCTGTGATCCCGAGACACGCTAGTCACCTTGCCTCCAGATGTCTGCTGTTATCGTGTTTGAAAAAAACTTCAAGGACTTCCAGATTCAGACATATGTTGCGGAGATCTGTGAAATGGATCGTCTCATTTTCATTCCTTTCCACTTGCATTGGCTAAGATAAAGTCCAACCAGCAATTTTATAAAAGTGAGACACGGTGTTATTGTAAATAAAAGTGAATAAAATGAAGTAAAAGGAGGTTTTTTTTCTTGGATTTATAGTATGTGCACAAAGTAATGTACATATAGAGAGTAAAGAGGTATTTTGCGATGTATAGCTCTTTTTTGTTACTATCCCATTTCAAAAAGCGCAGCCCGATCTTAAGAGAAGCCTATGACTGTGAATATTTGCTAAGACATTCTCCTCACTCATCACAGCTTTAAGTTAAATTGTAGGCTTAGCCTCCCTGGCCTATCAAGTTGGACTCCGTGGGCAGTGACTTAATACTAAATCACTGAAAGGAATGTCCGAAAATTCTACTCCTACTGAATTCGGTGCTTTCATACCGTAAATCGGATTTTGTCAGCATAAAAATCAACCTCCCATCCTCTCAACTCAACCCTATTCATTACTTAGCCTATTCGTCACTCTCGTGCTCTGTTCTTTTATCCCTCCCACACAACAGACATCGTATTCATCACAGTTTACCGTTACATACAGTGTACTACACACAGGTGATGTAAACCAGAAACCGTTCATTAGTGATAATCCCATCTTCCATCATGGCTGCTATGGGCAGAGTAGGTAGAAGTTGCCCTCGACTGCTGTTCCAGGGTCAGATATTTCCATCTTGCTTATGGCATTCCTTGGGATTTGGGGTTGGGTAATCTGCCGACTCCAGTACGAGCATGGGCAAATTTGATGGGACTTCGGGTGGCATTATGGGTAGGATTTGGAATGGGTAAACGGAGCCTAGATCTGTCATGGACCCAGCATCAACATCTGCAGTCTTATTGTGACACTGTGTATGCTTTATTACCGTCTCAGTGGTGTGTGTGCACTTATTACACTATTATCACAGGGTTATAGATGTTGTATTGATTGGTCCACTAAACTGTGGCCTCGTAAATGGACAGTCTCCCAGGCATTTCTAACTGACAGTGCAACCAGTGGTTGACCATGTCTCGCTGACTGCATAAAGAATAGGGTGCCATTTCAGACGTCCATCATGTCTGGCTGACTCAGACACCAGCTGTTTGTGGTCACTGAGTCAGGACCTGAGTTCCTCCAAGCATCCTGTCTTTCTTAATAAGAACAACCTCTATGGGTAGGCTAGGAGAAATGCATGGAGAAATGCATGAAATGCATGAAAGACTAGGAGAAATGCATGAGCACCATTGGATACCTTTGACTTGGCCATTGGCTATTGCAGTCATGGCTACTGTTGGTTATTCTTGATGGTTTTGGATGTATCCAAAAGCACACTGTGATGGGTAGATAGAGAGATCTGTAATTCCTGAAGAACAGATCTAGAATTACCCCAGGCCAGAGGCATCATGTCACCTAATCATTTTGAAGGGACACCATGACACAATATAGTGTGACAAAATATAGTGTTTGTTTAGGCTACACTTTAGTAGTGTCCCATCAGTTACAATGGGTATGATGCCTCTGTTGCTCCAGACAGTCTTCATGTCCAGTTTGCTAAAAGAGAGAACAGCTTCCTCTCCAGTCTCTAGTCTCTCTCTACCATAACTCAGTACAGATGAAAACCATTACCCCCCCCCCCCCCCCCACCCCCCCCCGCCCACACACCCACACAAACACACCACAGCCCCCAGTTTCTTAGAACAAAGCAGCTGACTTGAATTTTCACAACTCTGTTCTCCCCCAACGCTTTTACCCCTCCTAACTTCTTTCTCTTTTAAACCACAAAATCTGAGTCATGTTATTTTTCTGACTATTATTTGCATTTTCATCTCTTTTTCAGACTCTACTGAAATGTTCACTGGTTTTAACCTTGCCTTTCAATTGCCCTCAACTGAAAGATCATGCCACCCCATCATGAAAGATCAAGAGAAATAAAATAGTGCCAATTATGAAGACTGGTACAGAAAGAAATGTAGACACAGTTGGCAATAACACATAGTAGTTGATATATACCCCCACCCTTCTCGTATAAACCTTAAGCAATGTCTGTCTTATTATACTTTTAAATAGTTTTTAAATAGTTTCTGAGTTTATGCATGTTGTCATAATGATTTACCTCTGCTTTTACTTCGTTTTCCGTTGAAACAACTCCAAAGAACAGTCCGCACGTCAGCGTCAGGAGCTGGATCACCTTCTCAAGCCGGGGTAACATTCCTCTATATGTACGAGTTACCCAAAAAGGAAGAGATATAGAGAACCTCACAACGGGATTGCTTCTATTGGTTTTCCACGTTATCAATTATAATCCGTCGGGATGATCTTTAAAAAACAAAATAATATGCCACTAATCTGCCCTCATGGATACTTTCTTGCCACACTTCAAGTTCTACACAACAAATCCTTTGTGGTAGAAAAAAATAATTAAATACATGTAAAAAATATATATAATCTTACAAATCTGTTCAAAAACTCAAATCCAGATGTTGGTGGGAAAAATCGCTGCAATCTCAGCGCTTCATAGTTCCTCTCTCTTTTGTCCCCCCAAATGATTTTCTTTATTTCCCTCTATTTTGACATCGCTCTCTGACGTGTGGACGTGGTTGTGCTAGCTAGTCAGAACTAGGAAACTCGGAAATGTCCGACTTGCTGATTCGTTGATCGCGGCACGTGTATAACTACAACCAGTTAGCAAATCTGACATTTCCAAGTTTCCTAGTTCCAACTAGTTGTGGAACGCGACAAGAGTCCTTCAACAGATAGACAATAGAGAGAGAGAGAGAGAGACGAACTATTTGCACATAGTTACAACACTGCATAACATGACATTTGAAAGGTCTCTATTCCTTTGGAAATTTTGTGAGTGTAATGTTTACTGTATATTTTTGAATGTTTATTTCAGTTTAATTTTTTAATTTTAATTTTTTACCTTTATTTAACTAGGCAAGTCAGTTAAGAACAAATTCTTATTTACATTGACAGCCTACACGCTGGGCCAATTGTGCGCCGCCCAGGTTGTGATACAGCCTGGATTATGATTTTAGGGTTGTGATACTTGCTTTGGCAATGTAAACATATGTTTCCCATGCCAATAAAGGCCATTGAATTGAATTGAGAGAGAGAGTTCCTCCATCTCCACCCAATCCATCCAATCCACCTTTCCAGAAACAAGTTTCTCACCGTTTCCGCTTGTTATAGAAACCCCTCAGCCCCCAGCTGTGCCCTGGACACCATATGTGAATTGATTTCCCCCCATCTATCTTCAGAGCTCGTACTGTTAGGTGACCTAAACTGGGAAATGATTAACACCCCGGCCGTCCTACAATCTAAGATAGATGCCCTCAATCTCACACAAATGATCAATGAACCTACCAGGTACAACCCAAAATCCGCAAACATGGGCACCCTCATAGATATCATCCTGACCAACCTGCCCTCTAAATACACCTCTGCTGTCTTCAACCAGAAACTCAGCGATCACTGCCTCATTGCCTGCATCCGTAATGGGTCTGCGGTCGAACACCCCTCATCACTGTCAAACGCTCCCTAAAACACTTCAGCGAGCAGGCCTTTCTAATCGACCTGGCCCGGGTATCCTGGAAGGATATTGACCTCATCCCGTCAGTAGAGGATGCTTGGTTATTCTTTTAAAGTGCTTTCTTCACCATCTTAAATACAGTGGGGCAAAAAAGTATTTAGTCAGCCACCAATTGTGCAAGTTCTCCCACTTAAAAAGATGAGAGAGGCCTGTAATTTTCATCATAGGTACACTTCAACTATGACAGACAAAATGAGAAAAAAATCCAGAAAATCACATTGTAGGATTTTTAATGAATTTATTTGCAAATTATGGTGGTAAATAAGTATTTGGTCAATAACAGAAGTTTATCTCAATACTTTGTTATATACCCTTTGTTGGCAATGACAGAGGTCAAACGTTTTCTGTAAGTCTTCACAAGGTTTTCACACACTGTTGCTGGTATTTTGGCCCATTCCTCCATGCAGATCTCCTCTAGAGCAGTGATGTTTTGGGGCTGTTGCTGGGCAACACGGACTTTCAACTCCCTCCAAAGATTTTCTATGGGGTTGAGCTCTGGAGACTGGCTAGGCCACTCCAGGACTTTGAAATGCTTCTTACGAAGCCACCCCTTCGTTGCCCGGGCGGTGTGTTTTGGATCATTGTCATGCTGAAAGACCCAGCCACGTTTCATCTTCAATGCCCTTGCTGATGGAAGGAGGTTTTCACTCAAAATCTCACGATACATGGCCCCATTCATTCTTTCCTTTACACGGATCAGTCGTCCTGGTCCCTTTGCAGAAAAACAGCCCCAAAGCATGATGTTTCCACCCCCATGCTTCACAGTAGGTATGGTGTTCTTTGGATGCAACTCAGCATTCTTTGTCCTCCAAACACGACGAGTTGAGTTTTTACCAAAAAGTTATATTTTGGTTTCATCTGACCATATAACATTCTCCCAATCTTCTTCTGGATCACCCAAATGCTCTCTAGCAAACTTCAGACGGGCCTGGACATGTACTGGCTTAAGCAGGGGGACACGTCTGGCACTGCAGGATTTGAGTCCCTGGCGGCGTAGTGTGTTACTGATGGTAGGCTTTGTTACTTTGGTCCCAGCTCTCTGCAGGTCATTCACTAGGTCCCCCCGTGTGGTTCTGGGATTTTTGCTCACCGTTCTTGTGATCATTTTGACCCCACGGGGTGAGATCTTGCGTGGAGCCCCAGATCGAGGGAGATTATCAGTGGTCTTGTATGTCTTCCATTTCCTAATAATTGCTCCCACAGTTGATTTCTTCAAACCAAGCTGCTTACCTATTGCAGATTCAGTCTTCCCAGCCTGGTGCAGGTCTACAATTTTGTTTCTGGTGTCCTTTGACAGCTCTTTGGTCTTGGCCATAGTGGAGTTTGGAGTGTGACTGTTTGAGGTTGTGGACAGGTTTCTTTTATACTGATAACAAGTTCAAACAGGTGCCATTAATACAGGTAACGAGTGGAGGACAAAGGAGCCCCTTAAAGAAGAAGTTACAGGTCTGTGAGAGCCAGAAAAAAAGCCAGAGATATGCAACTTTTCAGGGAAGTTAGAAACCAATATACACAGGCAGTTAGGAAAGCAAAGGCTAGCTTTTTCAAACATAAATTTGCATCCTGTAGCACAAACTCCAAAAAGTTCTGGGACACTGTAAAGTCCACCTCCTCCCAGCTGCCCACTGCATTGAGGCTAGGAAACACTGTCACCACCGATAAATCCACAATAATTGAACATTTCGATAAGTATTTTTCTATGGCTGGCCATGCTTTCCACCTGGCTACTCCTACCCCGGTCAACAGCCCTGCACCCCTCACAGCAACTTGCCCAAGCCTCCCCATTTTGTTCTGAAAGAGTTGCAAAATCTGGACACCTACAAATCAGCTGGGCTAGACAATCTGGACCCTCTCTTTCTAAAATTTTCCGCTACAATTGTTGCAACCCTATTACTAGCCTGTTCAACCTCTCTTTCGAATCGTCTGAGATCCCCAAAGATTGGAAAGCTGCAGAGGTGATCCCCCTCTTCAAAGGGGGAGACACTCTAGACCCAAACTGTAATAGACCTATATCTATCCTACCCTGCCTTTCTAAGGTCTTCAAAAGCCAAGTTAACAAACAGATCACCGACCATTTCGAATCCCACCGTACCTTCTCCGCTATGCAGTCTGGTTTCCGAGCTGGTCATGGGTGCACCTCAGCGACGCTCAAGGTCCTAAACGATGTCATAACCGCAATCGACAAAAGACAATACTGTGCAGCCGTATTCATCGACCTGGCCAAGGCTTTCGACTCTGTCAATCACCACATTCTTATCGGCAGACTCAACAGCCTTGGTTTCTCAAATGACTGCCTCGCCTAGTTCACCAACTACTTCTCAGACAGAGTTCAGTGTGTCAAATCGGAGGGCCTGTTGTCCGGACCTCTGGCAGTCTCTATGGGAGTGCCACAGGGTTCAATTCTCTGGCCGACTCTTTTCTGTGTATACATCAATGATGTTGCTGTCACGAATATCACCGAAGGTGACTCCCCTTCCCGTTCGGGTGGCGCTCGGCGGTCGTCGTTGCCGGTCTACTAGCTGCCACCGATCCCTTTTTCCCCTTTTCGTTTGGTTTTGTCTAATTGGTTTCACCTGTTCCTTGTTGGGGTTTTGGGGTTGGGGTTATTTAAGTTCGGTTAGCCCGCCTGTGTTTGTGCGGGCTTGTTACTGTTATGTAAAGAGGTGTTCTTTATTATTGTGGGTTTTCCGCTGTCCAGTGAGATACCAGTGTGTACTTGGGTGGAGTGTATTTCACCTGTGTTCAGCGTTACACATTGTACGTTTTCAGTTGAACATTAAAGCGTGTTTTTTCCCGAATCCTCTGCGCCTGACTCCACACCCATTCACTCTTTGAGCGTTACAGTCGCTCTTGCTGCTGGTGATTCTCTGATCCACCTCTATGCAGACGACACCATTGTGTATATTTCTGGCCCTTCTTTGGACACTGTGTTAACTAACATCCGGACGAGCTTCAATGCCATACAACTCTCCTTCCGTGGCCTCCAACTGCTCTTAAATGCAAGTAAAACTAAATGCATGCTCTTCAACCGATCGCTGTCTGCACCTGGCCGCCCGTCCAGCATCACTCCTCTGGACGGTTCTGACCTAGAATATGTGGACAACTACAAATACCTAGGTGTCTGGTTAGACTGTAAACTCTCCTTCCAGACTCACATAAAGCATCTCCAATCCAAAATGAAATCTAGAATCGGCTTCCTATTTCGAAACAAAGCATCCTTCACTCATGCTGCCAAAAATACCCTCGTAAAACTGACTATCCTACTGATCCTTGACTTCGGCGATGTCTCTTACAAAATAGCCTCCAACACTCTACTCAGCAAATTGGATGCAGTCTATTCCAGTGCCATCCGTTTTGTCACCAAAGCCCCATATACTACCCACCACTGCGACCTGTATGCTCTCGTTGGCTGGCCCTCACTTCATATTCGTCGCCAAACCCACCGGCTCCAGGTCATCTATAAGTCTTTGCTAGGTAAAGCCCCGCCTTATCTCAGCTTACTGGTCACCATAGCAGCACCCACCCGTAGCGCGCCCTCCAGCAGGTATATTTCACTGGTCACCCCCAAAGCCAATTCCCCCATTGGCCACCTTTCCTTCCAGTTAGTTCTCTGCTGCCAATGACTAGAACGAATTGCAAAAATCACTGAAGCTGGAGACTCATATCTCCCTCACTAACTTTAAGCATCAGCTGTCAGAGCAGCTCACAGATCATTGCACCTGTACATAGCCCATCTGTAAATAGCCCATCCAACTACCGCATCCTCATATTGTTATTTATTATTTTGCTCCTTTGCACCCAAGTATCTCTACTTGCACATTCATCTTCTGCACATCTATCACTCCAGTGTTTAAATGCTAAATTGTAATTACATCGCCACTGCGGCCTATTTATTGCCTTACCTCCCTAATCTTACCTCATTTGCACACACTGTATATAGATTTGTTTTATATTGTGTTATTGACTATACGTTTGTTTATTCCATGTGTAACTCTGTGTTGTTGTTTGTGTCGCACTGCTTTGCTTTATCTCAGCCAGGTCGCAGTTGTAAATGAGAACTTGTTCTCAACTGGCCTATCTGGTTAAATAAAGGTGAATACATTTTTGGGGGGGAATCTTACAGATGTTTATTTATTTTTATTTTTTATTATGAACGGAAAAAAATACAAAAATAGAAATATACAAACAAGAGTACATAACTTAACAGTATTACATATCGAGATACATTTTCAATTTGTCAAAAAGGTTTTATGGTGTGTATTGCTTTTTTGTTTTTACATTTACTGATAATTTCAAAATAATATTTCAATTATATCTTAAATAATGTGAAGAGGGGTTTGTTCTCCACCTACTTCATTTACATCTTACAGATGTGTGAAGCCTATCTCAGAGAGGTAAAAAACAGCGGTAGACGCTGTGTCCGTATAAATATGAACATTAATTTATCACAATTCATCAAAAACAACACCCCAGGATAGTGTAAATTATCAAAAAGAACTACAAGAACAAGTTAGGCAGACAATTCAGTAGTCATTTGATTTCAATCCACGTTGTCTCAGTCCATTGACGAAATACATAAAATGTGTGTTACCTTGCTGATTACAAAACGTGCTAATGCAAATAATGTTACATTGTATTCTCTGATGCAAGGCCGTCTGCTTTAATACAATTCCACTGTGGTATACCCAATCTGAGGGATCGTCTCACTAGCCTAATCAATTCTGACACCTTGTGGTGAAACATGATAACAAAAATGTATCCTAAACTGTCGATATGAACACCATTGAAACGAATTCGTGAATCGAGAAACAAGTTACATTTGTTGATAAATCTGAGAAAATTATTCGTACACCGGTTTGGCTGTTTAACATTGGAGTTTGTTTGGGGCGTTGTGACAGCCGAAGCCTCAGTCTGAGCTTCTAGCACCACCCCCTCTCCTGTTCCAAGTAAACAATACGGAAGTTGCCCAGAACTCTGCCTATCAACAAGAAAGACGACAGAAAGGGTAAGGTTGCTAACTTCGTTGTTACAGGCATTTATATACACCATTTATCGCCGTTTTTTAATTAATCTGTACATCCGAGTGTTTGTATGTATATATGAATGCTTTTTAATTTTTTTTTATCGCGTGGCACGTTCAGGAAAACATAACGAAAGGAAGAGGGAACTTAGTCAGAGCTATCATTAGCATTAGCCACAACAAGGCGAGAGAGCGAAGCAGGGGTGTATTCATCACGTTCTATAATGTAAGAACCAAACGGAACGAAACGGGGAGGGACCTAACTGAATTTGTCCAATAGAATCGTTCGTTTTCGTTGGAAAACGGTTTCCTTTTAGAGTAAACTGTTTCTGTACAAAACGTTTTGCAACAGAATTGGCGTGATGAATCCCTTCCTCTTCAAGGAAGTTTGCGGGGGCAGGCATTCAGAAGGTCTAGAAGCTATGTACATAATTTCACATAATCTAGAATTAAAATGACACAGAAAAAACGCGATATTAAAAATCACAAGCATTTTTGTGTTTAGGATTAGCTTGCTGGTAAATCATACAGCACAAGGTTAGCTAGATGCGTCATTTAGTTAGCCAACATTACTGGCAAGGCAGGACATGTCTGTGTATAATATTCAAGAGTCACGATCGGTGTCGTTTAAGATGAACATGACGTTATTTATTTATATTACAGAATATTGGGTGACTGTCATTCATATTACATTCACCCAGCTCAATGAAACATCGATAGGTTAAGGATACTAAGTCACATGATACTCAAAATGTACCGTTACCCGTCATGAGGTTGCTACAACCTAGCATATGAATGAAAGTTTACAACGTAGGTGCACAGGTCGAGATAATTGAGTAATCAAGGTGACAGACCATGACACATTAAATATCGATTTACACAATCTTGCCTGTATCTAGATGATCTAGGGCGGCTATATCCAAACAGCGGTACGCCAAATAAAAATATGATTCGCATTTTCAAACAGTCCATTTAGATTTTCCAACGGGGCTATACATTTGGGTGATGTTTTTTAAATATGTTTTTATTTAACCTTTATTTAACTAGGTAAGTCAGTTACGAACAATTTCTTATTTACAATGACGGCCAAACCCGGACGACGCTGGGCCAATTGTGCGCCGTCCCATGGGACTCCCAATCACGGCCGGATGTTATTCAGCCTGATTTCGAATGCAGATGCAGTGCCTTAGACTGCTGCGCCACTCGGGAGCCCTAATACAGGTAGCCTAGTCAAATAATTAACATCCAATCACATTAACCTTTACTCTCTCGCGGGAATTCCACTAATGGTCCGTATGTAGACAAAGGTAGCTGCTGCTCATTCCGTTTGCTCGAAAATTGATAAATGGTTAAAGAAATGTAAAGTAAGAGGCGCAAATATGATGAGAACTACATTGATTTGGGGCTCACTTATATGGGAGTAGTGCCTTTCCTCAGCAACATTATATGTACAAAAGTACTATCTCACAACTCAATGAAACCTTCACTCTTGCACAGACATTTCGAAATGAAACATGCCTATTTGAAAAATAAGCCACAGGTGTTTTTTGAGCGAGAATAAAGATGACTTTCGATTAGTAAGACAGGTATAAAAGCAGATACATTTATAAGAAGGGGCTAGAAGCGTCTTATATGTTGAGCTACCTAGTGGCTAGGACAGGCAAGCCCCATACTATTGTGGAGGACTTAATTCTTCTGAAATGGCTGAGACAATGCTGGGGGAAAAGGCCCAAAAAACTATTAAAACAATTTCTCCATCAAACAACACTGTTTCATGACGCATCAGTGACATGGCAGGAGATGTTTTGAAACTGTTACTGCTTCGCATACAAGCCAGTGAATTATATGCGTTAAAGCTGGATGAGTCAACAGATGTGGCGGGCCTGGCACAGCTCCTGGAATATGTCCGTTATGTTTTTTTTGGGGGATCAATTAAGGAAGACATCCTCTTCTGCAATCCACTGGAAACCAGGACAACATGAGAGGATATTTTTAAAGTACTGGACTGCTTTGTGACATCAAATGGACTTTGGTGGTCAAGATGTGCTGGTATCTGTACTGATGGCGCAAAAGCCACGTCAGGGAGACAACGCGCGTGCAAGCAGTTGCTCCCGACGCCATTTGGGTACACTGCAGCATCCACCGAGAGGCTCTGGCTGCCAAGGGAATGCCTGACTGCTTGAAAGACGTTTTGGAAACTACAGTGAAAATAGTTAACTTTGTTAAAGCAAGGCCCCTGAACTCTCGTGTATTTTCTGCATTATGCAATGATATGGGCAGCGACCATGTAACGCTTTTACAACACTGGTTATCAAGGGGCAAATTATTGACACGTTTTTTAAAATTGAGAGACAAGCTTAAAGTTTTCTTTACTGACCATAATTTTCACTTGTCTGACCGCTTGCAAGATGATGAGTTTCTCACATGACTGGCCTATCTGGTTGATGTTTTTTTCTCGCCTGAATGATCTGAATCTAGGATTTCAGGGACTCTCCGCAACACGTCTTTCCATCATTGTATGTTTTGTTTTGTGTGCAAATGAACTTACGCTTACGTACATTGTCAAATGTGGTATAGTGAAGCAGATGAGTGAGCTGGGTGCTCAATTACGCAGGTACTTTCCCAGAACAGATGAGACAAACAACTGGATTCGTTATCCTTTTCGTGCCCTGCCTCCAGCCCGCTTACCGAAATCTGAACAAGAGAGCCTCATCAAAATTGCAGAGTTATGTGCATCCTTTCAAGCACACCCTTCTCATTAATCTGTGGTGATTTATTCACAATTGTTGATGAACAAATAAGGTTTTATATGTAAGATGGCAAAATAAAGAGCAAAATGATCGATTATTAATGTAATATTATTTGTGCCCTGGTCCTATGAGAGCTCTTTGTCACTTCCCACAAGCCGGGTTGTGACAAAAACTCACATTAATTCTTACAGTTCGTTAACACATCGTATAGTGTGTGTGGCAAAAATACAACATTTAAGTGACCTGACCCTGGTGCTAGAGGGGGTATGCAGCTGGAGGTTGAATGATTGAAGGGGTATGGGACTATACAAAGTTTTTGTACCACTGATCTAGGGTGAAATCATTAGTCCAACAGTTGGAAATTAGTTTCTATTGGGACAAATTCAGGTATGTTTATCACCGTTCCATTTTAAGAAATATTTTAACAGAATCGGCGCAATGAATACACCCCTGATCACATGCAAACACAGTTCACTTTCATAGCAGCCACTTATAAACAACTCGTTGTGTATATATAATTCCTTCTCGCATATATCTATGCGCTCTCCTCTCACCGTTTCACTTCGCTTGTGGACTTCAGTGCACAACACATCAGCTGTCTGTGACAAGGCAAAAAAAACTATCCGAGCTATGTCATGACCGCTAACCGCTACACACAGCCTACATAATTGTCCTGTCATAGTCAACATAGCTACTAGAACTAATGCGTTAGTAAACCCGTTACAATCAAGCAGTACAGTGAGCAGCAAGCAGTTTAGCAGTTACACCGGTGGGTCCCAGTGAAAACAAAAATAATACAAATTAAGGCTTGCCTTGCCTTGGAAGAGTTCCGGCGTTAGATAGCCAGCTAGCTAACATAGCATCCCTCTCTGTTTAAGCCAGGTGTTTGAGTAGGCTAAACTAGCTAGCTGCATTCAAAGCTAACAAAGTGAAAGTAAAAAAATGTATACTACGAAATATACAGTTGAAGTCTGAAGTTTGCATACACCTTAGCCAAATACATTTAAACTCAGTTTTTCACAATTTATGACATTTAATCCCAGTAAAAATCCCCACTCTTAGGTCAGTTAGGATCACCACTTTTTATTTTAAGAATGTGAAATGTCAGAATAATAGTAGAGTGATTTATTTCAGCTTTTATTTCTTTCATCAAATTCCCAGTGGGTCAGAAGTTTACTTACACTCAATTAGTATTTGGTAGCATTGCCTTTAAATTGTTTAACTTGGGTCAAATGTTTTGGGTAGCCTTCCACAAGCTTCCCACAATACGTTGGGTGAATGTTGGCCCATTCCTCCTGACAAAGCTGGTGTAACTGAGTCAAGTTTGTAGGCCTCCTTGCTTGCACACGCTTTTTCAGTTCTGACCACATTTTTTCTATAGGATTGAGGTCAAGGCTTTGTGATGGCCACTCCAATACCTTGACTTTGTTGTCCTTATGCCATTTTGCCACAACTTTGGAAGTATGCTTGGGGTCATTGTCCATTTGGAAGACCCATTTGCAACCAAGCTTTAACTTCCTGACTGATGTCTTGAGACGTTGCTTCAATGTATCCACATAATTTTTCTACTTCATGATGTCATCTATTTTGTGAAGTGCACCAGTCCCTCCTGCAGAAAAGCACCCCCACAAAATGATGCGGTCACCCCCGTGCTTCACGGTTGGGATGGTGTTCTTCAGCTTGCAAGCGACCCTCTTTTTCCTCCAAACATAACGATGGTCATTATGACCAAGCAGTTCTTTTTTAGTTTCATCAGACCAGAGGACATTTCTCCAAATAGTACGTTCTTTGTCCCCATGTGCAGTTGCAACCATAGTCTGGCTTTTTTATGTCGGTTTTGGAGCAGTGGCTTCTTCCTTGCTGAGCGGCCTTTCAGGTTATTTCGATATAGGACTCGTTTTACTGTGGATATGGATACTTTTTTATCTGTTTTCTCCGGCATCTTCACAAGGTCCTTTGCTGTTGTTCTGGGATTGATTTGCACTTTTCACAACAAAGTAGGTTAATCTCTAGGAGACAGAACCCGTCTCCTTCCTGAGTGGTATGACGGCTGCGTGGTCCCATGGTGTTTATATTTCGGTACTATTGTTTGTTCAGATGAACATGGTACCTTCAGGCGTTTGGAAATTGCTCCCAAGGATGAAACAGACGTGTGGAGGTCTACAATTGTTTTTCTGAGGTCTTGGCTGATTTCTTTTGATTTTCTCATGACGTCAAGCAAAGAGGCACAGAGTTTGAAGGTAGGCCTTGAAATACGTCCACAGGTAGACCTCCAATTGACTCATGATGTCAATTAGCCTATCAGAAGCTTCTACGGCCATGACATAATTTTCTGGAATTTTCCAAGCTGTTTAAAGGCAGAGTCAACTTAGTGTATGTTTACTTCTGACCCACTGGACTTGTGATACAGTGAATTATTAGTGAAATATTCTATCTGTAAACAATTGTTTAATTGTAGATGTCCTAACAGACTTGCCAAAGCTATTGTTTGTTAACAAGAAATGTGTGGAGTGGTTGAAAAACAAGTTTTAATGACTCCAACCTAAGTCTATGTAAACTTCTGACTTCCAGCTAGCTCCCTCTCTCTTGCTTCTCCTTAATTTTGGAAAAAAAATAATTTGTTCAAGTATTGTCTTCTCTCTTTGAGTCAACTACTCACCACATTTTATGCATTGCAGTGCTAGCTAGTTGTAGCTAATGCTTTCAGTACTAGTCGTTCTCTGATCCTTTGTTTGGGTGGACAACCTGTTAGTTCTTGCTGCAAGAGCTCTGATAGGTTGGAGGATGTCCTCCATACGTTGGTCATAATTACTGTTTAAGTATATGGAAGGGGTAAGAACCATGAGCCTCCTAGGTTTTGTATTGAAGTCCATGTACCCAGTGGACAGACGCTAGCTGTCCTCCAGCAATACCACGGCGCTACCCTACAGAGTGCTGCTGAGTCTACTGTAGACCTTCATTGCAAAACAGGGTGTTTTAATCAATTATTTGGTGACATATGAATATACTGTATTTAGTATAGTTTTATCTAAAAAGTTTAACGTTTTTATTTTTCTGGAATTCTTTGAGGATGTTCCTGCCCTTGCTCCTCTGAGGAGCCTTCACTGATGTAAACATTGGGTTCTTGATAAAAACAGAAAACCATCACATTGAACACAACACATGCTTTAAGCGAACAACTTCAGATGTCTGGCTGTCATAAGTAAAGGCTTAAGCAAGTTCTGTAGCTATGTTTCTGTCATTTCCTCCTGTTCCTCTAAAAATATACCCTGGTCCCAGATATTTTTGTGCTGTCTTGCTATTTTTTTGGTGTGTCAATGGCCATAGGACTTAGCAAGACAGCACAAACCGATCTGGGACCAGGCTAGTCAAAATAGCTATTTCTGCTGACTAGGGTTGATCTTTTTATTTTCTCAGGTGAAGTCTTCCTGAACGAGACATTAGCGATGATGGGGCCACTCAGCAAGGCGGACTGAGGGGGATCTGGCTAGATGTTATTCCATTCTAGTTTGCTTTCTTTTCACCATTTTTGCTCTTTCATGAGCACCTGCATTTCAGAGGAGCACCATCATTTCAGAGGACCATCATCATTTTAGAGGAGCACCATCATCAGAATGACTGTCTCTTTCAACCTTTGTGTCATCAACATTTTGTTTGTAACTGGTGGGTTTTACTTTGAATGTGACCCATCTATCTGCCTGTTTTGTCTGTCGGTCCATATGTCAGGTGGTTAAGAACAATACTTAAGGCCAGGGCTCTCCAACCCTGTTCCTGGGGAGCTACCGCGCTGTAAGTTTTCGCTCCAACCCTGATCTAGCACCCCTGATTCTAATAATTAGCTGGTTGATACGCTGAATCAGGTTAGTTCACAACTGGGGTTGAAACAAAAACCTACAGGAGTGTAGCTCTCCAGGAACAGGGGTGGCGAGCCATGCGTTAGGCCAACAACTATTGTAAACATTGTATTTTGTAAGCAGTATCTAGTGTGAAATGTACCGTGTGCAAATACTTGTCAGATCTTTACTAATGCCCGATTCAGACCTCTGTAACTCTGCTTTTGCCTGTTGATTCACAGCCTACAGCAGCCTGGAGCTGGTCTCCAGTACTGGTAAGAGCGCTAACCCCCCCCCTCCCTCTCTCTTGCTAATGTCTCTATTCATGTTATCAAAGGGACCCATCTGCCTCTCACCAGTTTTACACAATACTCATAGTTATGTGATCAACATGGGTAGGCGTGGGAGTCTCAACTGTAATTGACAATCAGTGGTGGCACCTCCGGTTCCTTTACATGATTTTGCACTCCAATGTTTCAGGCGGTATATATCAATTAATAGTGTATTACGGCCTGATTTAATCAGACCAGGAATACCGTAGCAAAATGTTTTGAAACTGGAAAACAAATGTGTTCTCAGGCCGCCCCTCCCAGTCTAATATACTGTAGGGTTCTTCTCTCTCCCAGCTCATTGTGGACGATCTCCCCAAGTCCTGGAGGCTGCGAGAGGAGAGATCAGAAGCTTTGTGCACCGCAGCTCGTCCTACCGCCCTCGGCCCTTCTACTGTAGTTGGATTATCAAGGCACATGTAGGAGAGCCTGTTATTCTCAGGTAAAATCTCCCCGCTCGCTGTCTTACCGCTGTCTTAGGGGCTTATTTGGTGGGTCAGGGTGCATCAACGTGTGTCCCCAAAACAACTTCTAGTCTTTAACCCTCTTGGCCCTAGTGTACACCTGAAGGATTTAGGTAGGCGTAAGCAATTGGAGGAAGAGTTTGTACAGCCTGTCAGTGGTGGAGCTACTACCATGTTCTTTAAATATACTTATCCAATACTTTCAGATCTACATGAAGTGCCCAGGGTGTACGGTGTAGGGGTTGTGACCGGACTGGACTTTAGAAATGTCACATTGTGTAAAGGAAAATGGCTTCATTGCCAAATAATGTAGTTTTTGATTGTTTGCTTACTTCTTTATCTATTTTTTTCCCGTCGATCTTTCAGTTTCTCCCAGTTTTCCACACGGTGTAAGAAGGAATGGGTCTCGGTGACGTCATCGACTGGCAAGCCCATTACCCTCTGTGGTTCCGACCTGCCGAAACCCATGGAGTTGATGGGGGGAAACATTACAGTGACGCACCACTTCCTGCCACACTTATTCCCTGTGTCTGCGTTCCGCCTGGGCTATGTCAGAGGTATGGTGCCGTGATGTTAGGCTGTATCACTTGTTAATCATCACCTAGTTGACTCGTTATAACTCTCTTTGAGTACCAGGAAATGTAATATAGCTAATATAAATATCAGCTCTTCTCCCTCTCTCCCCCTTTCCCTGCCACTCCTCTCTCTCTAGACTCCGGGGACTGTACGGGTGTGGACTTTGAGTGTTTGGGCGGGCGCTGCCTGCCCCTGTCGTGGCGTTGTAACGGCCGGGTGGAGTGCCTGGGTGAAGGGGTGGGCCTGGGCGTAGACGAGCAAGACTGTGATGGAGAGATGAAGATCCTGAATCTGGATCTTGAGCATGGCAAAACAGTGGTGGCCACCGCCACACCAGAGTCCTACAGGGCGCGGGAGACCGTAAGAGAGAAGAACAGGGGGAGTAACAGCAGAGGGAGGGATTGGGAAACAGTAGGGAAGGCACCGGGCGAGCTGGAGAAAGAGGAGGAGGAGACAGAGAAGCAAGTAGACGAGAATGGGGACCACACCAAGGAAAAGGAGCCAACCAATCCTATATATGACTTCTGGCAGTTCCAGGCTCACAGAGCCCACCCCAGTGTGACCCGGGCCCCCGTTGAGTGGCCCTGTGGGGGCCTCCTCCAGGCCTTCTATGGGACGTTCACCCCTCCTTCCATCAGGGGCCCCTCTCTGTTCTGTGTGTGGACCCTGGACCCACAGGACTCTAGGCCTCTGAAGCTGGACCTGCGGCTGCTGGAGCTGGGGCCTGGAGACACGGTCACCATCACTGACAGACAGCAGGGCACCGGGGAACTCCTCAAAACTGTGAGTGTGCCTGGGGGTGTGTTTGTGTCTTAAGAATTAGGTAAAGTGGCCCCTTATAAACGGATACGGGGTCAGATATTATTTAATTACTCTCGGATTGGAAGTAGGCTAGTCTTATTGTTGATCTGTGGTGAAAGCCAACTTCTACCTCTAGAGTTTGTTACAAGACTGATCAGTTCAATTACCCAAGTTAATTTACTCATTCTAATCATTTCACCATCTTCCCTTTCCCTTTGTGACAGATCACCAGCGCGTCCAATTACAAGGCCATCCAGGTCGAGTCCCGGACCGGCCTCCTCTCCCTGACCTATCGTACGCTCCCCGGCTCTGAGGGGCTAGGCTTCAACGCCACCTACCGTGTCGGGGGCTACTGCCCCCCCTGGGAAGGTAAATGTGGGGGTGCCGCGGGGGGCTGCTACACCCAGGAACAGAAGTGTGACGGGCACTGGGACTGTCCCAAGACGGGACATGACGAAGCAGGGTGCAGGGGATGTCCCCGGGACCAGTTTGCCTGTGGAGTGGCTGGGCAGAGGGCACTGCTGGCGGGGCATAGCTTCCTAGGGCGTCCGGTGTGTTTCCCTGCCAAGGAGAGGTGTAACTACCAGCTGTACTGTTCTGATGGGAGCGATGAGAGAGACTGTTCTATATGTAAACCTGGGACCTTCCACTGTGACAGTGACAGGTAGAGGAGTGTGTGTGTGTGTGTGTGTGTTTGGGGGGGGGGGGGGGGGTCATTTTTCTGCCAATGAAATCCTTATAATTGAGATTCTTCAAAGCGTCAGATGACATGGCCTTCACAATCACCCGACCTCACCCAAGTTCAGATGGTTTGGGATGAGTTGGACCGCAGAGTGAAGGAAAAGCAGCCAACTAGTGCTCAGCGTATGTGGGAACTCCTTCAAGACTGTTGGAAAAGCATTCCAGGTGAAGCTGGTTGAGAGAATGCAAAGAGTGTACAACGCTGTCATCAAGGCAAAGGGTGGCTACTTTGAAGAATCTCCAATATAAAATAGATTTTGATTTGTTAAAACACTTTTTTGGTTACTACATGATTTTATATATATATATATATATCACACACACACACACACACACACACACACACACACACACACACACACAGTGGGGCAAAAAAGTATTTAGTCAGCCACCAATTGTGCAAGCTCTCCCACTTAAAAAGATGAGGCCTGTAATTTTCATCATAGGTACACTTCAACTATGACAGACAAAATGAGAAAAGAAATCCAGAAAATCACTTTGTAGGATTTTTTATGAATTTATTTGCAAATTATGGTCGAAAGTAAGTATTTGGTCACCTACAAACAAGCAAGATTTCTGGCTCTCACAGACCTGTAACTTCTTCTTTAAGAGGCTCCTCTGTCCTCCACTCATTACCTCAAATCAAATCAAATTGATTTATATAGCCCTTCATACATCAGCTGATATCTCAAAGTGCTGTACAGAAACCCAGCCTAAAACCCCAAACAGCAAGCAATGCAGGTGTAGAAGCACGGTGGCTAGGAAAAACTCCCTAGAAAGGCCGAAACCTAGAGAGGAACCAGGCTATGTGGGGTGGCCAGTCCTCTTCTGGCTGTGCCGGGTGGAGATTATAACAGAACATGGCCAAGATGTTCAAATGTTCATAAATGATCAGCATGGTCAAATAATAATAATCACAGGCAGAACAGTTGAAACTGGAGCAGCAGCATGGCCAGGTGGACTGGGGACAGCAAGGAGTCATCATGTCAGGTAGTCCTGAGGCATGGTCCTAGGGCTCAAGTCCTCCGAAAGAAAGAGAGAATTAGAGAGAGCATACTTAAATTCACACAGGACACCGGATAGGACAGGAGAAGTACTCCAGATATAACAAACTGACCCTAGCCCCTGACACATAAACTACTGCAGCATAAATACTGGATACAGCATAAATACCTGTATTAATGGCACCTGTTTGAACTTGTTATCAGTATAAAAGACACCTGTCCACAACCTCAAACAGTCACACTCCAAACTCCACTATGGCCAAGACCAAAGAGCTGTCAAAGAACACCAGAAACAAAATTGTAGACCTGCACCAGGCTGGGAAGACTGAATCTGCAATAGGTAAGCAGCTTGGTTTGAAGAAATCAACTGTGGGAGCAATTATTAGGAAATGGAAGACATACAAGACCACTGATAATCTCCCTCGATCTGGTGCTCCACGCAAGATCTCACCCCGTGGGGTCAAAATGATCACAAGAACGGTGAGCAAAAATCCCAGAACCACACGGGGGGACCTAGTGAATGACCTGCAGAGAGCTGGGACCAAAGTAACAAAGCCTACCATCAGTAACACACTACGCCGCCAGGGACTCAAATCCTGCAGTGCCAGACGTGTCCCCCTGCTTAAGCCAGTACATGTCCAGGCCCATCTGAAGTTTGCTAGAGAGCATTTGGATGATCCAGAAGAAGATTGGGAGAATGTCATATGGTCAGATGAAACCAAAATATAACTTTTTGGTAAAAACTCAACTCGTCGTGTTTGGAGGACAAAGAATGCTGAGTTGCATCCAAAGAACACCATACCTACTGTGAAGCATGGCGGTGGAAACATCATGCTTTGGGGCTGTTTTTCTGCAAAGGGACCAGGACGACTGATCTGTGTAAAGGAAAGAATGAATGGGGCCATGTATCGTGAGATTTTGAGTGAAAACCTCCTTCCATCAGCAAGGGCATTGAAGATGAAACGTGGCTGGGTCTTTCAGCATGACAATGATCCCAAACACACCGCCCGGGCAACGAAGGAGTGGCTTCGTAAGAAGCATTTCAAGGTCCTGGAGTGGCCTAGCCAGTCTCCAGATCTCCACCCCATAGAAAATCTTTGGAGGGAGTTGAAAGTCCGTGTTGCCCAACAACAGCCCCAAAACATCACTGCTCTAGAGGAGATCTGCATGGAGGAATGGGCCAAAATACCAGCAACCAGCAACCTCTGTCATTGCCAACAAAGGGTATATAACAAAGTATTGAGATAAACTTTTGTTATTGACCAAATACTTATTTTCCACCATAATTTGCAAATAAATAAATTAAAAATCATACAATGTGATTCTCTGGATTTTTTTTCTTCTAATTTTGTCTGTCATAGTTGAAATGTACCTATGATGAAAATTACAGGCCCCTCATCTTTTTAAGTGGGAGAACTTGCACAATTGGTGGCTGACTAAATACTTTTGTGTGTGTGTGTGTGTGTGTGTGTGTATATATATATATATATATATATATATATATATATATATATATATATATATATATATATATATATATATATATATATATATATATATATATATATATACACACAAAATAGATTATCTTTGAGAACTAACAAACATCAAAATATAGACAGTGAAAGAGAAATTGAAAATTCTAAAAGCAAGAATTTAGCAGTGTTGATTTTATTTGGTTTGAGCAAAAATAACACTGCGTTGACCATGGCAAATTTCTCTCAACTCCATGGATAAATGTGTAGAATTGCAGGACGTTGGTCCATTGTCACACCCCCTACCATGCCCACAATCTAAGCCCCCTTTTGATCCCGAAAAAAAAGTGTGTGTATGCACGCATTTAATGTTTGTTAGTGAGCTTTGATACGTGTGTTAGTGTAGTTTCGATGTGACATGCGTTTGGTGTGTTTCGATGTGTGTGTATACGCCACCTGAACTGTTTATGGCTCTGCCCCAGGTGTGTTTTTGAGAGCTGGCGCTGTGACGGCCAGCTGGACTGCAAGGACGGGACAGACGAGCTGAACTGCACCGTGACCATACCTCCCAAGGACGTCACCTGCGGGGGCCTCCTCCAGACCTTCTATGGGACGTTCGCCCCTCCTTCCATCAGGGGCCCCCCTCTGTTCTGTGTGTGGACCCTGGACCCCCAGGACTCTAGGCCTCTGAAGCTGGACCTGCGGCTGCTGGAGCTGGGGCCTGGAGACACGGTCACCATCACTGACAGACAGCAGGGCACCGGGGAACTCCTCAAAACTGTGAGTGTGGGGGGGCGGGGGTGTGTGTAATGGAGTTTGGTAGACGTTGCCCCTAATAAACTGAAACGAAGTCAGATATTTATTTAAAAAAATCAGAGAGTAGGGTGGTCTGATCCTAGATCTGTGGTTAAAGCCAACTTTTCTACCTCTGAAATCACTGGGAAAGTTAATATAATAGTAATAATTTACTCAATCTAATCACTTCACCCTCTCCCTCCCTTTCCCTCTGTGACAGATCACTAATGCGTCCAATTACAAGACCATCCAGGTCGAGTCCAGGACCGGCCTCCTCTCCCTGACCTATCGTACGCTCCCCGGCTCTGAGGGGCTAGGCTTCAACGCCACCTACCGTGTCGGGGGCTACTGCCCCCCCTGGGAAGGTAAATGTGGGGGTGCCGCGGGGGGCTGCTACACCCAGGAACAGAAGTGTGACGGGCACTGGGACTGTCCCGAGACGGGACATGACGAAGCAGGGTGCAGGGGATGTCCCCGGGACCAGTTTGCCTGTGGAGTGTCTGGGCAGAGGGCACTGCTGGCGGGGCATAGCTTCCTAGGGCGTCCGGTGTGTTTCCCTGCCAAGGAGAGGTGTAACTACCAGCTGTACTGTTCTGATGGGAGCGATGAGAGAGACTGTTCTATATGTCAACCTGGGACCTTCCACTGCGACAGTGACAGGTAGAGGATGGTCTGTGAGGGTGCGTGGTGTGTTTTTGATGTGTGTAAGTGTATATGCCATCTTGACCGTTTGTCTCTTCCCCAGGTGTGTGTTTGAGAGCTGGCGCTGTGACGGCCAGGTGGACTGCAAGGACGGGACAGACGAGCTGAACTGTTCCGTGACCCTGCCTCGGAAGGTCATCACCGCGGCAACCGTTGGCAGCTTGGTTTGTGGGCTGTTGCTCGTCATTGCTATGGGCTGCACCTGCAAGCTTTACTCACTGCGCACCCGAGAATACAGGTATCCCTCATGCACCTCACACGTCAGGTTTACTACATGTTGATGCTTCATCACCCACAAATGCCTCCCTTGATCTGTGTCCAAATTGTCTTATTGGACCAGACACCCATATGTTTCTGTCTGTCTTCCTCCTGCAGTATGTTTGCTCCAATCAGCCGCCAAGAGGCGGCGCTGATCCAGCAGCAGGCTCCTCCCTCCTACGGTCAGCTGATTGCCCAGGGCATCATCCCTCCAGTGGAGGACTTCCCCACAGAGAACCCCAACGAGGTGAGAGCCTAGTAACAGGTCTAGGATCAGCTAGCAGTCCCCCAATCCTAACCCTAAGTGACCTTAGATCAGGAACTAACAACAACTTTGTTCCACTGTGCTCTGATTGGAGCACAATTAATTGAAGGCCTCAAATAACAGATTACTTGAGATTTCCTTTTTTTGGTTTCCTTCCTTTACAAGGGGAATCCATCACTAACTTAGTTTATTTGAAATCTCCTCAGTAGGACTGTCGGTCCTCTGACTCCTCATGAGTAGCCTTATCTGACCTACCAGAGGCACTGAGGGTTCAGCTTCACTGGTTGACTCAATTTCCTCAGCCTGCATTATGAAAGTAGCAGCAGGAGCATGGTCTCATAGATTGAGTTAGGAGTGCTGATCTAGGATCGGTTTAGCTTTTTAGATCGTAATGAGTAATATTATACGGACAGGGGGGGGGATCTGATCCTAGAGCTGTCTGATTAGCTGCTGCAGACAGCTGAAGGAGGTCAAGAGGACTAACTAAAACAATGTGCTCTCTGTGTTTCACTGTGTTGTAGCTTCTTTTAATGGTGATCTTACGCAAATCATAAACTTAAATGATAATGTTAAGAAATAAGCTTATTTCTTATAGCACATTTTCAAGTTCAACAAATGAAATCTCAAGGTTTTAATATTTTTCTTGTTCTGTGTCTGCCTCTCTGTCTCTGTGTTTCTCTTTCTCTCTCTCCCCCCATCAGTCTTCCTCTCTTACTCTGAGAGGTATCCTCCAGCTCCTCAGACAGGACACCGCCAACTCTCCACGTCGCCGTCGCCGGCCCCGATTCGTCCGCCGGGCTGTCCGTCGCATGCGGAGGTGGGGCTTAATCCCTAGAACCGCCTCCAGGCCCTCCCAGCCTTCCAGTTCCGCCCCCCAGCAGACAGATCCCACCTCTACTGGTGCAGAGCCCAGTCAATCAACTCCCGCAACTTCCTCATTGGCTGTGGAAGCCGTCAATCTGCCGTTGCCACAGAAACTAGGCTTGCTCCCTCAGACGGTGCAGCACCCACCACCGCCGCCTCCCACCTCCCTTCCTCCACCCCTCGTCTCTATCCCAGCCACCCCCCAGAGCTTCCCTGTGGCTGCCCCTCCCACCCCCAGTAGCCCCTCCCTGGCCTTGCTCTTCCACTCTCTGGCGCGCGGTATCTCTCGCTTCCGCGCCTCGCCGTTCTCCTCCTCCTCCCCCACCAACTCCCTGCCCCTCTCCGCATCCCCCTCTTTCTCCTCTTCGGAGGATGAGGTGCTGCTTATCCCCCTCTCGGAGGACATGACCTCGGAGGATGACGTCCCCCTGCTAACCCTTGATCCCTGACCTTATCCAAACCCCACCGCTATCCCCCTCCCTAAATGTTGTGCACAGTGCTCGCGCACAGGAGCACTGCAAGGCTCTCCCCGTCTCTGTGCTGATGTAGTGCCTTTTGAATTACATTGGGTTGGTTTTGACTGACTGTAGAAATCTAGTATTCAATGCTTTTATGTTATTGAGTGTGGGACCTCCTTGAGAAAGTGTATACGTGTGCCTGCCTCTGCGTGCGTGTAGTCATGAATGTGTGTAGTCTGAAAGTGGTGAACTTTGCACAGAGAATCTTCCTCCCTCATGCTCTAATATATCAGCTACTGTCAAATGAGTGATTTTGTTTTTAACACATGAAAGAGCTTGTCTTTATGAGACTCGTATGTGTGTTTTAGTATTTATGAGGGTGAGTGTAGGGCGGCAGTGTAAGGGTATGGAAGATATTCTAATATTATAAGTTATACCCCCCCCCCCCCCGTTTAAGTGCCTTGTTTAGAAGCTTCCTGCATATGATGAATTTGAATGATTACACACACGTACTGCATGCATACTGTCACAAATACGCTATATATACAAAAGTATGTGGACACCCCTTCAAATTAGTGGGCTCTGCTATTTCAGCCACACCCGTTGCTTACCGGTGTATAAAATCGAGCACACAGCCATGCAGTCTCCAGTAGAATGGTCCTACTGAAGAGCTCAGTGACTTTCAACGTGGCACCGTCATAGGATGCCACCTTTCCAACAAGTCAGTTCTTCAAATGTCTGCCCTGCTGGAGCTGCACCAGTCAACTGTAAGTGCTGTTAATGTGAAGTGGAAACGTCTAGGAGCTTCAGCTGTGAAGTGGTAGGCCAGACCGAGTGCTGAAGCGCGTAGCGCGTGATAATCGATTGCAACACTCACTACCGAGTTCCAAACTGCCTCTGGAAGCTACGTCAGTCAGCACAATAACTATTCTTCGGGAGCTTCATGAAATGGGTTTCCATGGCAGAGCAGCCAAAAGTTGGCTGGACTGGTGTAAAGCTCGCCACCATTGGACTCTGGAGCAGTGGAAACGCGTTCTCTGGAGTGATGAATCACGCTTCACCATCAGGCAGTACGACGGCAGATGCCAGGAGAACGCTGCCTGCCCCAATGCATAGTGTCAACTGTAAAGTTTGGTGGAGGAGGAATAATGATCTGGGACAGCTTTTCATGGTTCAGGCTCTTTAGTTCCAGTGAAGGTAAATCTTAACACTACAGCATTCAATGACAATTCTGTTCTCCCAACTTTGTGGCAACAGTTTGGGTAAGGCCCTTTCCAGTTTCAGCATGACACTGCCCCCGTGCACAAAGGGAGGTCCGTACTGAAATTGTTTGTCTCGATCGGTGTGGAAGAACTTGACTGGCCTGCACAGTCCTGACCTCAACCCCATCGAACACCTTTGAAATGAATTGGAATGCAGACTGCGAGCCAGTCCTAATCGCCTAACATCCGTGCCCGACCTCACTAATGCTCTCGTGGCTGAATGGAAGCAAGTCCCCGCATCTAGTGGAAAGCCGTCCCAGAAGAGTGGAGGCTGTTATAGCAGCGAAGGGGGGGACCAACTCCATGTTAATGCCCATAATTAATAGAATGAGATATTCGACGATCAGGTGTCCACATACTTTTGGTCATGTAGTGTGTGTGTATCTACACAAAAAGGCACACCTACCTTCTCACAGACAGACTGTTTTATATTGCTTTTTATAATTGATCAATTCCATGCAGTTCTGCAAACTGGCAATAATTTTGGGGACCCTCCTGGTTAGTGCATGTATGGCATAACTTGTGTGTGTAATGTATGCACTTAAATGTGATGTATGAATGTTTATAATGTAATTCTCTAGTACATATTGTGTCTAGACTCACAAGACAATCTCTCTCAGTGCCTGAGGTTGGGTTAGACTTGTGCAGTGCAGAACGACGAGGCCCCCCAGGGGCAACAGGCACAACAAACTTGACTTGAAGTCTCACCCCTTTGTGAATCCAACCCACTCTACCACACTTTGACACGATGAACAAATAGCGCATGAAGCGGCGTTTCAGTGTGCCATTTGTATAGCATATTCTTTTGTTTATTTCTCGCTTTTGTCCTCCAGAAATGTACTTTCAATTTTATTTTCTTATTGTTCTGTTTACCTGGTTGTACTGAATGTATTCAATTATACATGGAGTGGTTGGACGATTGCAATCTAATAATAAGATTGTAGAGTGATTTTTTTAAAATAGGGTCTATTTCACTGTACATAGGCAAAGAGATGAACGAATCCACAGAGATTAAACAATTTGCACTTTTATTTGGACTCTTTGTGTGTGTGTGTGTGTGTGAGGTGTGTGTGTGTGAGGTGTGGGTCGAAGAAGGGAAAGTGCAATGTTAGGAAAAGTAAAGAAGTGGTAAGTTTTTAGATGAGGAGGTGGTCTATAAGCCATTGTCCTCTGTCTTCTGGGAATGTATCAAAGACATGTCACATCAGTCTCTCGAGAAGAGCCCCAGGGCGCCATGACGACAAAGTACATTTAAATACCTGGGTGTCAATGGTGGAGAGCTGTTTGGTCACTTGCAACTTGCACCGTTAGGAGAAGAGTGAAGGTGAGTCGGGAGGAAAAGCCATTAAATTTACCGAAGAAGATTGATGAGTATGTTGAGGAATGTCATTTAATTTAGAAAATTCTGCACTCAATTTTTGATGGGGTCGGCGCGAGGCTGGACACGGGGTTCCCAGGTAATTAGAACCGATTCAGTGGGGAGTTAAAATTGTCTAGATGAATTTAAAATAGCAGAGGAGAAAGTGGTCCACTATACAGCACCTTTTGACTAATAGCAAGGGGGAATTGAAAAACTTCGATTTAGGCTTACCCCTTTTCATGAAGTTGTGTAGAAAAGTTATGGAGACTCATTACGCAGTCTGAAACGGGCTCCTCTAGTGAAAAACAGGTCAGACTCTGATTAATTCAAGTGTCATTATCTACATCAGTCAATACTTGTATATTGACTCACCATTTATACATGTTTGAGTGAATACAGTAAATGTTACTAAGGCAACTACAGCATTATTGCGCAATAGTGTCCAAGTGGACTGCTGAAATGCAGTAGTTTACCGAAGATATATTTGGATTTCCTCTCTAAAATCACCTCTAATCCCACATGTTTTTCAAACAACTAATTTAGGATTATCTTGTAGCATGTTAGCTTAGTCCTGCAACTAGCCATTCAAATGACCATTTATATGAACAATGTAGACCTATAATAGAAATCTGTAACATTTAAAAGTAAAAGTCAAAATGTTTCATATAAATGGTCATTTAAATGGCTAGTTGCGGGATGAAGCTCGTAGCTGTTCGATCTACTGCTGATGTCATGTCAGTCCAACAGATCCGTCTCTGTGATCTCTTCCCCGAGATGAGGCTTCTGTGGAGGGGCGGCTCCTGTGGAAGGGCTATGATTATGCCTTCACCCCCCTCCCTCAGCAGGCCGTGGGTTTGGATGGTGGTGGTGGTCATATGGCTCCCTGGTGCTCTGGAGAAGTGTATCTTTGATGAGGTTCAGCAGTCGGTCACAGTGGTCACCACACCCACGGATCCAGACGGACCTCACCCTAAGACGACGGCCAGTAACAATGTTGGGCTTCAGACTCGACTTACTGCTTCAGAGGACACAGCTAATCCTTTTCAAATTCCTTCATTTGCGCTTCAACTTTCTTCATCCCGGAGACACCACAGGAAGCGCACAAGAGAGCTGGCTCCACCCACAAACCATCCACAGCCAATCAGGATCCACACCTGGGTTCCGAGGGATAGCCCTGCCCTGTCTCAGGTGGAAAGCGAGAGACTGGAGCCAGCAGTCAGGGAGGCTGTGGGCATCGTGTCCAACTTGCTGTCAGGTAGGAGAGGAGTGTGTCTGTCTCTGTGTGCTGTGTGTTTGAGTGGATCTGTACTGCACAAAAATATAAACGCAACATGAAACAATTTCTAAGATTTACAGTTCATATAAGGAAATCAGTCAATTGAAATAATTAAATTAGGCCCTAATCTATGGATTTCACATGACTGGGAATACAGATATGCATCTGTTGCTCACAGATAACAACAAAAAGGTAGGGGCGTGGATCAGAAAACCTTTCAGTATCTGGTGTTACCACCATTTGCCTCATGCAGTGTGACACATCTCCTTCACATAGAGTTGACAGGGTCTGTCTGGCCCTGTCCGGACAGGGCCACAGTGTCTCCCGACCGCTCCTGTCTCAGCCTCCAGTATTTATGCTGCAATAGTTTGTGTCGGGGGGCTAGGGTCAGTCTGTTATATCTGGAGTATTTCTCCTGTCTCATCCGGTGTCCTGTGTGAATTTAAGTATGCTCCCTCTAATTCTCTCTCGCTCTCTCTCTCTCGGAGGACCTGAGCCCTGGGACCATGCCTCAGGACTACCTGGCATGATGACTCCTTGCTGTCCCCAGTCCACCTGGTCATGCTACTGCTCCAGTTTCAACTGTTCTGCCTGCGGCTATGGAACCCTGACCTGTTCACTGGAAGTGCTACCTTGTCCTGGACCTGCTGTTTTCGACTCTCTAGAGACAGCAGGAGCGGTAGAGATACTCTCAATGATCGTCTATGAAAAGCCAACTGACATTTACTTCTGAGGTGCTGACCTGTTGTACCCTCTACAACCACTGTGATTATTATTATTTGACCCTGCTGGTCATCTATGAACGTTTGAACATCTTGGCCATGTTCTGTTATAATCTCCACCCGGCACAGTCAGGAGAGGACTGGTCACCCCTCAGAGTCTGGTTCCTCTCTAGGTTTCTTCCTAGGTTTTGGCCTTTCTAGGGAGTTTTTCTTAGCCACCGTGCTTCTACATTGCGTTGCTTGCTGTTTGGGGTTTTAGGCTGGGTTTCTGTACAGCACTTTGTGACATCGGCCGATGTAAAACGGGCTTTATAAATACATTTGATTGATTGATTGATCAGGTTGTTGATTGCGGCCTGTGGAATGTTGTCCCACTTCAATGGCTTTGCAAAGTTGGTGGATATTGGCGGGAACTGGAACACACCGATCCTGAACATGTTCAATGGGTGATATGTCTGGCCAGTATGCAGGCCATGGAAGAACTGGGACATTTTCAGCTTCCAGGAATTGTGTACAGATCCTTGTGACATAGGGCATGCATTATCATGCTGAAACATGAGGTGATGGCGGTGGATGAATGGAACGACAATGGGCCTCAGGATCTCTTCACGGTATCTCTGTGCATTGAAATTGCCATAGATAAAATGCAATTGTGTTTATTGTACATAGCTCATGCCTGCCCCCATAACCCAACTGCCACCATGGGGCCTTCTGTTCACAATGTTGACATCAGCAAACCACTTTCCCACACAATGCCATTCACGTGGTCTGCAGTTGTGAGGCCGGTTGGACGTACTGCCAAATTCTCTAAAACGATATTGGAGGCGGCTCATGGTAGAGGAATGAACATTCAACAGCTCTGGTGGACATTCCTGCTGTCAGCATGCAAATTGCACGCTCCCTCAAAACTTGAGACATTGAGACATCTGTGGCATTAGGTTGTGTGACAAAACTGCACATTTTAGAGTGGCCTTTTATTGTCCCCAGCACAAGTTGCACCTGTGCAATGATCATGCTGTTTTAAACAGCTTCTTGATATGCCACACCTGTCAGGTGCATGGATTATCTTGGTAAAGGAGAAATGCTCACAAGCAAGAATGTAAACAAATTTGTGCGCAAAAGTTTAGAGACGTAAGCTTTTTGTCTGAACGAAAAATGTCTGGTATATTTTATTTCAGCTCATGAAACATGGGACCAACACTTTACGTGTTGCGCTTATATTTTTGTTCAGTGTATCTACTGTGTGTGAATGTTTCTCAGTAGGAACATTATTGTGTGTGGATGTTTGTCAGTAGGAACATTTATTGTGTGAGTCTTTGACTGAGTCTTGGTGACTTTTGTGTCACGTTTGTGTGTAATAACAATGTAATGATGTATTCATGTGTGGATAACTAAGTATTTCACTGATAATTTAATACTTGCTGTCCCGACAGTAAACAGAGTCCCTGGTCATCTGCTGCTCAGCAGAAACATCAACAAGTACTGCAAGTTCATATGGCGGAACGCCAGCGCTGCCAACTATAACAAGTCTGTGTGTTACAACTGTATACCTAGCTATATGTGTGTATTTGTCCATTTCTTTACATAGTAAAATACTGTCTCTGTTTATACAGTATGTTTCTCTTGTCTTATACTTTCTGATACAGTATATTGGATTTTCTACTGTTATTGGTCGGTGAATCATTTCAACCAATCAAAGATTTCCATTTCCGCAGGTGTGGCCGAGCCAATGAGAACTACAGGACGGAGACCTGTCTGGATGTCATTGTGAGTAGCAGCATCTGAACCCTCTCTCATATCACACAGAAAGGGAGATGCTGTGTTATTATTAGTCCTTTGATGGAAATCATGACCTGCCAGTGAGGATGCACCACCATTGATTGACAGATCCCAGATGATCACCTGAGGGGTTGTTCCGTGTACTCAGAGCCTGATGCACCAACCATGACTGTGATAAGGCCTGAGGGGGCGGGACTTCCTGACACTGACTTCCTACTTTACCTCCACGCGCAGAGCACCGACAAGTGTCGAGCGGAGGTGAGGGGTTCCATGTAAATCAACTTAGTTGGTGACTGTCAACATAGCTCTGGTTGTCCTTAGGTACAGATCTAAGATCAGCAGATATCCTTACCAGCATACCCTCACCAATGAAAAGCAATACGATCAGTAATGAACTCAGGTCATAAAATACGTTGACTGTCAATGTATCACTTTTTCCTCTTCGCTATTCATATATCCCAGCCCAGTGTGTTGGCCTATGCAGTGCACTGCCAGACTGACTCCCAGGGTCGACCTCTGGCTGGAGTGGTGGTCATCTGTAGGGACAGACTGACTGGGGAGGGATATAGCCACCAAGGCACTGTGCAGGTAAAATAACTGTAATTGTGTGTGTGTGTGTGTGAGATATGTATATACAGTGCCTTGCGAAAGTATTTGGCCCCCTTGAACTTTGCGACCTTTTGCCACATTTCAGGCTTCAAACATAAAGATATAAAACTGTATTTTTTTGTGAAGAATCAACAACAAGTGGGACACAATCATGAAGTGGAACGACATTTATTGGATATTTCAAACTTTTTTAACAAATCAAAAACTGAAAAATTGGGCGTGCAAAATTATTCAGCCCCCTTAAGTTAATACTTTGTAGCGACACCTTTTGCTGCGATTACAGCTGTAAGTCGCTTGGGGTATGTCTCTATCAGTTTTGCACATCGAGAGACTGAAATTTTTTCCCATTCCTCCTTGCAAAACAGCTCGAGCTCAGTGAGGTTGGATGGAGAGCATTTGTGAACAGCAGTTTTCAGTTCTTTCCACAGATTCTCAATTGGATTCAGGTCTGGACTTTGACTTGGCCATTCTAACACCTGGATATGTTTATTTTTGAACCATTCCATTGTAGATTTTGCTTTATGTTTTGGATCATTGTCTTGTTGGAAGACAAATCTCCGTCCCAGTCTCAGGTCTTTTGCAGACTCCATCCGGTTTTCTTCCAGAATGGTCCTGTATTTGGCTCCATCCATCTTCCCATCAATTTTAACCATCTTCCCTGTCCCTGCTGAAGAAAAGCAGGCCCAAACCATGATGCTGCCACCACCATGTTTGACAGTGGGGATGGTGTGTTCAGAATGATGAGCTGTGTTGCTTTTACGCTAAACCTAACGTTTTGCATTGTTGCCAAAAAGTTCAATTTTGGTTTCATCTGACCAGAGCACCTTCTTCCACATGTTTGGTGTGTCTCCCAGGTGGCTTGTGGCAAACTTTAAACGACACTTTTTATGGATATCTTTAAGAAATGGCTTTCTTCTTGCCACTCTTCCATAAAGGCCAGATTTGTGCAATATACGACTGATTGTTGTCCTATGGACAGAGTCTCCCACCTCAGCTGTAGATCTCTGCAGTTCATCCAGAGTGATCATGGGCCTCTTGGCTGCATCTCTGATCAGTCTTCTCCTTGTATGAGCTGAAAGTTTAGAGGGACGGCAGGTCTTGGTAGATTTGCAGTGGTCTGATACTCCTTCCATTTCAATATTATCGCTTGCACAGTGCTCCTTGGGATGTTTAAAGCTTGGGAAATCTTTTTGTATCCAAATCCGGCTTTAAACTTCTTCACAACAGTATCTCGGACCTGCCTGGTGTGTTCCTTGTTCTTCATGATGCTCTCTGCGCTTTTAACGGACCTCTGAGACTATCACAGTGCAGGTGCATTTATACGGAGACTTGATTACACACAGGTGGATTGTATTTATCATCATTAGTCATTTAGGTCAACATTGGATCATTCAGAGATCCTCACTGAACTTCTGGAGAGAGTTTGCTGCACTGAAAGTAAAGGGGCTGAATAATTTTGCACGCCCAATTTTTCAGTTTTTGATTTGTTAAAAAAGTTTGAAATATCCAATAAATGTCGTTCCACTTCATGATTGTGTCCCACTTGTTGTTGATTCTTCACAAAAAAATACAGTTTTATATTTTTATGTTTGAAGCCTGAAATGTGGCAAAAGTTCGCAAAGTTCAAGGGGGCCGAATACTTTCGCAAGGCACTGTATTTATAAGTAAAATAATTAGCATCTCCTTTTCTCCAGACAGTGATCCATGAGTTGTTCCATGCATTGGGATTCTCCAAAGAACTCTTCAGCACCTGGAGAGACTGCTCCTACTCACAACGTCAGTAACCTTGCTTGTGTTATCATTTGGTATATTACATTTGTATTATAAGGCTATATTCTATTGTGTTACTTTAGAGTGTGTTTTTGTCCAATCCTTTGTTCATGGCTTAACCTGTTAGATTTTTCTCTCTCTGTTGTAAAGGTATCTGTTTTTGTTTTGCTGTGGGTTTGTTGTTGTGTTGTGTGGTTGTTGTGTGATTGAGTTATACTCGGTTGTGTTGTGTGGTTGAGTTATACTCGGTTGTGTTGTGTGGTTATGTGATTCTGTGTTGTCTTATTGTGTTGTGTAGCTGGGATGGGCTGCTCCCCCTGGGGTCAGGTGACTAACACAGATGAGACAGGTCAGGTCAGGATCTACACCCAATCAGTGATCAGAGCCCTGCAGGAACACCTGTTATCTACTGACCCTGACCTTGGAGGACCACTGGAGAACCTGGTACGGACCCTGCCATGAGCCATTAACACACAATATATAGTAGTGCAGAAATATAGGCACTGTAGTCACACTCATGAAATACCGGACTCTCACACTATTCATATTATATACAGTGCCTTGCGAAAGTATTCGCCCCCCTTGAACTTTGCGACCTTTTGCCACATTTCAGGCTTCAAACATAAAGATATAAAACTGTATTTTTTTGTGAAGAATCAACAACAAGTGGGACACAATCATGAAGTGGAACGACATTTATTGGATATTTCAAACTTTTTTAACAAATCAAAAACTGAAAAATTGGGCGTGCAAAATTATTCAGCCCCTTTACTTTCAGTGCAGCAAACTCTCTCCAGAAGTTCAGTGAGGATCTCTGAATGATCCAATGTTGACCTAAATGACTAATGATGATAAATACAATCCACCTGTGTGTAATCAAGTCTCCGTATAAATGCACCTGCACTGTGATAGTCTCAGAGGTCCGTTAAAAGCGCAGAGAGCATCATGAAGAACAAGGAACACACCAGGCAGGTCCGAGATACTGTTGTGAAGAAGTTTAAAGCCGGATTTGGATACAAAAAGATTTCCCAAGCTTTAAACATCCCAAGGAGCACTGTGCAAGCGATAATATTGAAATGGAAGGAGTATCAGACCACTGCAAATCTACCAAGACCTGGCCGTCCCTCTAAACTTTCAGCTCATACAAGGAGAAGACTGATCAGAGATGCAGCCAGAGATCTACAGATGAGGTGGGAGACTCTGTCCATAGGACAACAATCAGTTGTATATTGCACAAATCTGGCCTTTATGGAAGAGTGGCAAGAAGAAAGCCATTTCTTAAAGATATCCATAAAAAGTGTTGTTTAAAGTTTGCCACAAGCCACCTGGGAGACACACCAAACATGTGGAAGAAGGTGCTCTGGTCAGATGAAACCAAAATTTAACTTTTTGGCAACAATGCAAAACGTTATGTTTGGCGTAAAAGCAACACAGCTGAACACACCATCCCCACTGTCAAACATGGTGGTGGCAGCATCATGGTTTGGGCCTGCTTTTCTTCAGCAGGGACAGGGAAGATGGTTAAAATTGATGGGAAGATGGATGGAGCCAAATACAGGACCATTCTGGAAGAAAACCTGATGGAGTCTGCAAAAGACATGAGACTGGGACGGAGATGTGTCTTCCAACAAGACAATGATCCAAAACATAAAGCAAAATCTACAATGGAATGGTTCAAAAATAAACATATCCAGGTGTTAGAATGGCCAAGTCAAAGTCCAGACCTGAATCCAATCGAGAATCTGTGGAAAGAACTGAAAACTGCTGTTCACAAATGCTCTCCATCCAACCTCACAGAGCTCGAGCTGTTTTGCAAGGAGGAATGGGAAAAAATGTCAGTGTCTCGATGTGCAAAACTGATAGAGACATACCCCAAGCGACTTACAGCTGTAATCGCAGCAAAAGGTGGCGCTACAAAGTATTAACTTAAGGGGGCTGAATAATTTGGCACGCCCAATTTTTCAGTTTTTGATTTGTTAAAAAAGTTTGAAATATCCAATAAATGTCGTTCCACTTCATGATTGTGTCCCACTTGTTGTTGATTCTTCACAAAAAAATACAGTTTTATATCTTTATGTTTGAAGCCTGAAATGTGGCAAAAGGTCGCAAAGTTCAAGGGGGCCGAATACTTTCGCAAGGCACTGTATATATTATATTGTGCTTTACCTTTCTCTATCTACCTCGTTACCCATAACTTCTTTCTCACACTTATCTCTCTAAATCTCTCTCTTTCTCTCCCCTGCTCTTTAACACACACTCTGCCCCTCCCTCTCTCTTTCTCCACTCCCCATCTCCCAGGATGTAGGTTCTAGTGGTCTGTCCTCTCACTGGGAGTCCAGGGTGCTACAGGGTTCCATCATGGCTGCAGCCCTGGGGGATCCAGCTGTGGTGCGTGTCGACCCGGTCACCCTGGCCGCCCTACAGGACACGGGCTGGTACTCTGTCAACCACAGCCGAGCACAGGGCCTGGTGTGGGGAAAGGGTGAGGGACCCGCCTGTCCATTGAGACGGATATAACTGAACCAAACAGATAAGGGGGTTTAGAAATAATATCTGTCAAAGAGAAAGAGTGTGAGAGAGGAATATCGTGTGGTATGAGTGATTCTGTGTGTACCTGATTAATGGCGGTAGTGAATTATTGTTTGTGTATCTTTCGTAGGTGAGGGAGCAATGTTTGGATTACTGTCCACCTGCCATGACAACTCCTCCTCATTTTTCTGCACAGGCAGGTAGTGTTATTATTTTATTTGAATATCCCACACTTAACCATACAATAAAAAACAAACCCCATTCTCCAACGTTGTCTAAAGCTGTCCAGGTACTCTACCTCATTCTCTGTTTGACTTGTGTTCTCCATCGCTCAGTGGTTTAGGGTGTCATTATCTTCACCGCCACAAGGGGGAGTGCCAGACTGACGCTCACCTGGATGGGTGCCGCATTTACAAACCTCTAATGGTGGGTCTTCTGCATACTTATTTACTTCAGTTTGACCGTTTCTCTGAACTCTGTTCTCCATGACAAAACAGTATTTCAAACACTCTTCCTCAGCTTCACCTTCTCTCTCTATTTGAACTTCTCCCTCTTTACTTCTCTCTGTGTTTTCCTAAGAGTGAGTGCTGGAAAGAGGAGAATGAGAGAGAGACTGAAACAGAGTGGAGTGGAGAGTTGTACCGTATAGACAGCCGATGCTTCTTCTCTAACCTGAGCAGAGAGGTCAGTGTGTGTGTATTTTATGTGGACTCACACCGCATATATTTGTGAAAAAGTGTATGAAGGTGACACCTACCCATTTATTTTATTTTCTATCCATCTCCTCTCTCTGTCAGAATGTCTCCCTGTCCGTCAGCGACTCTGTGGTGGGGCGTTGTTATAGACACAGGTGTACTGGGCTGAACCGGTATCAGATACAGGTGTCTGGCTCTGACTGGTTGGATTGCCCAGTAGGAAGCACCATTGAGGTAAACTTTTGAGCATACACCGATTTTGCCATTTTGGCCATTAGATTCTACCATGATTTGACATGATTTCTCATTCATTCAGGTGACAGGTTACAGGGGGCTAGTTGCATGTCCCGACAAGAGGTTGTGTTATTACCCTGACATTGGTCTCTCCATCGACAACCAGGACCCCCACTCTCCAGCTGCCTCTACTAAAGGCACAGTGACTACTGAGAAGTGAGTATGGCTGAGTACGAAGTATTTCAGTATCTTTGGTATGGCACAATATGAACTTGCAATGTTGTTATTTTAATCAAGTTTTAAGTGGTCTTTCACTTTCTCAGAGCGCAATACATAATTTATTTATCAGTATAAATAAAGTGTTTATTTTCTTCTCTCCCTCAGCGATCCCCTGTTACATCAGAACACAATCCCTGACCCGAGCCTGACCTTTGACCCTGCCGCTACGTGTGCAGAACCAGGGGTCAGTACAGACACCACGTTGGCTGCAGTCCTGGGGGTCAGTGCTGCTGTCTGTCTCCTGGCTGCCCTGATGGTGGCCTACAGGAGGTACCGCTTTTCCAGAGTCAGGGTGCATGCTGCCCCTGAGGCCCCCAGTGTTCTGCAGTTGCACTCGACCCAAAGTGATTCAAATAACTGCTAATGGAAACTGGGTGTCCATTATAGCACAGTCTTGTGCACGCACTGGTGTAAATGGTTACTTAATCAAGTAGGTGGTGTTTGTTCATTATTTATCAGAGGGGGAAATTGACTATTTGTTAAGTGTTGAACTGTACAAATGAAAAAAGTACAATAGAGTAAAGAGCAATGCGATGCTGAGGTGTTCTAATTGTCCCCTGGATTTGTTGTTCAACATGGATTTAGCTTTAACACTATGTTAACCTGTAATAACAATGAATTATGTGAGCGTTTTCTGTGTCTTATCCCTGTGGTATACATTTTACTCATACAAATTGACATATAAAATGTAAATCTGCACTATTTATTTTTTATACAGATCTGTTGCCATGGTGATGTTCTCTGGAATCCCCCTTAGATAAGTCAGAGCAGGGAAGGTTCCAGGCATAAGGGACATAAGCGGTAAGCGTTCTCTTAGGCCTCCACCCCCCCCCCCCCCCCCCCCCCAAAAAAAAAAATATATATATATTTTTTAAATATTAACTAAATATACACTACAGTTCAAAAGTTTGGGGTCACTTAGAAATGTCCTTGTTTTTGAAAGAAAAGCTCATTTTTTTGTTCATTAAAATAACATCAAATTGATCAGAAATACAGTGTAGACATTGTTAATGTTGAAAATGACTATTGTAGCTGGAAATGGCAGAATATTAATTATCCCATTATCAGAAACCATCACTCCAGTGTGCCAATGGCACATTGTGTTAGCTAATCCAAGTTTGTCATTTTAAAAGGCTAATTGATCATTAGAAAACCCTTTTGTAATTATGTTAGCACAGCTGAAGACTGTTGTTCTGATTAAAGAAGCAATAAAGCTGTCCTTCTTTCGGCTAGTTGAGTATCTGGAGCATCAGCATTTGTGGGTTCGATTACAGACTCAAAATGGCCAGAAACAAAGACCTTTCTTCTGAAACCCGTCAGTCTATTCTTGTCTGAGAATTGAAGGCTATTCCATGCGAGAAATTGCTAAGAAACTGAAGATCTCGTACAACGCTGTGTACTACTCCCTTCACAGAACAGCACAAACGGTCTCTAACCAGAATAGAAAGAGGACCGGGAGGCCCCAGTGCACAACTGAGCAAGAGGACAAGTACATTAGAGTGTCTAGTTTGAGAAACAGATGCCTCACAAGTCCTCAACTGGCAGCTTCATTAAATAGTACCCGCAAAACACCAGTCTCAATGTCAACAATGAAGAGGCAACTCCAGGATGCTGGCCTTCTAGGTAGAGTTGCAAAGAAAAAGCCATATCTCAGACCGGCCAATAAAACCAAATATTAAGATGGGCAAAAGAACACAGACACTGGACAGAGATATGGCGTTTTCTTTGCAACTCTGCCTAGAAGGCCAGCATCATTTCTCAGAACAAGAATAGACTGTCGAGTTTCAGAAGAAAGTTATTTCTGGCCATTTTGAGCTTGTAATCAAACTCAGAAATGCTGATGCTCCAGATCCTCAACTAGTCTAAAGAAGGCCAGTTGTATTGCTTCTTTAATTAGCACAACAGTTTTCAGCTGTGATAAGATAATTGCAAAAGGATTTTCTAATGATAAATTCTCCTTTTAAAATGATAAACTTGGATTAGCTAACACAACATGCCATTGGAACACAGGAGTGATGGTTGCTGATAATGGGTCTCTGTACGCCCATGTAGATATTCCATAAAAATCTGCTGTTTCCAGCTACAATAGTCATTTACAACATTAAAAATGTCTACACTGTATTTCTGATCAATTTGATGTTATTTTAATGGACAAAAAAAAAAATGCTTTTCTTTCAAAAACGAGGACATTTCTAAATGACCCCAAACCTTTGAACGGTAGTGTATATGTATGTATTTTCAGGCGGGGTGAGGGTACTCAACTAACTGTTGACAGTTAGAATAGCAGAATACACAATGTGAAACTTCAACATTTGGTTGTGCTTCAGCAAATTTTCTCTTGTTATGTCAGTCACTGACAGTCACTCAATTAACCAGCTAACAATTTTTTAATTGGTAAGTTAGTCTAGCCACCTATCTAAACTTGTAATAATGGCCAAATACTGACCAGGCACGCAGGGCAAAAGCCCAGGGGCCCCTATTGACTTTGTTAGTCACTCTCAGTCAGATATCATTAACAGGGCATAAGTCATGGCACATGTGTAGAATTGCAAGAATTTTGCTTTAAAATTGAAAAAAATGTCTCTCCCCATGGAAAAATGGGTAGAATTGCAGATAATTAGCTGTAAAACTGAGAAAAAAGCAGTGTCTTGCCCCATGGCATTTAAAACAAATAATTTCATGAAATTTGACATAAAATTGTAAAGACAATTATCCGCCCCATGACAAAATGTGTAGAGTTGCAGGAAATTCACTTTAAACGTACATTTAATCTCTGCCATAAAGAGGGGGGCCACTAAAATGTTTTGCAGACTCAAATGTTTTGCTTGCTTAGGGCCCCCAAAAGGCTAAAACGGGCCCTGAGTCAGAGAATGTCAATTGATAGAAGTTAATCTGCAGTGACTGTGATCTGTCATGCTCAATGATCAAGATAATTCTAATGCTGGACAGTCATGAAACATGACAAGATGCACAGGTGCTAGTCTCTCGGAATCAGTTCAGCAGCACAAAGTATAACAATACACTTTTCAAACACTAGCTAGGAGTAAAATAGTAGAGCATCAACAGCATGCATTTCCTTCATACCATGTGACTTCTCGTAAATGTCAGGTGAAAAGGAAAGTGAAATCTGGCTATGTTGGAAAAACACGTACAAGAGATAGTCGAGGAGCAAATCGGCTTCTCTTATTCATATCCCACAGTCCGTCCTGTGTGTATGAGGCAACGACTGAGAGACAGTGGCGAGAGAGCAACACGATGACAACCCAGCAGCAGGAGGGTGAGAAGCGCTATGACCCCAAAGACACCACGCTCAAGTTCGTCACTAGACACGATCATATTAGTAAAATGTATCTAAGCCTCTCTTGCTCAACCTTAGTTTATGATTTCAAGTAAAATAGGAATCGCTTAATAGGTCATGGAATGTTGTATGCAGATTTGAAAGTATTGATTTGATTGTAGCTTGAATATACAGTAAATTAAATATACAGGTAACTGCCAAAATAATGGAAACACCAACAAAGTGTCTTAATAGGGCGTTGGGCCACCAGGAGCCGCAAGAACAGCTTTAACACGCCTTGGCATAGATTATGCAAGTGTCGAACTCTATTGGAGGGATGCGAACTATGTCCCCCATAAACTGCGCGCGTGCGCGGCCGCGCAGCATCTGCCAGGATTGCCGGCGCAGAAGAAATGTCATGCCGCGCAGAGACGCAAGAGATTGAATGTCACTGAGTTCGCCCCATTAGTTTGCTCTATTTAGATCAACGTTTTTTCCTGTGATCGAATCAACATTATATCAGCCACTTTTCAATGTAAAAAAAAAACAAAAGAAATCTAACTTTGCAAGACTGAGTCTTTGATTTTGTTGTGGGCAAAGCAAGAGCGCAACGGAGTAGAATTCTATTGGCGGGGGTAGTACACGAGCGCTAGTTCAATCACCCGCGAATGAATGCGTTTTTCAGATCAGTTCAGATCAGAGCGCAGTGCCGCGGGTGTCCCCATTTGTTGATATTCTTTTCTAGTAAGCAAGTTTCTTCATCATAAAACACAATACAATGCAATTTATAGTCACCTATTTGGAGTGGCGATTTTAGCATGTAAATCTTGGTGGGGCAAAAAAAAAAAGAAAGTGGGATGCATGTCAGCAAAGCCACTACACAACACAACACTAAACAATACATTCATTGAGGCCTCCCGAGTGGCACAGTGGTCTAAGGCACTGCATCGCATTTGCTAGCTGTGCCACTAGAGATCCTGTTTTGAGTCCAGGCACTGTCGCAGCCAGCGGTGACCGGGAGACCCATGGGGCTGCGCACAATTGGCCCAGCGTTGTCTGGGTTAGGGGAGAGTTTGGCTGGCAGGGATGTCCTTGTTCCATCGCGCTCTAGTGACTCCTGTAGTGAGCCGGGCACATGCATGCTGATACAGTCGCCAGGTGTACAGTGATTCCTCTGACACATTGGTGCGGCTGCCTTCCAGGTTAAGCGGGCATTGTGTCAAGAAGCGGTGCGGCTTGTTTGGGTTGTGTTTCGGAGGACACACGGCTCTCGATCTTCGCCTTTCCTGAGTCTGTACAGGAGTTGCAGCAATGAGACAATACTTTAACTATCAAATGGATACCATGAAATTGGGGAGAAGAAGAGGTAAAACATGTTTTATTAATTGCACTATAACGGTGACAAACTGTATCCACAAACTGTTAGGGCCTACATAAAGTTGTCCCAAAGCAGGCCCAACATCTTACCACTGCTACACCTGGCTATCAGCGGAGCCTTGTCTGGCAGCCAAGCTGTTCATTCAGCCTCATTTACTGCCTTAAAAAACACAGCTGATATGGCTGACTTGCTTAAACAAATGTGGTTTCTAATGACAATTAAGATGTACAAACTATGGCATAAGGGGACGCAAAGCGGATAAGAGGCAATCCGTAATTTTGATAAAGACATTAATGAGCGAGCTAGGATGGATGTCGTCAATATAACTATTTACTCAGCACTTTTGAAATGTACAGCGACAGAATTCAGAACATTGACCATTCTTACAGTGTTCTCCCTGTACACCAAGTCAGAACCGTAGGATAAATAAAGGTGGCATATAAGCAGACAATGAAAGCTCTTACAATATTCAATGATTGCATTTCTTTAAAACAGGTTATAGGCTACATGTGCACCACCAAGTCAGAACAGTAGGCCGAAATTAAGGGGGTTAAGAGGATTAAATAGACCAAATTATTAGGGGGAGGTACATGGGCTACTGACATCTTACTACACAACATACACTACCATTCAAAAGTTTGGGGTCATTTAGAAATGTCCTTGTTTTTGAAAGATAAGCTACTTTTTTTGTCCATTGTAATAACATCAAATTGATCAGAAATACAGTGTAGACATTGTTAATGTTGTAAATGACTATTGTAGCTGGAAACAGCTGGTTTTTAATGGAATATCTACATAGGCGTACAGAGGCCCATTATCAGCAACTACCACTCCAGTGTTCCAATGGCACGTTGTGTTAGCTAATCCAAGTTTATAATTTTAAAAGACTAATTGATCATTAGAAAACCCTTTTGCAATTATGTTAGCACAGATGAAAACTGCTGTTCTGATAAAAGAAGCAATACAACTGGCCTTCTTTAGACGAGTTGAGTATCTGGACCATCAGCATTTGTGGGTTCGATTACAGGCTCAAAATGTCCAGAAACAAAGACCTTTCTTCTGAAACTCGTCAATCTATTTTTGTTCTGAGAAATGAAGGCCATTGCCAAGAAACTGAAGATCTTGTACAACGCTGTGTACTACTCCCTTCACAGAACAGCACAAACGGGCTCTAACCAGAATATAAAGAGGACTGGGAGGCCCCGGTGCACAACTGAGCAAGAGGACAAGTACATTAGAGTGTCTAGTTTGAGAAACAGACGCCTCACAAGTCCTCAACTGGCAGCTTCATTAAATGGTACCCTCAAAACACCAGTCTCAACGTCAACAGTGAAGAGGTGACTCTGGGATGCTGGCTTTCTAGGCAGAGTTGCAAAGAAAAAGCCATATCTCAGACTGGCCAATAAAAATAAAAGATTAAGATGGGCAAAAGAACAGACACTGGACAGAGGACCTCTGCCTTGTTTGAATGTGTCTTTATTAACTCAATTATATATATTTGTTTAAATTGTTTGCAAACTGATATGTGAACACATATTGATGCCAAAATAACATGCAAAATAACATGTTTGTTTTTGTAAAAAATGTGGGGCTCAAAACAGGTTGGGTTCTGCCCTATCTGCCCTGAATGACTGGTCGCCACTGCCTATTTGGCCGATGGTGTTACAGACCAAGTCAAATATAATTAATTAATGTCAAGCTCTTTAAAAAAAAAAAAGTCTCATGCCATGTAGGCTACTGTAGGCTATATCAAAGTAATCCAAAGCTATTTCCAATGTTTTGGGATTTGCCACATTGGGTTTGTTGGTAGGCCTACATTATGCTCAAATAGCCACAATAGCTTATTGGCTAAAACATTAAGGGTACAGCCTCATTGTTCACTGTAAACGCACCGGAAATTACAAAAAATTCCTGAAACATTGACAGTTCCGTTCACGAGACCTAAACTTTGCTCAGTGCCCTAAACAATAATAGGGAACATTGGATGCAACACCATGTTTCCACGAGAAATTCCATCATTTGGTGTTTTGTTGATGGTCTCAGGGGCCCGCTCCAAAATCGCCCATAAGTGTTCAATTAGGTTGAGATCTGGTGACTGAAAGCACGCACGCACGCACGCACACACGCACACACAATTTAAACCACCTATTGTATGCTTCTTTGAGACCTCTCTTTCAAAGTCATGGTAATCAAAATAATGGGCAACTCGGCATTTTTATACCCTAAACATGATGGGATGTTAATTGCTTAAAACTCAGGAACTACACCTTTGTGGAAGCACCTGCTTTCAATATACTTTGTATTCCTCATTTACTCAAGTGCTTCATTTATTTTGGCAGTTACCTACCTGTATGTTGTAAGATGTGTTAGAAGTTTTGGGAAAAATAGGATACAAATTACAATTTTATTCCAAATGCCAATTTGAACCACTTCTGTAGATATGTGCATATATATATATATACCTAAGTACTTATGTATATATATATATATATATATATTACGTTTTTTTATTAGCATTCTTCCATATTGACACAACCTCTATGATATTTACCAGGAGCCCAGTTTATAGATGATCACAGGGCAGAGCTTATTCAGAGGGTCAGTCCGGTAGAGCCCATTGCAGATGTCATGCTCTCACAGGGACTGATCCATCCAGAGGTTAATTCTAACATCCTGGCTGCCAGAACCAGCCAGGACAAAATGAGGGCGCTATACGGAGCCATGTCCACTCAACCCCAGAAGGAGGCACTCTACAGCATCCTGGTGAAGAACTATTCTTGGGTCACTCAGGACATCCGTAAGTATCACAAGCTGTATCGGCTCTGTCAGCTACCACTAAGCCATAAGGTACCGTTATCTCTCTGCATACAGTATGCACACCAGACCTGGTTAGAAAACAGTTGCATTTTGTTGTTTATTTGAAAATACCAACCTTTCAAATACTCAAAGTTGTCGAATATAGAGAATCAACTAAAGACAAGTATTTCCTTTGATAATCAAATACAGGTATCAGAAAATATAATAATATTTGAAAGTATATTGAATACCTCTCAGAAAAAAAACAAATCATATTTTAAGGTATTTAAGTGATTTGAAAACAAAAATAATATTTATTTGGTGGCTGCCAAATGCTGTATTTGATGAAGAACGAAAAACTACAACAATTAGTTGAGTTAGTCTAAATATATGATCATTAGCACATGGTTTGGAGGGCTTTAAGGTATTAATCTATAGAACATTACTTTGTGATTACTCCAATAGCAACGTTGTTGTTACATAGGACTTTAAAAACCTGGGTCCTGTTTAGGAGAATGGAAATGTACAGAATGTTCAAACATACATGTATTGTGTAAATCTAATGTGATCCACTGCCAGATGGATCTGTATTCAAATAGTTTTAAAATTAGTCATTTTTGGGTCACCTCCAAAGTAATTATTTGTTACTTTCCCAAAATAGTTACTTTCCACAAAGCATATTTAAAACTATAGTTATCTCAGGTCTGCTTGACAATGTACGAACCAGTTGAGCTATACAAAAGGAGCCAATTCGATAGCACCATTGGTGACATTTTAAGTTAGCTGTGGAGTGAGTTTACTGCACATTCTTTTCTCCGTCAAAGACGGTGGATAAATGAAGATGTCCCACTCAGGCCGTTTACCATTGAAGAAAGGGGGTGGCTCTCCCATTAACACCAATGCATTATCAGTCTGCTTAGTTCATTCACTTTATATAAAATAGCGAGTGGGATGTCTCGCTTCCTCTTCCGTCCATGTCTCCGTTACACAATAGCTCCTTTATGATCCATGTAGATCAGGGATGGGCAACTGGCAGCCCGTGGGACCGTGGACCAATTTTGCAAATATATATATATATATATATATATATATATATATATATATATATATATATATATATATATATATATATATACTTGTAAAATTGTATATATATATATATACAGTACAGTACTGTACTAGACCAGTCAAAAGTTTGGACACACCTACTCATTCCAGGGTTTTTCTTTATTTTAATATTTTTCTAGATTGTAGAATACTAGTGAAGACATCAAAACTATGAAATAACACACATGGAATCATGTAGTTACCAAAAAAGTGTTAATCAAATCAATATATATTTTATATTTGAGATTCTTCAAAGTAGCCACCCTTTGCCTTGATGACAGCTTTGCTCACTCTTGTCATTCCTGTGGCGGTCCTCATGAGAGCGAGTTTCATCATGGTTGATGGTTTTTGCGATTGCACTTGACGAAACTTTCAAAGTTATTGACATTTTCCAGATTGACTGACCTTCATGTCTTAAAGTAATGATGGACTGTCATTTCTCTTTGCTTATTTGAGCTTCTTCTCGCCATAATATGGACTTGGTCTTTTACCAAATAGGGCTATCTTCTGTCACAACACAGCCGATTGGCTCAAATGCATTAATAAGAAAGAAAGAAATTCCACAAATTAAGTTTTACAAAGGCACACCTATTAATTGAAATGCATTCCAGGTGACTATCTCATGAAGCTGGTTGACATAATGCCAAGAGTGTTCAAAGCTGTCATCAAGGCAAAGGGTGGCTACTTTGAAGAATCTCAAACATAAAATATATTTTGATTTGTTGAACACTTTTTTGGTTACTACATGACTCCATATGTGTTATTTCATAGTTTTGATATCTTCACTATTAAAAATAAAGAAAAACACTTGAATGAGTAGATGTATCCAAACTTTTGACTGGTACTACATATATATATATACTGTTTTTCATTATTTATTTATTTTGGAACTCAGTCAACTTACTGTTGAGCGTTAGAATAATAGAATACAGTAAGTCTGGCGGCCAGCTATCTAAATTTGTATAACTGACTGAGGTGGAGCCCATTGATCATCAGTTATCATATTAAAAACTGCAAACATTTGCCTCCACCGTATTGCAAAATGTGTAGAATTGCAGGAAATTAAGCTGTAAACTGAAAATATTTCTCTCTGCCCCATGGCAAAATGAGTAGAATAGCAGGAAATGAGCTGTAAACTGAAAATGTTTCTCTCTGCCCCATGGCAAAATGAGTAGAATAGCAGGAAATGAGCTATAAACTGAAAATGTTTCTCTCTGCCCCATGGCAAAATGAGTAGAATTGCATGAAATTAATTGGCATGAATCATGCGCACCGATATGAAAATATAGATATATATATTCAGCCCGGTGATTGAATAACTCTAACGAGGTATGTGTCAAGGTATCTGTCGCTAGGTGTAGCCTACGACTCATATTGATAACCAGGTCGCTTAGGGCCCCCCAAAAGGCTAGGCCCGGCCCTGGATAGAGCGAACAGAATCTAATGTACGGTAGGTATCAAGATCTATAAAAATAGAACTGCACATATACAGTAAACATAGAACCACCGGGAAAAACATTACTATTACAATGTATTAAACTGTTTGGTTTCAGATAACATGGAGTAGTCACTGTATGAGTAAGGCAGTCATTTCAAGTGCATTCATTTCTCAAATATCGTGTGTTTTTTCTATTAAAACAGATAGAATGAGGATATTGCCGCTGGGAAAAACTTGTGCTGGGAGGAGTGCATCAGGAAACACAATCCTTGGTGAGACATTTTCCTTCTGAGTCTAACTTCTCTGTTACACACGTAAAACAGAAATTAAAATGGCAAAGTGCAGCCAGAAGATTCATCCAGGGCTAAGTTAGAGTTCATGACAAAAATTTCAAATGAATAAATGAGCAGTAGGTGAGTGTCAAATTATAATTGTCAGTATAATTGTAAGTGTGTAGAAACAGCTTTGTACGGCCTGCCTGTATGCATATATATATATATATATATACACACCCCCAAAATAAACATTTTCTTACAGACATTACCTGCTACGATTATTATTATTATCGATTATTATTATTGTCTTTCATTAAAAAAAACATATTTCAGTAAATAATTATAATATATATATTATAATTATTTCCTGAAATATATATTTATATATAATTATATATAATATATATTTTTTAATGAAAGACATTTAAATTGTGGGATAATAATAATCGTAGCAGGTAATGTCTGTAAGAACATGTTTATTTTGGGGGGTAGAGGCCAGGGGGGGCACGTAAACAGCATTTTAAAACGAGCACCCAAGTTGCTAAGTCTGCTCCTGCATTTATATTTGTCTATTTTTATAGTGGAAGGACTGAGACAGGAGAGAATGGCAATCAGCATGGGCCACACAGAGGAGGAGATTAACAATACCAGAGTGCTGCAGCTGAAACAGAATGTTGTCGAGCGAGTGCCAGATAGACCACCAAGGAAGTCAGGTAAGCAGGTAGAACTATATGCAGAATTGAACACACATACTTACTAGGCAATGTCAAGAAATCAATGATGATAGACTCTATTAAAACTACAATTAGAAATGAAATGTAAAATTGCTTAGCAATATAAAAACAACGGCGAGATACCTGAGGAGTTCAGGTAGGCAGGTGGAACTGTAGAATGCAGAGTACAATACACTGGGCAATATCAAGATATCAATGTATGAAAAAATGAAAGGTGACAAATAACGTGCATTTTCAAGTAGTATAAACAGTACAAAGTCAACATAAGCCTGTTAGCATTCCCATAGACTTAACATGGCGGGTTAGCTACTTAGCATTGTGGAACAACATAAAATATTTAGATCCTGACCTAATTTTATGTTCGTAAAAACATCTCAGCACTATTTCTGTCTTTTGTCATTGATATTCTGTGTCCAACAAGATTGACCTTTCAAGCAACAAGTCTCAAAGAAGAAAAAAAATCTACACGAATTCAATATGTTTATGACCATGACTTGCAAATTATACATAAATGCCTTTGAATGTAATTTAGTCTAAACCTTGATTCGTGCATGAATAAAGTTTGTTTTGATCACATTCAGCAACATTCCACGTTAGAGTGAATGGACTGAGAGGGGAGATAATGGAAATCGACGTGGGCCAATCAGAGGAGGAGATGAACAATACCACAGTGCTGCAGCTGAAACAGAAAATTGCCCAGAGACTACCAGGCTGGGACATAGGTAGGCAGGTTGAACTCTACAGTACAGAATTAGAACAAACATACTGGGCAATGTACATAATGATATTTATGTAATTTGATGGTTTATCACTAGCGAAACAAGGGAACTCCCAACATATTGAGTAACATTGTGATAAACAATTCATCATAACATTTACAGTAATGTGTGTACCACCTTATTAACGACAACTGTACGCTGAACTCTCACCTCTTTATGCAGATACCCTGACGATGAGATACACATGCAAGACTCTGGAAGACTCACGCTTGCTCTCCTGTTACGGAATCCAGGACAAGTCTCTCATTAATCTAGTGCTTGATAAATATAGAGAATAGAGCATCTTCACCAGTCACATCATCCCACTACACTACTCTCCAAAAAATGCTGGGTTGTTTGGTTGATCCTGGGTTGCAGGTGCTGGGTTGGGTTGTTTTCTTTAAAAACTGCTGGGTTATTGATGCTGGGTGCTAAGTCCCATTGTTGGGATACAATAAGGTGGTATACCTCATTATAATATGTAATAATGAATCCAATGTGTAAAATGCAAATAAAATAAAGGACAATTTGAATTTGCGGTATGTAAGCTTAACATGATCAAATGGGATGACGTTTACTCTCACAGTGTGGCCAATACGATCTAGCTGAATGCCACACCCCTAAAATGCGACACTTTTTGAAAATGACCTTACATTCAAAATGACCCAGCTGCTTTGTCAACCCAGCATGAGAGTTAAAAATATCCAACTGATGGTTAAATGAACCCTTGTTTGGGTAATCCAAGACACCCAATTTGTTAGATAAGCCGCGCAACCCAACTGGGTGTGATTTGTCCTTAATTTCTACCCAGCGCTGGGTTTCCAAATAACCCAAATTGTGTTGTTTTTAACACCAATTTAATGGTTCTCAAACTGGTCCGTGCTTAGCCAGCTCGTCGGGCTTCCACACCCTAGCTGGCTCGAGAGGTTTCCTTGCCCTGGTTGGCTCGGAAGGCGCCCATCCCACGTCGGGCTGCCCTGCATTAAGCACTCATGCCACCATCATTTACGTACACCTGCCTTCCCTCGTCTTTAGTAATATTTGATATATCCTTCACTTGGTCTTTACTATGGTCTGCTCTTGATGTTTATCCCTGTGGAGTGTAACAAAACTTTATACTGATGTAAATACTTATGAATCAGGTACCTACTGTTTCAAAGAAGTCACATGATTTAACAGAGGGGGAAATTCAACTTCAGAGCCACTTTCTCTCCTCAGTACAGACAGACTGTGGCTGCTGTCCTGGGGGTCACTGCTGATGTGCGTCTCCTGGCTGCCCTGATGGTCTCCTACAGGGCAAACTTTTTATCCAGATCAAAATGATCCCGTGTTGTCTCAATCCTGTTTCTCCATTCAAATTTGTTCCTCAATCTAAGACAGAAAATATTCTGACCAAATGTCTTGGGATCATACAGTACAACATGAACTTTGTAGCTTAGCGTTAGAAAGTTATAAAATATTTAAGTGTCACTGCAATGATACAATAATTGACAATACAAAATACAGATTTTAAAAACCACATTGTTGACCACTAAAATAGAATTTGAGAGGAAATAGCACATGATGTGATATGTTAGAGATTTGTTTCCATTTTGTCTTAAAACGACATCCAAAAATGAGGGACCACATTTAACACAACACAGGGTCATTTTGATCTGGATTTAAAAACCTGGGCCAATGAGGTACCGCTCATCCAGAGTCAGGGTGCATGCTGCCCCTGAGGACCCCAGTGTTTTGCAGTTGCACTCAAGCCTATGTGATTCAAAATAATACTGATCGAAACTAGGTGTCCATAATGGCATAGCCTTTAATGATTTAATACAGCAGGAAATTGACTGTTCATTAGGTTGAACTGAGAAATGCACATCGGATTTTAGCAAAGCTCAGGTTCGTTCCCTTGATTTGTTTTTCATGAGATTTCATTTTCTCAGCCATTATGATCTGACATGCCTTTTGTAATATTTTACCTTATTAATATTCTTCTCTTGATATTTATTATATTTGACCCTGGAGGATAAGACCTTAACTTTTGCTGCATTCATGACGTGTCGGAATTAGGAAACTCAAACATTTCTGTTTTGAAAACTCCTTGTAGGAAGATGTGTCGCATTCAAGACAACTCGGAACTCGAATACTCTAACATTTCGGACTTGAAAACTCGTTGTAGAAATCTAAGATCCAAGTTTCCCACTTAGAAAATATAAAAATCAACCAATAAGAAGCTCTACGCAAACAACTTAGGCAAATTTGAACTCAGAGGTTCCGAGTTTCCAAGTTGTCTTGAATGTGGCAATAATACATGAGTTGCCCACTTGGGAAGTATCAGAATCAACCAATAGGAAGCTATACGCAAATAACTTACACATTAATTTGAACTTGTCATGAATGCAGCATTAAATAATTATCTAATCAGGTACCTAGTGTTTGCAAGAAGTCACACAATCTAACACAGGCCCGCAGTGACCTGCAGTTACACCTTCCCCATGGGCAAAAATCTGATTTCAACTTTGGAGGGGACAATTACATGACATTTTCTCAAGAGCAATTCCTGAGGGGGACACCAAAAGTAGTGCTGCAACACATAGTCTACTTTGTAATACGTTAAATGTATATTATGGAACCATAATCACTACTACTGGATAATTGATAGGTACAGTAGTTAACTGAAGGGTTGTCCCAACTTGTTCAAATGTTTAAAAATTATAATACTACTACTAATAATAGTTATAGCAGTGTTCCTTATCAGTCCAGTATGTATGCAGGTATTTGTACTTACAACCAGCAATACCAACAAAGGCCAGTAGGTGGCAATGGTACTGTACACTGTATGGGCTCAGTTTTCATAAATACAATGAACATGGTGTGATCTCGTCTAAAATTATCTCCATTGAGAACCATCACAAAGTTGGTCTCCGTATTGAATTGACCTTTTAATTGAACCTTTTCTGATACATTTATATAGTCATTAAATATGTGCCACTGGCCTGAGTCTACTACAACATCTTTACAAGAACAAAAAGCTCAAAATAAGTACAGTTCTAAAAGCAAAATAACTACTTCAATGAAAAACCCAAATAAATCAACCAAAATATCCTTCAGTTAGTGTCTCAACTCTTCAAACAGCAGCTATGAACAAGCATGTCACACAAAGTATGCAATTACATTATGTACATTACAGACAACTACGCCGTTCAATCTCTCTTGGCCCATGCTAGCCTGTAGGCAAGTCTTTAACCTGCAGAGTGCACTGAAACTCCTGTCAGCCTCACATGAAGACACTGGCACCACAAACAAAATTCTGATCAGCACCTCAACTTGGTCAACCAACCCCCGCACCTCCACTGGAAGCCTCCTGAGGACCTCTGCTGCCTCTCCACTGCTGCTACAGGGGTATTTGTTGTGAAAGAGAGGGATCTGCACTGAAAGAGAATCTATGTTCAGCTCTGGGTACTGATCTAGAGACTCATCCAACCCCCCTGTTAGAAGCACTCTTTCCAACTTTTGCAGAATGTTTAGACTGTCCTGGTCAAAACTGTCGCCAAACTGAACCTCCACACCATCCAACACTTAAAAAATGTCTGCCCTATAGTGATCCACTGCTTTGCCAGCAAATCGTCTTGAGTGGGTCTCAATGGATTCAATAGAGTCAATCAATGCTGTTGCTTTCTCATGCAGTGCAAGGTAGCTTTCGTCATTTCTCGTGCCCCTAAGAGATGACCGCACACACTCGACTGCAGCCTGCATACCAGAGACAGTCTGAGTTGTCTTCTGCAGTGAAATGTTTACACATTCAAGCTCTCCAAGAACAGCAGTGGCAAGTGTGAGGCCCAACACAGTCTTGCCTTTGCTGAAGTGCTCGAATAAGCCACTGGCAGTTGAAGCTGTCTTGGATGCAGTTTTTGCCATCTCCTCTAGGCTGCTTAGTACCCGCTCATACTGCCCTAACACAGCTCTAATAGCAGTATTCTGCACAGTCCACCTTGTTGCACATAGGGGTTTCAGGGTGGTCAGATTTGTATCTTTGAACGTGGCAATTGATTCAAACATGCTCTTAAACTTCCCTGACTGGCCATAGAGGACACCTAACTGATGGACCCAGGAAAGGGAATCCCGGATCAGTGGGGAGGCTGAGCAGCCAGCCTGTGTAATCAGATTTACACAGTGTGCTCCACAATGCACATAGAGGGCAAATGGCTGCTGCCTCCTCACAATTGGCTGTGCACCTGTGTATTTTCCTGCCATGTTTGAGGCACCATCGTAACTCTGCCCACATAAGCCAGACTTGGGCAAATTGAACCTCAACAACACATCAGTTGCCACTTTCGCAATGCCCTCTCCTGTTGTCTCCGACACCCTGTTTAGCCCAATAAACTCCTCGTGAGGGACAAGGTCATGGTCAACATAACGCAGACAGACACTCTCCTGTTCCGCACCATAGACATCTTGAGTACAATCAACAATTACTGAAAATTGTACAATCGGAAGAGACCTAATCTCAGCTGCAATGCCTCGAATGACTGTATTGGCCATGATGTTTAGAATTTCATTCTGTGCTTTGGGGCCTGTGTACATTGTGGTACGCTGTTAACCACTTCAGTAAAATGGGATCATCCTCTTCTGCCCTAAGTTTCAAAAGCTGGTACACATTCCGACTGTCATCCTTGTGGCCTCTAAAGGCTTGTCCCTGTCAAAGTACATGCCGCACGGAACTAACCATTTTCATCAAGCAATTCTGTTTCTGTGGTCTTTGCTATAATCTTTGCTATCTGGTTAAATAAAGGTTAAAAACATTTTTAAAAGTTCCCTAGCGACAATTTAGCTTTTCCAACGAGACCATTAAATATATTTAAGACAATGGTAGAAGAGCATGTAGTTCTGTCCAGTTTGGACTTCAGTTTATCGCTAACCTTATCACAGGGACTTTGAAGCACTACAGCTGCAAACGAAGCGGTCTTCTGGTCAGGCTCCGGAGACGGGCACATCGCACACCGCTCCCTAGCATACTACTCGCCAATGTCCAGTCTCTTGACAACAAGGTTGATGAAATCCGAGCAAGGGTAGCCTTCCTGAGAGACATCAGAAACTGTAACGTTCTTTGCTTCAACGGAAACATGGCTCACTCGAGAGACGCTATCGGAGTCGGTGCAGCCAGCTGGTTTCTTCATGCATCGCGCCGACAGAAACAAGCATCTTTCTGATAAGAAGAGGGGTGGGGGGGGGGGGGGGGGGGGGGTATGCCTTATGATTAATGAGACGTGGTGTGATCATAACAACATACAGGAACTCAAGTCCTTCTGTTCACCTGACTTAGAATTCCTCACAATCACATGTCGACCACATTATCTACCAAGAGAGTTCTCTTCGATTATAATCACACCCGTATACATTCCCCCCCAAGCAGACACATCGATGGCCCTGAACAAACTTTATTTGACTCTATGTCACGTCCTGACCTTAGTTCCTTTTTTATGTCTCTGTTTTAGTTTGGTCAGGGCGTGAGTTGGGGTGGGCATTCTATGTTTGTTCTGTGTGTTATAGTTCTATGTGTTTGGCCTGGTATTGTTCCCAATCAGAGGCAGCTGTCTATTGTTGTCTCTGATTGAGAACCATACTTAGGTAGCCTGTTCCCACCTGGTGTTTGTGGGTAGTTATTTTCTGTTTAGTGTATGTTGCACCTGACGGAGCTGTTTCGGTTGTGCCTATTGTTACTTTGTATTTAGTGTTCATTTCTATTTAATAAAATGCCGTACCACGCTGCACCTTGGTCCGATCCTTCCTACTCCTCCTCAGAAGAGGAGGAAAATCGTTACACTCTATGCAAACTGGAAACCACATGTCCTGAGGCTGCATTCATTGTAGCTGGGGATTTTAACAAGGCTTATCTGAAAACAAGACTCCCTGAATTCTATCAGCATATCGATTGTGCAACCAGGGCTGGTAAAACCCTGGATCATTGTTATTCTAACTTCTGCTACGCATATAAGGCCCTCCCCCACCATCCTTTCGGAAGGCTGACCACGACTCCATTTTGTTGCTTCCAGCCTACAGACAGAAACTAAAACAGGAAGCTCCCGGGCTCAGGTCTCTTCAACGCTGGTCCGACCAATCTGATTCCATTCTTCAAGACTGCTTCGATCACGTGGATTGGGATATGTTTCGCATTGCGTCCAACAACAACATTGACGAATACGCTGATTCGGTGAGTGAGTTCATTAGAAAATGCATTGGCGATGTCGTACCCATGGCAACTATTAAAACATTCCCAAACCGTGGATTGATGGAAACATTCGCGCGAACCACTGTTTTTAACCAGGGCAAGGTTATGCCCAGGAATCCACCGGAAAGAGCGGTCACGACAACACAGACAAAAATTCCAAATTATATCCATAATGTCCATAGAAACATGTGAAACGTTTTTTATAATCAATCCTCAGGGTGTTTTTCAAATATCTATTAGATAATATATCAACTGGGACAGTTGGCTTTTCACTAGGACCAGGAGTAACAATGTCCGCCTTTCTCTTTTGCGCACAACTCACTCTGAGAGCCCCCACCTATCCACTTACGCAATGTGGTCGTTCACGCTCATTCTTCAAAATAAAAGCCTGAAACTATGTCTAAAGGCTGTTGACACCTTAGGGAAGCCATAGAAAAAGGAATCTGGTTAATATCCCTTTAAATGGGCAATAGGGATGCATAAGAACAGAGAGATTTCAAAAACAGGGGCACTTCCTGATTGGATTTTCCTTAGGTTTTAGCCTGCAATATCAGTTCTGTTTAACTCACAGACAGAATTTTGACAGTTTTGGAAACTTTAGAGTGTTTTCTATCCCAATCTGTCAATTATATGCATATTCTAGCATATTCTGGTCCTGAGAAATAGGCCGTTTACTTTCCAAACATAAAAATAGTGCCCCCCTAGCTTCAAGAGGTTTTAAAGTGAAGGCTATTTATCCATTGAGCAGTAGCCATTGTTTTTATTCATACTGTTTGTAAGCAATAGCTTCTGCTCTCTTAGGTTCTATTTGATCCTCTTATTATATCAAAACCTCTCAGACTAGAAACTATGATTAGAAACTATGAACAACTATGAAGCCATGTCTGTGTGTGTGAGTAATGATCTATTATTTAATTGGGTAATATTACTCTCTCTCTCTACTACCTCTCTCAGTGTATACCAGCGTAACAAATATTTAACAACGTTTCAATGTTTTGCAACAGTTATGAAAGACCATTTTTAGGAAATGATTAATATAATGTGTTACATAGTGTGCATCTGTGATAACTTGAAGTAATAAATCTCTCTCTCTCTCTCGCTCGCTCTCTCTCTCTCTCTATGAAAAAGACATGACACTGAGTCCTGGGTGTTGAACTTTTGCTCACTCTATAGCCACCCGGGTGATTATCTGACCCTGATGGTCATCTACGAACGTTGAAACATCTTGAATAACAATAAGGTGCACATGTACCCTTAAATATCCACTCAGAGCAGCCCTCTGAGCATGGTTCCTCTCTCGTTAAATGTCCACTCAGAGCATGGTTCCTCTCTCGTTAAATGTCCACTCAGAGCATGGTTCCTCTCTCGTTAAATGTCCACTCAGAGCATGGTTCCTCTCTCATTTTAATCCTAGGTTTATGACTTCTAGGGAGTGTTTCCTAGATGCTGTGCTTCGACGTATGCATTAATGGGTCTTACATTTTTAGACTGGGTATCTGTAAAACACTTTGTGACAACTGCTGATGCAAAAAGGGCTTTTAAGAAGTACATTTGGTTGATTGACAGATTTGTATTATATAAAGAAAAATATATAACAATATTATTATTATTATAATATTTCTTATTATTATTATGTTACAGGTGAGATACCCAGAAATGTCAACGTCTTGTCAAGTACTCAAATCTGTACAGCAGCCCCATATAATCACGTACAGTAGCTCCAACTTACAAGAATGTGTTTACCAGGCAGTGATGAAAACAGTTTATGAGCGCTAATTCAAACAGACAATGATATATCTTTGTTACAATTACAGTTTAAAATGTGTTGTTACAAAATCACTTCTCATTGTGCACATTTCAAGGTTTCACAAACATAAAAAAAACTATTTAGTTAATGTTTCTCAGACTAACACAATGTTGAGTTTCCTATTTACTAAATAACGATCATTAAGACACAACACAAAACGTTGTAATATAATCTGTGTACATGTCATTCTATACTGAAAACAGGTACATTCTGAAAGATGTTGATGTGATAACACATTTTTTATTCATGTCTCAATTTAGGATAAAAGGCTAAATAATGAAAAATAATTGAATTATCAATTGCATAATATGCAATTATCTATTGACTTTTTTATTTGTAAATCATTATTACAACACAAATGAAACCTAGAGTTTGGCTTTTATGGTGAATGAAAAAAAGTTGGATATGTATTAGGTTGTGAAGATCTTAGATTACTTGTAAAAAAACAACTCAACATTGAACTAAATCAAAATATGTATTCGTAGTATGACCTCTGAAGAACATGTCTACAACTCACAAATATTATAAAAAAAATGTGTAAGAAATTGAAAGACAATATATGTACCCCATCTCAATATTCACAAGAGACATATTCTGAACTAATGCTACTTTCACATAACAAAATACAATGTCAGTGTCAGTGTATGCATCCTTAAATGCTGTGGGGACTGTGTTATATTTTGTACATGCCCCCCCCCCCCCATAGATATTCCTTAACATCCTAGATACTAGTACATTAGTAGTACATAACAGTGTACTAGTGTAGTACTACAGTACGAACCTGTCTTGACAGCCTCGTTTGGAACTATAAAGCTTCTTGTTTATTGTCGGAACGAGCCTTCTGGATTTGTGTTGTACCGTATATAAAACATCAGTGACTCTTTGATTCACCAAAGGTTCTTGTTCTCTACAGTTTAACATAAACAGTATTTCCCTCCCCTCTCAAAATATACTTTTGGATTATTAACATTTACATTTAAAAAATTAAAAAGGAATACTAAAATAGCCAATGTATCACCATGTCATATACAGTTGAATTCAGAAGTTTACATACAGCTTAGCCAAATATGTTTAAACTCAGTTTTTCACAATTCCTGACATTTAATTCTAGTAAAAAGTCCCTGTTTTAGGTCAGTTAAGATCATCACTTTATTTTAAGAATGGGAAATGTCAGAATAATAGTAGAGAGAATGACTTATTCCAGATTTAATTTCTTTCATCACATTCCCAGTGGGTCAGAAGTTTACATACACTCAATTAGTATTTGGTAGCATTACCTTTAAATTGTTAAACTTGGGTCAAACGTTTCTGGTAGCCTTCCACAAGCTTCCCACAATAAATTGGGTGAATTTTGGCCTATTTTGCCACAACTTTGGAAGTATGCTTGGGGTTGTTGTTTGTTTGGAAGACCCATTTGCGACCAAGCTTTAACTTCCTGACTGATGTTTTGAGATGTTGCTTCAATATATCCACATAATTTTCCTTCCTCATTATGCCATCTATTATGTGAAGTGCACCAGTCCCTCCTGCAGCAAAGCACCCCCACAACATGATGCTGCCACCCCCATGCTTCACGGATGGGATGGTGTTCTTCAGCTTGCAAGCCTCCCCCTTTTTCCTCCAAACATAACGATGGTCATTATGGCCAAACAGTTCTGTTTTTGTTTCATCAGACCAGAGGACATTTCTCCAAAAAGTACGATCTTTGTCCCCATGTGCAGTTGCAAACCATAGTCTGTCATTTTTATGGCAGTTTTGGAACAGTGGCTTCTATATAGGACTTGTTTTACTGTGGATATAGATACTGTTGTACCTGTTTCCTCCAGCATCTTCACAAGGTCCTTTGCTGTTGTTCTGGGATTGATTTGCACTTTTTGCACCAAAGTAGGTTAATCTCTAGGAGACAGAACACGTCTCCTTCCTGAGCGATATGACGGCTGCGTGGTCCCATGGTGTTTATACTTGCATACTATTGTTTGTACAGATGAACGTGGTACCTTCAGGCGTTTGGAAATTTCTCCCAAGGTTGAACCAGACTTGTGGAGGTCTACAATTTTCTGAGGTCTTGGCTGATTTCTTTTGATTCTCCCATTATGTCAAGCACTGAGTTTGAAGGTAGGCCTTGAAATACATCCACAGATACACCTCCAATTGACTCAAATGATGTCAATTAGCCTATCAGAAGCTTCTAAAGCCGTGACATCATTTTCTGGAGTTTACAAGCAGGTTTAAAGGCACAGTCAACTTAGTGTAGGTAAACTTCAGACCCACTGAAATTGTGCTACAATGAATTATAAGTGAAATAATCTGTCTGTAAACAGTTGTTTCAAAAAATGACTTGTGTCATGCACAAAGTAGATGTCCTAACCGACTAGCCCAAACTATAGTTTGTTATCAAGAAATTTGTGGGGTTGTTGAAAAACAAGTTTTAATGACTCCAACCTAAGTGTATGTAAACTTCCCACTTCAACTGTACATCATATTCCGAGGGGGGTCTAAATTGTTGTTCAAATGTTGCACATAAAAATTTTTAGTACCTAGATATTGTGTTATATGTTAAAATGTCTAATAAACAACTACATTGTATACATTAATAATATTGTTTTGTCAGAAATATATAAATATAATAATAATGAAGTTTACCTGCACCTGTATGCAGACGAAACAGTTGTGTACTCTATCGTCCGCCCTGCTGGTCATGCTCTATCTGAACTACAGCATGCTTCCATTGTCACGTTCTGACCTTAGTTCCTTTGATTTGTCTTTGTTTTAGTATGGTCAGGGCGTGAGTTGGGTGGGTTGTCTATGTTCCGTTTCCTACGTTGTGTTAGCGTTTGGCCTGGTATGGTTAGTTGTCTCTGATTGAGAATCATACTTAGGTAGCCTTTTCCCACTTGTGTTTCGTGGGTGTTTATTTTCCGTGTCAGTGTTTTGTTCCACATGGAACTTTTTTGGTTTTGTTTTTTCACGTTGTCGTTTATTGTTTTGTTCAGTGTTCTGTATTCTTATTAAAAACCAAGATGAACACTTACCACGCTGCGTATTGGTCCGATCGTTGCTACTCCTCCTCCTCCTCAGAAGAAGAGGAAAACCGTTACATCCATTATTTTGCAGAAAACCTTTATTGACCTTAAATTATTATTGAATACGTGTAAAACGAAGTGTATGTTGTTTTCTAGAGTGCACAAAAATATTGTAATGATTGAAGTGTATGTGCGTACCTAGTATGGTGTATCAGTATAGACGTTAAGTTTACTTTTTAAAACATCGTACACCTGGCGATCGTGTCAGCGTGCATTGCGCCCGGCCTGCCACAGGAGTCGCTAGAGCGTGATGGGACAAGAACATCCCTGCAGGCCAAACCCTCCCCTAAACCGGACAACGCTGGGCCAATTGTGGATAACTTCAAGGCACGCTTTGATGACTTCACTGTTGGAAGAGAACTGCTGCTGCTCATCCAGAACCCCTTCTTGGTCACAAATGTGAGATAGTTGTCAGGAGAAGCAAAACAGATCTTCAGATGGGTAGATGTTGCGTCACTGAAATTGTATATAACATGTTTTCTAAGTCGTAGACGACTACGTTTGTTACTATGCTGTACCAAAGCGCCGAAAAAGGAAGATATCCATCCGGACCTTTGCCACCTAGGAAATTTGTGTCACTGGACCCTCTCAATTAGTAGTTGAGTGCCGCTGCACTACACTGTCTGTCCCTGCATGTCTGATAGCCTATCCAGTGCATAGCCTACAGACCTCACTGTCAGACTGTTTTTGATATTTGTCTCAGAAGAGCATACACATTTTAAATATTTGCCCATGCACATGTATGCCCATGAATTTGCCCTTTGATATTGCAATGTCCTTGAATGTGTTCGTAATTCTAATATTTTATTATTGTTGTTGTATTGTCAAGGATTGTTTAGTGGCACAAAATGAACACAGTTATTAATCATTTCTCTTGTCACTGATTTAAAACAAAGCATTTCTCCACTTCTATATCCCTTAGATTTACTGTATGTTGAAAGCTACGTGTTACTGATGCTTAAAAGCTCCTCTTTCATGCATTATGTGTTAACCTAGTCCTTTTACATCTAATGGAATGCTTGATAAGATATCACTTAAGATCTGCACAGGCTCGGGTAAAGATACCTTTTGAGTTGAAGGGTTTTGTTTTACCAGTAAAATGCTATATTATTGGGTAGATGTTTGCTACTGGTATTTTCTTCCTCCTTTTATTATTCTGATCTCAAAACTCTGTGTCCCGAAAGGAAGACATCCGTCTGATTTCCATTATTGTTATGGAGCACAAAAACATGAATATCGAACTGATGAAGTTTGTTACTTTTGTCGGTAGTTTATTACATTACATGATGATCCACATAAGCAACATGATAATAATGATAAGATGATATAGAAATCATAATTAACATAAAGCTCTGAGTCTACACACTATGAAACTCGCTTTGTATAATATCTACGATTATAACATAAGATGGTAAGATAAAACATTAGGCTTCACATGAAGTACTGCACACAAACTCTCATTGTACAATATATGGAGAAGAAATGTGTATGTGGAGCAAGATTTCTACCTACATGTTCTGTTGGAGACAATGTAAGCAGAGTTTACAGTATGCAGGGAATAAGAGGTATCTTATTTTTCAGTTTCTATTCCAGGTGGGTATAGTGGTCTGCCTGGGGGCAACACCAGCAGAGCAGGCTATGAAATATGAGCTGGTCTCCAAGCACTCCTCCGTGAGCTTAAGGCACACAAAGCAGAACTCTTTATTGCACCTTGGACAGAGAATATTCTTACAACCAGTCTTGTCGTGTTCCACCCGTTGGCCACAGGTGGGACAGGCGCGAATGGAGGGGCAGTCGGTGACACCTGCCACCTGAGGGAGAGACGTGGTTTCGCAGTTCTTCAGCAGTTCCAGGTCCTGGTTGATACAGCCATCGTTGTCACAGCGGTCAGAGCGTGGCGCGGGACCTTTCCACTGCTTCAGGCACTGCCAGCAGAACTCATACCTCTGACCTTTGTCTGCAGTGCACACTGTGCAGAGGACACTGAGGTTGGTGAGGTCCTCTCTCTCTACAAAGGTTTCGCAGACAGGGCACTGTTATAAAAGAGGGTAGGGTAAGAGGGGGAGATTAGAAAATCCTATTACTGTCTGCATGCAGAGATTCATGATGATATAGCTGAATAAAACATATGCAATTACTTTTTTTGGATAACACAGTAAAGAATCTCTGACCAAACCTATGTACTGTAGTTAAAACTTCTTATGGCTGAGGGGCAGTATTGAGTAGCTTGGATGAATAAGGTGCCCAAAGTAAACGGCCTGCTCCTCAGTCTCAGTTGCTAATATATGCATAGTATTATTAGTATTGGATAGAAAACACTCTGAAGTTTCTAAAACTGTTTGAATGATGTCTGTGAGTATAACAGAACTCACATGGCAGGCAACAACCTGAGGCGAAATCAAAACAGGAAGTGAGAAATCTGAGGTTGGTATGTACTCAACACAGTTCTCATTGAAATCCACTTGAGATATTAATGAAGTTGCTTCCTAGGGCTTCCACTAGATGTAAACCGTCTATAGAAATTTGAATGAGGCTTCTACTGTGTTGTGGGACTGAATGACAGCAGAATGAATCAGGTGTCTGGCAGTCAGCCATTTTCTGGTCACGCGCATTTCACATGATAGCGACCTGCGTTCCATGAATCCTGAAGACACAAAGGAATACTCTGGTTGGAAGATTAATGATAAAAACATCATAATGATTGATTCAGTACTTAGTTTGAAATGTTTCTTCGACCTGTAATATAACTTTTTGAAGTTTTTGTCCGACGTAACGCTGACCAGAACGAGCGTTTGGATATGTATACCAAACGCGCTAACAAAAGTAGCTAATTGGACATAAATAACGGACATTATCGAACAAATCAAGCATTTATTGTGGACCTGGGATTCATTGGAGTGCATTCTGATGAAGATCATCAAAGGTAATGTCATATTTAGCATGTAATTTATGGTTTATGTTGACTACAACATGGTGGCTATTTTGACTTGATTGTTCTGAGCGCCGTCTCTGATTATTGCATGGTTTGCTTTTTCTGTAAAGTTTTTTTGAAATCTGACGCAGCGGTTGCATTAAGGACAGGTATATCTATAATTCCATGTGTATAACTTGTATTATCATCTCCATTTATGATGAGTATTTCTGTTTAATGATGTGGCTATGCAAAATCACTGGATGTTTTTGGAACTAGTGAATGTAACGCGCCAATGTAAACTCTGATTTTTTTTATTGAAATATGAACTTTATCAAACAAAGCATGCATGTATTGTGTAACATGAAGTCCTATGAGAGTCATCTGATGAAGATCATCAAAGGTTAGTGATTCATTTTATCTCTATTTGTGCTTTTTGTGACTCCTCTCTTTGGCTGGGAAAATGGCTGTGTTTTTCTGTGGCTTGGTGGTGACCTAACATAATCGTTTGTGGTGCTTTCGCCGTAAATCCTATTTGAAATCGGACACTGTGGTGGGATTAACAACAAGAAAACCTTTAAAACGATATAAGATACATTTATGTTTGAGGAACTTTAATTATGAGATTTCTGTTGTTTTGAATTTGGCGCCCTGCACTTTCACTGGCTGTTGTCATATCATCCCGTGAACGGGATTGCAGCCCAAAGAGGTTTTAAGAGGTGATCTGTCCCCACCCACCTGTTCATAGCTCTGTAGTTGTATGTATATTATGCCTTATTATTACTGCCACTCCATTAAAGCCATTAGATGCAGTTTATCACAGCGCACTGCACTTTATTACGGGCAAAAAGTTTAGTACTCATCACTGCATTCTCTACCAGAAAGTTGGTTGGCCCACTGATACATTGGTTGATACATTGCTATATTTTCATTTATAAAGCCCTTTTACAAAATGTCCCAATGTACCTAACATCTTTACTAAACTTTAGACATACGAGTTACCACACCCGGTCTCTGGGATGGTTAATGCTGTAAATTCCTTTGGTCTCAACCTAGTTAGGTAAATCAGCCTTTAGTTTTCTTGCACCTTATTTGTGGAACAATTTTCTAAATGTCCTTACCGCACAAACGTGAGATGTCTGAGTTTGGTGTGGAGCCTGAAGTCAGAGATTGCTGAGTTTTGGAAAATGAAAGGAACATATGTAGATTTCCCTCAACTGCAAGATAAAGAATGGTTGGCTGATTTTGCCTTCTCCGTGGACATCATGGCCCTCATGAATGAACTGAATTCCAAACTACAAGGGAAGGGCCTTTTCACACATCAGATGTACAGCCTTGTCAAAGCCTTCAAGGGAAAATTACTTCTCCTGACACGTCAAGTAGAAGCCAACAATCTCACCCACCTTTCTACACTACTAGTCTGTTCCCTATCAGATGACCAGCGGGAGAAGTATACATCGCTGCTGCATGCTTTGAACGGTGAGTTTCCTCGTCGTTTTTGGGGATTTCAAAGTGTTGGAAAATGACACGCTGTTGGTTTCCTCTCCTTTCACCTTCACTGTGGATAACGCTCCACTGACCTGCAACTTGAGCTTATCGATCTTCAGTCTGGTGCAGTGATTGGAGAACTATTCAAAACAATGTCACTGACGAGGTTCTATGCATCTCTCGATGAACAAAACTTTCCCATGATTAGGAGTCATGCTCAGATGATGTTTGTACTGTTTGGGTCAACCTATGTATGTGAACAGACATTTTCAGTGATGAAATATAATAAGTCAAGGCAAAGATCATCTCTTACTGACTCTCACCTCTCAGCAATCCTGTGCATAGCGAATTCAGAAACTATACCTGACTTCACTGCTCTAGTCAATGCCCATCAAAGACTTCACTCCTCACACTTGAGTTGTTTAAATGTAATGTTGAGCTCTCTCTCTTTCTTGTGTTTTTGCGCATACCCGTTGACAAGAGTTCTGTCCGTGGTGCTGAATGCAAAGTGTACTTTTCACTCAGTGTAGTTCATTGCATGTTTAATAATGAAAATACCTACCAAAATGAGAACATGGATGTGGTTTATTTCTGTGCATGTTAAACAAGTAAAATAAGTGGCATATCTGGATGTGATTTACAGTAGATATATCTGTCAACACAGTCATACACATGATGTATAATCCTGTAATATCATTCTGGCCCGCAATGGCCAAAATATATTGTAATGTGGCCCTCCATGGAGAAGAATTGCCCCGGCCTGTTCTAGGTTCATTCAGAAAGCTGATTGAGGACCTTATTACTGATGAATGTGTTTCTTTCTTTCTGCTTGCATTATGTATTTATATTGCTGTGTGTATTTTCTGTCATTTATGTAATTCAGGGCTCAGCTGTAAAAAGAGACCTTGGTCTCAGTATGACTCCCTGATAAAATATAGGTATAATAAATAAAATAATAATAATAATCTATACAGAAGTTTAAAAAAAGAAGCTTGCAAATAAATCATTTGAACAATGAGACATGCACTCACTGATTTGTATTCACAGTATGTGGCAGCAGCCAAAGCTGCCATGGTCTTCTCAAAGTGCTCCATCTCCTCAGTGGTCAGAACAGCCAGCCTACGTACCTCCTGGTAAGACCACTCAGCACCACACATATCATAGGTGCCCTCCTCAAGTGCAGGGCACAAAAACTTGAACTGACTCTGGGAGGACAAAGAAGAAAGGTTTTCAAGGAAAATGGATGGACATTGGATATCAAAATAGTGCAATATATTTAATATGCATGATGTAATTCATATTAAAATATATAACTTGTTTGATTAATATGGTTAGTTTGGCTCTATGTCCACCTATTTAATATTAATTTATGATAAATGATAGGCCCTATATACCCACTGATTCTTAAAGGGGCAGTGCATGTATTTTTTATTATTAGAATTCCACACTATGAGGTCATAAGGACACTTATGCTACTTATCTAAACAATGGAAGGTGCACAATCCATGGCTACAAAGCTAGCTGGCTAGTTACATTGCCTTGCGAAAGTATTCGGCCCCCTTGAACTTTGCGACCTTTTGCCACATTTCAGGCTTCAAACATAAAGATATAAAACTGTATTTTTTTGTGAAGAATCAACAACAAGTGGGACACAATCATGAAGTGGAACGACATGATTTTTTTAACAAATCAAAAACTGAAAAATTGGGCGTGCAAAATTATTCAGCCCCTTTACTTTCAGTGCAGCAAACTCTCTCCAGAAGTTCAGTGAGGATCTCTGAATGATCCAATGTTGACCTAAATGACTAATGATGATAAATACAATCCACCTGTGTGTAATCAAGTCTCCGTATAAATGCACCTGCACTGTGATAGTCTCAGAGGTCCGTTAAAAGCGCAGAGAGCATCATGAAGAACAAGGAACACACCAGGCAGGTCCGAGATACTGTTGTGAAGAAGTTTAAAGCCGGATTTGGATACAAAAAGATTTCCCAAGCTTTAAACATCCCAAGGAGCACTGTGCAAGCGATAATATTGAAATGGAAGGAGTATCAGACCACTGCAAATCTACCAAGACCTGGCCGTCCCTCTAAACCTTCAGCTCATACAAGGAGAAGACTGATCAGAGATGCAGCCAAGAGGCCCATGATCACTCTGGATGAACTGCAGAGATCTAAAGCTGAGGTGGGAGACTCTGTCCATAGGACAACAATCAGTCGTATATTGCACAAATCTGGCCTTTATGGAAGAGTGGCAAGAAGAAAGCCATTTCTTAAAGATATCCATAAAAAGTGTTGTTTAAAGTTTGCCACAAGCCACCTGGGAGACACACCAAACATGTGGAAGAAAGTGCTCTGGTCAGATGAAACCAAAATTGAACTTTTTGGCAACAATGCAAAACGTTATGCTTGGCGTAAAAGCAACACAGCTCATCACCCTGAACACACCATCCCCACTGTCAAACATGGTGGTGGCAGCATCATGGTTTGGGCCTGCTTTTCTTCAGCAGGGACAGGGAAGATGGTTAAAATTGATGGGAAGATGGATGGAGCCAAATACAGGACCATTCTGGAAGAAAACCTGATGGAGTCTGCAAAAGACCTGAGACTGGGACGGAGATTTGTCTTCCAACAAGACAATGATCCAAAACATAAAGCAAAATCTACAATGGAATGGTTCAAAAATAAACATATCCAGGTGTTAGAATGGCCAAGTCAAAGTCCAGACCTGAATCCAATCGAGAATCTGTGGAAAGAACTGAAAACTGCTGTTCACAAATGCTCTCCATCCAACCTCACTGAGCTCGAGCTGTTTTGCAAGGAGGAATGGGAAAAAATGTTAGTCTCTCGATGTGCAAAACTGATAGAGACATACCCCAAGCGACTTACAGCTGTAATCGCAGCAAAAGGTGACGCTACAAAGTATTAACTTAAGGGGGCTGAATAATTTTGCACGCCCAATTTTTCAGTTTTTGATTTGTTAAAAAAGTTTGAAATATCCAATAAATGTCGTTCCACTTCATGATTGTGTCCCACTTGTTGTTGATTCTTCACAAAAAAATACAGTTTTATATGTTTATGTTTGAAGCCTGAAATGTGGCAAAAGGTCGCAAAGTTCAAGGGGGCCGAATACTTTCGCAAGGCACTGTAGCTGTAGCAACTTTGTAAGCTAGCTTGACGTACTAGAAAGTAATATGAACAAGTTAAGGCAAAAGGTAACTACCCGAAACGTGGTTTATTATGTTCTGAAGCAATTTGGCTATCTTGTCTTGATTGTAGAAAATGAAGATGTTTTATGCAAAGGGGCCCTGACATGGGAAGTTTGAAAGGAGGGAGAGAGACAGCTATAGTATTACTAGAGGCGTTGGTTATGTCATTATTTTCCATACATGGGCCTTATTCCAGAGGAAGATTTGCATGGGGTTCATTTTTCTAAACTGCCCCCTGTAATTGTTTATTTTTACATGTTTTAATTCAAATGAGTCTATGATGGAAACCTGGTGGTTTTTATTCTAGGCGTGAATATATTTTAACATCGTGTCTAGACAATAAAAGGCTACAATGATCACTCATGCTTGGCTGCCAAATGTATAGGTGTCTCCATAGGTCTAATATTTAAATTGAGGAAATGTGATCATAATCATTATTTTACCTATCCATGTCAGACGTCCCACCTAATGAAAAGGCCCCACATCTTGCTGATGTGAACTGCTGGGCAGCGCACTTGCACTTGGCATGCGTTTATGGGTGAGAAAGTGAACTTGCCATTCCAAAAATGAGAATGTTCAACTTCAATTAATTGGCACAAAGCGTGTGTCAGACAAAAGCATTTATGCATTGCACAGGTGGTGGTTGCCTAAATTCACTGTAGTAGGTTTGGCCTAATATATACTGAGTATACAAAACATTAAGGACACATGCTCTTTCCATGACATAGAGTACGTTTACATGCACAGAAGTGGCGGTCGGCTCATTTAAGATGAGGGGGAGACGATAAAATGTTTTATGACTATGGCCTTATTTCTATTACAGCATATTGGAGGACTGTCATTCATAGTCCATTAACCCAGCTCAATGTAACATCGACAGGTTTAGGCTACTACCTGATACTCAAAATGTTCCCTGTACCCATCATGAGGTTGCTACAACCTAGCCAATTGAATGAAAGTTTACAACACAGGTCGAGAGAAATTTGAGGAATCAAGGTGACAGACATTAGCCCTATTCGGACAGGGTAACGTTTAATGGGGGAGCTCAGGTAATGTAATTATGTGCACGAGCACAAATGACCACATTTGTCATTTTAGTCCCATCTGAATCTGCCATGTCAGTCATCCCTGTGTTTTGAGGGATATTACAGAGTTTAACAGGTGCTGCACCCAGTTGGGGTAAGAACATGGGACCAAATTGACGCTTAAAACAAAGCGCTATGCACATAGCCTACAGATGAAAGATCTGTTTTGTTACATATCAACAGTCCTAGTGCCGTACTTCTCTTTAAAAAAATGAAATGGACAATATTGTGCCAATGAATTGATAAATTGCGAAATATGTCAGTTCATTAAATGTCTGCATAGATTACAGTTCATGATTCTTATTGATATGCATTCTTATTTTGACTTTCTCTGAACTGAAGGCCATTAGGTCAACATTAGGCTATCCCCAGACACTTGAAATACCTTCACGCCTAGAAGAGCCTCCAGGCTTCCGTCATAACGGTCAATTTTGAATGAGGGAAAAAAAAATATTACAGGGGCAGTTTAGTAAAACTAATCCCATCCGAATCTTGGTAAAACTGACATACTGTGGTAATTACATAACCGAAGTTTTATAGTAATACTAGTCCGGTGCGAATAGGGCTATTGACATATTCAATATCGCCTTGCACAAGTTTGCCTGCATCTAGCGGATCTAGGGTGTAATCATTAGTCCAAAAGTTGAAAATTATAGTTTCTATTGGACAAACTCAGGTATGTTTATCCCTTTTTCGTTCCGTTTGCTTCCATTTAAGAAACGTTTTTCAACAGAATCGGCAGAATGAATACGTCCCCGATCACAAGCAAACACAGTTCACTTTCATAGTAACCATATACAAACAGCATGATCATTTTGCTCGTTGTATAATTCCTTCTTGCACCTACGCACTCTCCTCCTCTCACCTTTCCCTTGACTTGTGGACTTCAGTGCACAACACATGGGTCTGTGACCAGGCAAAAAAAACTTTCCAAGCTAAACCTTCGTATCATAACCGCTAACCGCTACACACAGCCTACATTGTTGTCACCATATTAGCTAACATCAAGTCAACATAGCTACTAGAACTAACGCGTTAGTTAACATGCTACAACATGCTACAACATGCTCCAGTGACAATAAATTAATTAAACCAAAAGCTTTTGAATGATTAGGACACTTGAACACCTTAATTGGCATTCCAGCGGTGTATTTGATCTGCGCATGTGGTAGTGCCAGCCGAGCAAGCCTCCCACTTTAGTGCGAGTAAAGGGAATTCAGAACAACTGAATGTATGTGGGTTTTAGAAGTAGTTTTCACATACAAACTTTATATGTTCGAACTCAGAATCAAATATGCTTCCCAAAAATAACATGGTAGCTGAGGTAGAACGTTTATTTGATTGCTGATTTTCTGCATTTATCAGTGCCATCAGGCAGCTCGATTTAAGATGTGTCTTTGTAAACAGGATTATTAGGGAAACCGTTATTCTTGCAAAGCATGTAAACGTTGTAATCTAACTATTATATTAATCTGACTATGCACAATAATCGCATTATTGTGTGCATGTAACCATACTCATAGACTGGCCAGGTGAATCCAGGTGAAAGCTATGATCCCTAATTGAGGTCACTTATTAAATCTTCTTTAATCAGTGTAGATGAAGGGGAGGTGACAGGTTAAATAAGGATTTTTAAGCCTTGAGATTGTGTATGTGTGCCAAGACAAAAGATTATAGTGTCTTTGAATAGGGTATGGTAGTGGGTGCCAGGCACACCGGTTTGTGCCAAGAACTGCAATGCCGCTGGGTTTTTCATGCTTAATCGTTTGCCGTATGTATCAAGAATGGTCCACCACCCAAAGGACATCCAACCAACTTTACACAGCTGTGGGAAGCATTGGAGTCAACATGGGCCAACATCCCTGTGGAACACTTTTAACACCTTGGAGAGTTCATGCCTTAAAGAATTGAGGCTGCTCTGAGGGAAAAGGGGGTACAACTCAATATTAGGAAGGTGTTCCTAATGTTTTGTACACTCAGTATATGAGCTTACGTTCAACTGTCATACCCAATGCTGATGCTATGCTTGGGCCATTGAGAGGCTTTGAAGCCACCGGTTGGGCATATTGCCACTCCCAAGTAGGAGCAGTCCTCCATAGGAATTAACGGAATCCTACAGTATTTCAATGAAATGCTGTAGGACAAATGACATGTATTTAAGTGTTTTTTCCCCCAGTAAAATTAGTACCAAAAATATATACTTTAAGGAAAATGTTTTTAGATATTTTTTTCTTTTTTTTGTTAAACTCACATAATATAATTTAAAAGTATGCATTAAGGTGTCTGTAATAAAATAAACGTGTCAAAAACAAATGTAAACAGTAATAAATGCATTTCTGTAGTTTTCTAAATATTTTTTACAATTCAGGCGGAGTATCAAGGTGGCTGCAAGGTGGCTTCAACACAGTGCCCCCTGTCAGTCCAGGGTTTATACACATCATTGGTCATACCCCATCAGAACTCCACATTAACGCTTGTTTTACTCTAATGTTTGTGAACAAAGTAAATGTAAATAAACACTGTACAGCCTCAGAACATGGTTAAAACTATAATTCTGATATCATGGTCAGTCCTTGCATCCATAGCTCTGTTTATGAATTTGGGAAAGGTTTCATTTCTCCAGCCTAACCCCTCAGCTTTTTACCAAAACAGTGCAGGGTGCCTGCTTTGTTATTATTTCAAATGCAGATTTCCCCTTTAAGGAATAGCGAGTAGGCCTACCTGGTCCAGTAGGCTGCGACACCATCCGGTCAGTGACTCCGGGGTTACCGCATGACCACAAGACATCTCTGCCTTCGGAGTCTCGGTGTCGTCATCTAGGGCTGAGAACAAAACGAGGAAATGTAATAATGAGAAGCTCTGGAAAACATGTTCAGTGGTTGAAAAAATACCCAAGTGTCATACTTAAGTAAAAGTAAAGATACCCTAATAGAAAATGACTCGAGTAAAAGTGAAAGTCACTCAGTAAAATACAACTTGAGTAAAAGTCAAAAAGTATTTGGTTTTAAATATACTTAAAGTATCAAAAGTAAATGTAATTGCTCAAATATACTTAAGTATCAAACGTTAAAGTAGAAATAATTTCTAATTCCTTATATTAATTAAGCAAACCAGATGGCACGATTTACTTGTGGCACACGCCAACACTCAGACATAATTTACAAACGAAACAGTTGTGTTTAGTGAGTCCGCCAGATCAAAAACTAGTGAGTCCGCCAGATCAGAGGCAGTAGGGATGACCAGGGATGTTATCTTGATAAGTGCGTGAATTGGACCATTATCCTGTCCTGCATTCAAAATGCAACGAGTAGCTACTTCTGGGTGTCAGGGAAAACGTATGGAGTAAAAAGTACATTATCTTTAAGAATGTAGTGGAGTAAAAGTAAAAGATGTAAAAAAATATATAAATAGTCAAGTAAAGTACAGATACCACAAACTACTTAAGTAGTACTTTAAAGTATTTTTACCTACGCACATTACACCACTGACTATGTTCCTCCAGGAACGAAGAGGACATTGACTAGTTGGGGCTAAGTAATAATGAATACCACATTTTTTCTTATTTTATTTTACCTGGATAATGTTGGTTTATTGATTAAATGGAGTGCTTACGATCTAAATCGTCCTGTCGGTTGACGAACTTGAGCGTGGTGTCTCCGGGGTCATATCGCTTTTCTCCCTCCTGCTGTTGGGTTGTCATCGTGTTGCTCTCTATCTTCACTGTCTTGTACAGTAATCCTACTTCTTCACACTCACCCGGGGGACGATGATATAACCACCGGAGGCAGGTGTGCTCTCCCTTGAATGAATGCTGTGCCTGGACCGCGTTCACGGAATAAAATTTCTCGCCGCGAGTAACTCTAAGCCCTTGTTTATCCCTTGGACTTGTTATTCAACACCAGAAGCGTTCACTTTCAAGTTTCAAGAAGACACGTGATATACTGTAAATGACGTTGACTGCATTCATTTGAGGATGTTCTCATAACATGTGCAGCGTTGTAATGCAGATAAACCTGTATCAGCTGGCGGATCTCAGTCACCACATGTATTGAGTCAAACGTGTTTATTGTTAATTTACTTTGATGGAATTCCCCTGAGATCCCAAGTCACTGTACCTACTCTCAGTTTAATTTCTGTACTCAAAAGTTAGGTTTGTTTATTATTTGTCATGTGCTTCTGAGAAGGAGGAGCATTTTGCCTTCCTTATTCTCTCACATACAAACAGTTACACCAATTGACAGAACAACTCGGACACCTGAGCAGCTCACGCACATTCATAACCATGGGAAAGATCTACCAGGTCATCGTGATTGGATTCAGAGGGGAGAAAATGGTTATAGACGTGAGCAATACGGAAGAACAAATGAACAGTATGACAGTACTGCAACTGAAAAATAAAATTTCTGAAAGACTCCCGGGGAACTCAGGTAGAGAGATATTCATTCCACAGTGGAATCATTAATCATCAATCATTATGAGAGTTTCATTAAATGTAATTCGATTATTAACTAAATTAAGTATTTAATTTAATTTCGGGGGTAATGGTTGAGCAGTGATTAAGGAAATTCTATTAGTTATCAACTGTATTGACTAAAGCATCTGACCTTTTTAGGGGACAATCTGGAGACCCTGCGACTGATTTTCACAAACAAACAGCTGGAGGACTCGTCAGTGCTCTCCTCATATGGGATCCAGAACCAGTCTGTCATTCAGCTAGTGATGAGGGTGCCTGGGGGATGGAGACATTGACGATTGGAGAGAAGAGAGAATCTCTGCCTGCATTTTGATGTCTTTTTAATACTGTAGTCTTGTTATATTAATCTCACTGCCAATCCCATTGCCAAACCACACGAAGGAACTGATGTTGATAAATGTATGGGCTCTTTCTTAAACAAAATATAAACAACATGTGGCCAGAAAGCATTTAGTTTATTCTCTGAACCTGCTACCAGAACTTCTCAATTCATTTTTATTTTATCTGTGACTTCATTGTATGGAAGTCTTCAACAACAACAATATTCAACAATAAATTAATGTTCTCCCAATTCTGGACTCTCTCTCTGACTCATTCATTTGGAAAAATAACAGTTACAGTATCCATATTTAAATATTTTGGTTGACTATTTATTCATTTATTTTCGTAAATGCAGAGAATTAATGCAGAAACATAAAGTTGTCAGTGTGTCCAATTGTGATTAGAAACACTAGGTGGGCCGCCTGAAACCTTACTATAATAATTCAATATACGATTAAAACATTGCATTATCTGATCAACTCATGCATTTAAAGTTATATTCTTCAAGAATCATAGAGCCAAGCCTATATATCTTAAATTAAGTCCAAACATGTATGTATCTATCGAAGATTGCCCCTTTAACGATAGAGTTTCGTTTGATGTGATTGAAAAACAATTCAACGTTTAATTATTTTCTGAGTGTGCCTTCACAAGGACAACTTTGCTAAAAAGGACTATTTAAAAAAGGCGTTCATATTTGTTATATTGTGATACTGACAGGAATAGCCGAAATCGAAAGTGAAGCCGGTTCAACGTCGTTGTTTTTCCTTAGAGGTGACAACTCGAAGGGACGCTTTTCGGCTACAAGAATACACGAATAAATCGGTACATTTGGATTGAATAATATGTATAGTCTAGCCTACATTCGATTTTCTTGTATTGCTCTATTAACTAAACAAACTAGAAACACTTTTGGATAACTCAACTGACAAATATAAATGTTGCATTTGATTTGATAATCCCATTGTATTCTTTCATTAGCCTATCAATGCAAGTGGAAACATTCTGGTGTTGGAAATCTTGAGAGCAATTCATTTTGATAAAATCTTACATTTCCAGGTCATTAAGTGGGTGTTCTATGGCGTTTATTTGGACTGTGAAACCTACTGTAAACAATGGAGCTGAACATTTCAACAAGACACTGCCGAGGCTCGAAAGCATACTTCCCACCCCAGGACCAGGTATGTGATTTACTGTATGTACAGTACAACACAATGCAGCTATATCTGTATCTTATCATTTGTGCACTAATTGACAACTTTATTCCTTTCAGAACACCATGGCCTGTATAATCAAGGGGCAACGTGTTATTTGAACAGTGTGCTGCAGGTCCTCTTCATGACTAAAGAATTCAGAGAGGCTGTTGAAAGGTTTTCCATTCTTACTCTGTGTGCCAAGGATACTGTATCTCCGTGAAAGTATTAGAAATAGATTGAATCTTACCAGAGCCATGTATCTAACTAAATACATGTCTCTGAGTCATCCTATAGAAACATTATCATTACACAGTACACTGAGATTAATACTAAACATCTCATATACTGTATATCTTAACTTCTTATGGCTGGGGGGCAGTATTGAGTAGCTTGGATGAATAAGTTTCCCAAAGTAAATGGCCTGCTCCTCAGTCTCAGTTGCTAATATATGCATATTATTAATATTGGATAGAAAACACTCTAAAGTTTCCAAAACGGTCAAAATATTGTCTGTGAGTATAACATAACTGATATTGCAGGCAAAACCCTGAGGAAAATCAAACCAGGAAGTGGCTTCTATTTTGAAAACTCCATGTTCCATAGCCTGCCTTTGCTCCATTTAAAGTGATATCAACCAGATTCCTTTTCTTATTACTTCCTCAAGGTGTCAACAGTCTTTAGACATAGTTTTGTGCTTTTATTTTGAAAAATGAGCGAGAAAGATAACATTGCGTCATTGTATGGCCGGGTGCCAGCAGCGTTTTGTATGCGCAAGAGAGTTTGGGCAGCCATTACCTTTCCCTCTCCCATTGCAAAAGACAGTTGTGGTTGATATATTAGCGATTATATATTTTTAAAACAACCTGAGGATTGATTATAAAAAACGTTTGACATGTTTATGTGGACATTACGGATACTATTTGCAATTTGTCTGCGTTGTCGTGACCGCTCTTTCCAGGGATTTCTGAACATAACGATCAAAACAAACGGAGGTATTTTGGGTATAAAAATAATCTTTATGGAACAAAAGGAACATTTATTGTGTAACTGGGAGTCTCATGAGTGAAAACATCCAAAGATCATCAAAGGTAAACGATGTGTTCAGAAATCCACAGGAAAGAGCGGTCACGATAACGCAGACAAATTCCAAATAATATCCGTAATGTCCACAGAAACATGTCAAAGGTTTTTTATAATCAATCCTCAGGTTGTTTTTAAAATATATAATCAATAATATATCAACCGCAAATGTCTTTCACAGTAGGAGAGGGAAAAACAATAGCTGTCCAAATTCTGTTGCGTGAGCAAAACTCATGTGACCACTTGACACAATGTTATCGTTCTGGCTCATTTTTCAAAATAAAAGCCTGAAACTATGTCTGAAGACTGTTGACACCTTGAGGAAGCGATAGGAAAAGGAATCTGGTTGATATCCCTTTAATGGAGCAATGGGAGGCTAAGGAACATGGAGTTTTCAAAATAAAAGCCTGGTTTGATTTTTCTCAGGGTTTCGCCTGCAATATCAGTTCTGTTATACTCACATACAATATTTTGACAGTTTTGGAAACTTTAGAGTGTTTTCTATCCCGATCTGTCAATTATATGCATATTCTAGCATCTGGTCCTGAGAAATAGATTGTTTACTTTGGGAACATTATTTTTCCAAACATAAAAATAGTGCCCCCTAGCTTCAAGAGGTTAACAGGATTTCAGCCCTAAGAAGTTAACAAAATCAGTCTTTCTTTTTTTTTTTACAGTAATAGGCCTCCTCAAGAAGAAGACACTGTTGATCTTCAGCTGAAAAAGTTGTTTACAACTTTACGTGAAATTGAAACTAACACAAAGGGCATCTCATCAATACTAGGCATTGATGATGGTGAGTTGAGCTTTCATAGCTGCTAAATAATACATTTAAAAATTCTGCAACTTTGTTAGATGTACAGCTTGTGATGTTATGTAGTATTAAGTATAGTGTTTGTAGTTATTTGTAGTAGAAGACCCTTCATTGTCCCCCCCATCCCTCCCCCCCCAGTATACATGCAATGTGATGCGGCTGAGTATTTTGAGAAGATTTTAGGCATGGTCAATCCTGAAGTGTCAAAGGTAGGCTACTGCATTTACTTACCTCATCTTGGGCAAAACCTGATAGCTAACCATGCAATGTTTATAAGTTATGATATGACAAGACTGACAATAGTTTGTCTCCAGATCTTCAAAGGACAATTGAGGCACATCACTACCTGTTTAGGAAAACATGTGATGAGTGATGGATTTGGTCCATTTTGGACACTGCCCCTCTCAATAGCAGATCCCTCTGACTCTTACAAAACCTACAGTGTGGTAGGAAAAATATATCTTAACCTAAAGCAAAAAAACATTGTTTTATGATGGCAAATATGATCATGACAGGACTAACCAACACTTTAAATGCCATAGCCTACGTTATTGTTATTCAATATTAGCATAATTGTCGTGGGAATGCATTATGTCGTAATTTGGCATGTGTGTAGGCTTACTCTCCTTTTTGTCTCAGTTTTCATGATCATGGTATTGTAGTTAATATTATAAGTTGATATAATATGACATTAAAAATAAATTAATGGAAAGAATATCAAGTTGTTGGAGAAAGATAACACAGAAACACAAAATGTTTTCAGAAAGATGGCTTTAAGGAGTTCTTCAAGTCTACATCTGTCACTGGGGAAAACCAGATGTACTGTGATGAATGTGAAAAGAAATTAGATGCAACCATTGTGAGTAGTGACATTTAGAATACCAAATTAAAGATAATTATATATATATATATGTCCTTCTCATTGAAATCATATCTAAGAAGCGGTAGTTCTGTGCACTATTAATATGCTTCCTGTTCTTAAGTTTAGTTTTCGTGTCTTTTACTTTCTGTTTTGTACACCAACTTCAAACAGAAAATACAATATTTTTGGTAATGGAAAAAATACAGTATTTCACAGCAGTTTAGATGGTACAATTATTCTCTACGCTATACGTGCTTACTTTGAAACATAAACTGAAATTAGGCAACCTATTCGAATTTTAGCAACCAGGAAATGGCGGAGCATTGCTGCTTAGTGCAGCTTTAATTATTGTACCAAAGGCTTCTCAGAAATGGATGTCAAGCTTTTCACTGAAGAAGATATTGTATTACAATGCCTCCCTCTGTCACCTATAGGAATGCAAGATGGAATATCACCCAGAAATTCTTACTCTGCTCCTCAAGCGGTTTGAATTTGACTACTACAGCATGTCATATGTCAAAATCAACTGCTGTGTGGATGTGCCTCACACACTCCAGACAGAGGTAGACTACTTACTAAACCTTTATTCAGCAGGTTCTGTTCTCATACAAGTCTACATTTAGGGCTTTGCAATGTAGCCATACTAAATTAAACGGATAATTCTGTTGTACTGTATATTGCCTTCACTTTATTGCCCATCAGAAAGATAAAATATTTTGTGATGTCTGTTTTTACATCTGTAGTTCAGTTAATGGCATGTCTTTTGATTTATCTGAACAGAAATGTGAATATGAACTCTATGCGATTGTGGACCATTTCGGAAGTCTTGGATGTGGACACTACACTGCTAAGATCAAGTCCTTTGAAGATCATAACTGGTATGAGTTCAATGACTCATACGTTACAAAGGTAGGCAATGTTATTTTATTTATTTAATTGAATACAGCCTATACCATCATTTTTCTAATATCATAAATTGTATTTGCCATTTTATTTGGTTCTGTGAGTGAATCAGTGGCGACCCGTTGTTCAGGGCAGGTGGCATTAATACGTGTCAGATGTCAGTTTGCAAACAATGTAAAAACAAAAAATCGTTGAGTTAATAAAGCCGCATACAAACATGGTCTATTTTTTTCTTTCTTGAGGAAGGCAGCTCCAAAATGTAGGTGTTTCAGCCTAGCTAAGTGATTTCTATGGTGGTGGGGCAGCCAGCGGAAAAATACGGAGCGTAGGGGTTGGTAATGTTCTCTAGCTGTGCCGTGATTGGCTCAGTGTTCTGTCACTCAAGGGGACACCATGTCACTGCAAATTCTACAGGGAGAGCTAGAAAATTCAAGCCCCTTGGGTGCTGCCATAGAGTTATATTAGAACTGCCCATCCAAGAAGGCTCAAGGTCATTGGCCACTGGTAAAAGGACGTCAAATCATGTTTTATCTACCGTAGCTTTGATTAGACTGGTATGTCAACATCATATTTTCAAACTCTTAGCTCGCAAGATTGGCAAGCAGTCATCATTATGAATCATGTTGACAATCTACTGGCACATCCTTTTCAATCCTTGTCATTTGAAGAGAAATTAAGGATAAAACGTCTTTGGACATAAACATTTCACAACAAGTCGGAAATTGCAAATTCAACAATGAATGGTTTGGCATCTCAAAGCAATCCCTATTTTACTTCCCCTGCCTGCTATTCAGTGGGGAGCGTGTGTGGTCCAAGTCTGGGTTCAAGGATTTAAAACATCTGTCGCTCTCAAAACATGAGAATTGTGCATCACATATAGACAATGCTGTTAAACTCGGATTGCTGGGGAAATCAAACATTGTGGCTCAGCTAGACACCGCATATAGATGAGCTATCAACCTTCACAACCAACAACAGGAGAATAGGTACGTGCTTGCCAGAATTATAGCATGCATTAAATTGTGTGGCAGTTGTGAGGCAGCACTGCAGGGCCTGTTTGTACAACTGTTCTGCCTTAGTGGCGTATATGTAGCCTATGGCCTGTTTTAGAGAAATGTCATCATTGAATATTGTAGCAGCTTTCATTGTCTGCCTACGTGCCTCCATTGTAAGAGTTTTAATTGTCTTCTTGTGTGCCCCCGTCATTTTAGCCTACTGTTGGGACTTGGTGTACAGGGAGAATATTGTAAGAACGGCCCATGTTCTGAATTATGTCACTGTCCATTTCAAAAGGTCATATAGCCTACAAATAGGCATATAGGCTACTGTTCAGACTTGGTAGTGCACATGTAGCCTATAGCCTGTTTTAGAGAAATGTCATCATTGAATATTGTAACAGCTTTCATTGTCTGCCTACGTGCCTCCATTGTAAGAGCTTTACTTGTCTTCTTATGTGCCCCCGTTAATTTAGCCTACTATTGGGACTTAGTGTACAGGGAGAATACTGTAAGAACGGCCCATGTTCTGAATTATGTCGCAGTCCATTTCAAAAGTGCTGGAGGAATAGGTGGCATATAGACTACTTCCATCTCAGCTCGCTCATGTCTTAATCGAAATTACAGCTCGCCTCTTAAACACTTATCGTTCTGTCCGCCATAGTTTGTATATCTGCATTGTTATATTGCTTACATTAGGTCTATCTCATTAGTATATTATTCATAATTTTAGGCAATGTTAGAATTATGCATTTAATTGTTTTGCTTACTTTGTGTGTTATAATTAGCTCAGGTGATTTTCTCCACGAGGAGGGGATAGTATATAATGAGGGGATAGTATATAATGTTGTTGGGTCTGTAAGTTACAGACCCAACAACAGTATATTATAGTATCCCCTTCTCGTAACCATGTTTGCCAGTGACAGTCTCTTCCCATTCAAATACTTTTGTTCAACAAAAAGTTCAGTAATAGACCCTTGTAATTCCAATTGATATTGTGAGGGTTGTTTTGTTTGCGCAATGCGCTGTCAGTGCATCTGTATATTGTCTATAAAAGTGGATCCTTGTAGTTGAATTGTCCTTCCTTTTTAGACCACGTAGGCCAAATAAAATACTTCAAATGGTAGGCTAACCGCTGAGTTTGTGTCTCTCTCTCTCTCTCTTTTTCCGTTGTGACTTAAAGAAGAGTAAAGTTAAGGCCTCAACATCTTGCTGAATGTATCTGAACTAACATCTATCTGAACTTCTGTCGCTGTCCATCTTGAAAGTGCTGAATAAATAGGCCTACCTCGTCGCAGCTCGTTTGCTTGCACTTGCTTATACTTACAGCTAAGTGTTGATTATTAAAAGAACAAACATCATGAATTTACTGAACATGAATGTAATAATGTTGGTGTATGGTTCAAAAGTCTAAACTCATGTTGACATTCATTATTATTGAAGGAGAACGCGGTTCTTATCCAGTTACACAAATCCACAAGGAGTCAGTAGAAACCATATTTATTACCTCTTCGGGCTAGAGGGCGGTATTTTATCATCCGGATGAAAAGCGTGCCCAAAGTAAACTGCCTGCTACTCAGGCCCAGAAGCTAGGATATGCATATAATTTGGATAGAAAACACTCTAAAGTTTCTAAAACTGTTAAAATGAAGTATGTGAGTATAACAAAACTTATGTGGCAGGCAAAACCCAGAGGACAAACCATCCAGGATTTTTTTGTTCAGGTGACAGTGTTTTCAATGAGGTTTCTATGTGGATCTAGATTTCTAAGGCACTTGCTTGCAGTTCCTATCGCTTCCACTTGATGTCAACAGTCTTTAGAAATTGGTTGATGTTTTTCCTTTGAGAAATGAAGAAGTAGCCATTTCCTATCTGGGTGGATAGCCAAGTGTACTGTTGTGGTTGGGGCGCATGCCCTGAAAGCTTGCACCATTTTGTTTTTATCCGCTATTGAACGCAGTTTATCCCGTCTTAAATTTGATTGATTATTTACTTTAAAAAATACCTAAAGTTGTATTAGGAAAGTTGTTTAAAATGTTTGGACCAAGATTACAGGTAACTTATTAGACATTTTGTAGTCATGTTGCGCGAGTTGGAACCAGTGTTTTTCTGAATCAAATGCGCCAAATAAATGGACATTTTGGAGATATAACGACGGAATTTACTGAACAAAAGGACCATTTGTGATGTTTATGGGACATATTGGAGTGCCAACAGAAGAAGATCTTCAAAGGTAAGGCATGAATTATACCGTTATTTCTGAGTTCTGTGTCGCGCCTGGCGGGTTGAAATATGATTGTCATGTGTATGTTTGATGGGGTGATGTCCTCAGATAATAGCATGGTTTGCTTTTGCCGTAAAGCCTTTTTGAAATCTGACACCGTGGCTGGATTAACAAGAAGTAAAGCTTTCATTTGGTGTATTGCACTTGTGATTGTATGAAAGTTAAATATTTCAAATATAAAAATAAAAAAAATTGCGCTCTGCAATTTCACTGGCTGTGGTCGAAACGTTCCACTAGCGGAACCCATAGCCGTAACTGGGTTAAGCAAGTCAGCCATAAGCTCCACTGTTGGGACAGCTTGATGTAGACCCTAACAGTTTCTGGTCACCGTTATAGTGCATTTTATGCATTTTTAGAGTTATGCAGTGGCTTCGCTGGCCTGCATCTAAACAAATTGGTTGTTTTGCCCACCAAGATTGACATGATAAAATCACCACTGGAGTGAATCAGACAAGGGTTATCACTTCAAGAACAAATATGATTATAGTTCATATTTGCATATATTTGGTGGGGAATCACCAGAAATGCCATGCTACTCCGTCAGAATCTTATCTAAGGCCATTGGAAATGTATTCTATTTATTTAATTTTGATGCATTGCTGCTCCTCCCTTACAGGTCCAACCAGCTCCACTGATTGACAGGTATGTTGTTTTTCACGTGTGTTTGTGTTTCCAGTTATGTATCCAAAGTTTATCGCCAAATGTATGAACCAGAACATTAACAGGCGTTCCAGTTAGTAATTAAATACGTATGATAACAAATGATTCTCTCTCTAGTTCTTGGAGTGCTTATCTACTGGTGTACAGGAAATGTAAGTTCATTTATGAACTATTTATGAACTGTGCTCTTTTTATCAATTGCCTTGAAACTGTATCACTGATGTCTTTCATTTTCCTTCCCTCGCAAAGCACATGCTTCAGATCGTGAGAACCATGGAACCAACCAAGTTCGCGGTTCACTCCGAGAGGATGGGGTTACAGAGGTTGGAGAGCATGTTCAAAAAAAGACAAGTGGAGATGATCATCACGGGGTTGATGGAAATAAAGGACAGGGACCACATGTTGCGGTCAGAAGAAAGGAAAATGTAGGAAAGGCAGATACAGGAAGAGATGACGATTTGATAGAGAGAAGACAGGAGACAGATGCACACAGGAGAGAGGATGTGGATGGAACAAGACGGTATGATGTGGTTTTGATAACAGAGAAACAGCAGACTCCAGAGATATGTCAGAAATTAGGCAGACTCCGTGTGTTTCATCATGACTATATTTTGCCCATCAGGTGTTCATCATGGAAAGAAGAGGATAATGCTGTGGAGAAAATAGAACAGGATGATGTAGTGAGAAGGGTAGATAAGGACAGAGAGGGTGTCGTGGTAAAGGGAGAAACGCATCTCGGTGAGACAAAGACAAGTCTGACCAAGTACGGAGAGTCTTCCAGCTCTACAAATAGGTGTGAGACCATCCCATCACACCAAGAGTTCAATGAAGTCAGAAGGAAAGAAATGCAAAGAAGAAAGGACGAAAAGGATGCCAATTACAGTCAGTTCCTTGCTAACGTGCAGGACAACAAGCTGAGAGAGGTTCTTGAGAGGCAGAAGAAGAACAAGGCTCACTGTGGTTTCAGGCGCTTCTGGGGTGTCCGTGGCAAGTACACCAAGGCCATCGGTCGCAGTGGTCGCGTCGTTGGTATGTCTAAGAAGAAGTAAACTATGTCCCAACTCCCCATGTGTCAATAAATGCCACAGTTCACACACAAAAACGATGGAAGAAGAATGAAAAGAGAAGTGTAGAAGAGATGGAGCTTTTGAGTAAAGACAAGAAAAGAAGAAAGAGGAACTTCAGGGAAGGAGAGGAGGGAATGGAAAAGAAGTGAGATGGCTAAATTTGAAGTTTCTGTTTTGTCCAATTTGAAAACTGGAAGAGGAATGTATGGAATATGGAATATATTCTGATTTTGGGAACAATTCTGCCTTTAACCCTGTATTATCTTTTTATAAATGTTTAACAACTAACTTTAACTAAAGTCCTGTTATTAGCCTCTTTTATGTTCAACATCGTTCATCACTTTACTCAGATGACTTTCTTGTCCAAGTGTTTACAAAGTACTGTATATTAAAGATGCTTTGTATGTAGAGAATAACTTAGTCCTCATCTTAATTCTTGAAATACTTCACAAGAGGTTTAGAGATCATCCTTGGTCTGACATTTTAAAACGCAAAATATTATTCTTGCATTTTAGTAGACACTTAATTTTTCTCACCCCCTTTTTTGCTCCCAATTTCAATTATGAACTCGTCTCATCGCTGCAACGCCTCAACGGGCTCGGGAGAGGCGAAGTCATGTATCCTCCGAAATATGGCCCACCTAACCGCACTTTTTAACACCCATCAGCTTAACCCGGAGCCAGCCGCACCAATGTGTCTGAGGAAACACCGTTCGACTTGCGACCGGGGCAAAGGAAAGCAACCCCGGCCAAACCCTCCCCTAACCCGAACGACGCTGGGCCAATTGTGCGCTGTCCTATGGAACTCCCGGCCACAGCCGGTTGTGTCACATGAACCCGGGTCTGTAGTAACTCCTCTAGTGCAGCGAAGCAGTGCCTTAGACCACTGCACCACTCAGGAGGCCCTTTAGTAGATACTTTTGTACAGTGCAATTAGGGTTAAGTGCTTGCAACCTTTCGGTAACTGGCCCAACACTAGGCTAACTGCCACCATACATCTTTAAATAAGCATATAGAAACTGTACTTTTGCAGGTTGTCAAATCACAGCCTCACAGCGCAGGTTTAAAGACAGATGATTTTTAGGGATCATTAATATTCTCCCTCGGCAGACAGGTTGCGTCCCACACAATGCTCCGTCATAAACTAGTGCTGTTGCCTAGGTCTGTTTTTTTCGAGACGATAATATTGATAACAACTTTAATACTTTAGTACTGGGTGGAGTACTGCGTACAGAGACCAAGGTACACTGACCTGGGATATCAGCTGAATTCCAGTAAATATCACTATGGCAATGGATGACAAAATGAAAATACAAACAAACAAATGAATCAAAAATATAGTTGTCATTTTGTCTGGCTGTAAAGGTAAAATCTCAAAAGGAAAAGCCATAGAGAAAGATAAAATGTATTAAAGTATCATAAATGGAAATTGCTGACAAGTACCACTTTAAAAGGGGCAATCTGCAGTTCCTACATCAATTTTTGGACATATAAATAAATTATATGTTCCCATTGATTCTTGAAGAATATAACTCATAAATGTCTCATGAGCTTAGTTCAACTGTCGTACCACATCAGAACCATAAAAATATATGCTTGTTTTACTCCAATGTTTGTAAACAGTGTAAAAGTAAACAAAAATTGCATAGCCTCAAAACATGGTTAAAGCTATCGTTTTGATATCATGGTTGATCAGACCTTGCATCCATAGCTCTATCTATGAATTTGAGAGTGGTTACATTTCTCCATCCCCATTACTAAGCTTTTTACCGAAACAGTGGCGGGGACAACACTTTGTTATTGTTTCAACTGCGCATTGCCCCTTTAACTACACATGATACTGATAGTGTACTTGCCGGTGAAAATACAATTCATTATATCTCTAATGAGAAATAATGAATATAGTCGGCTATCTAGGCTACAGCAGCTGCCCGATACATCATTTTATGCTTATGCTTTCTTGTCTTCAACATTCACGATTGGAATTTATCCAATAACCCCAGGCAGAGATAGCACGAGTGGATGATGTTGCCTTTCCTGTTGTTCATGGTCGGGGTGCTGGTCATGCTCTTAACAAGACCTGACATTTTTATACGGAAGGAAGAACTCTTCTTCTAAATAGACTGTTCCAAAGTTAAAATGTGTATGCTAGAATATCGTCTCATCTCCTAGCTTATCAAACGAACTTCACTGGGGCCTCCTACTGGAGATTCCTCAGAAAAGTTATTTTGGTCAACTGCCGGATACATAAAAAACAAACAAATTAAACCTATTTCCACAAAAACTATGATGCTAACACATTAGTATTTTAGGTGACTCAAATTGGGGTCTGATCTGCTGATAATCTCTTTGATCTTTCATTTCCGTCTTGCGCCTCCATCCACAGTTTGTCTCTGTAGACTCCTGGGAGATTGATCGCAACTCTATAAAACTGTCTAAGAGAATGGGTGAAGGTTCATTTGGAATGGTCTATCAAGGCAAGTGCATTCACCCAATTGCTTATACCTATCAAGTTGTTTCATCTACGTAAGTGCCTAGGAAGGAGGGGTTATGGCCCAATAAGTACAGTGGGGCAAAAAAGTATTTAGTCAGCCACCAATTGTGCAAGTTCTCCCACTTAAAAAGATGAGAGAGGCCTGTAATTTTCATCATAGGTACACTTCAACTATGACAGACAAAATGAGAAAGAAAATCCAGAAAATCACCTTGTAGGATTTTGTATGAATTTATTTAGAAATTATGGTGGATAATAAGTATTCTGAAAGGCCCCTGAGTCTGCAACTCAACTAAGCAAAGGGCTACACCAAACAAGTGGCACCATGAAGACCAATGAGCTCTCCAAACAGGTCAGGAACAAAGTTGTGGAGAAGTACAGATCAGGGTTGGCTTAACTTCTTGGTGCACCCATCCCGTTAGCGGGATCATTTTCGTCAACATCCGCTGAATTGCAGAGTGCCAAATTCAAATTAAATTACTAAAAATATTTAATTTTTATGAAATCACAAGTGCAATATAGCAAAACATAGCTTAGCTTGTTGTTAATCCACCTGGCGTGTCAGATAAAAAAATTAAAAAAGCTTTTCCGCGAAAGCAAACCAAGCATTTATGTAAGGACATCTCTCTCAGCAGACAAAACATTACAAACAGCTGGCAGCAAAGTAGATTGGTCACGAAAGTCAGAAAAGCAATAAAATGAATCGCTTACCTTTGGTGATCTTCGGATGTTTGCACTCACGAGACTCCCAGTTACACAATAAATGTTCATTTTGTTCCATAAAGATTATTTTTTATATCCAAAATACCTCCATTTGGTTGGCGCATTATGTTCAGTAATCCACAGGCTCGAGCGGTCACTACGGGGCAGACGATATCAGAATAAAAGGCTGAAACTATGTCTAAAGACTGTTCACACCATGTGGAAGCCATAGGGAAAGGAATCTCGTTGATTTCCCTTTAAATGGAGGGAAGGCATGCAATGGAACAGGGAGCTTTCAAAATAGATGGCACTTCCTCTTTGGATTTTCCTCAGGTTTTCGCCTGCAATATCAGTTCTGTTATACTCACAGATTATATTTTCATAGTTTTGGAAAGTTTATAGTTATTTTCTATCCTAATCTGGCAATTATATGCATATTTTAGTTTCTGGGCCTGAGAAATAGGCAGTTTCATTTGGGTATGTTTTTCATCCAAACATCAAAATACTGCCCCCTACACTCAACAGGTTAATATAAAATATTAGAAACTTTGAACATCCCACGGAGCACTGTTAAATACATAATTAAAAAATTGAAAGAATATGGCACGACAACAAACCTGCCAAGAGAGGGCCACCCACCAAAACTCACAGACCAGGCAAGGAGGACATGAATCAGAGAGGCAACAAAGAGCCCAAAGATAACCCTGAAGGAGTTGCAAAGCTCGACAGCGGAGATTGGAGTATCTGTCCATAGAACCACTTTAAGCGGTACACTTCACAGAGCTGGGCTTTACGGAAGAGTGGGCAGAAAAATGCCATTGCTTAAAGAAAAGAATAAGCAAACAACAAAGCATGTTGGAGACTCCCCAAACATATGGAAGAAGGTACTCTAGTCAGATGAGATTCAAATTAAGCTTTCTGGCATCAAGGAAAAAGCTATGTCTGGCACAAACCCAACACCTCTCATCACCCCAAGAACACCACTCCCCACAGTGAAGCATGGTGGTGGCAGCATCATGCTGTGGGTATGTTTCAGAATTGAAGGAATGATGGTTTGAGCTAAATACAGAGAAATTCTTGAGGGAAACCTGTTTCAGTCTTCCAGAGATTTGAGACTAGGATGGAGGATCTCCTTCCAGCAGGACAATGACACTAAGCATACTCCTAAAGCAACACTTGAGTGGTTTAAGGGGAAACATTTAAATGTCTTGGAATGGCCTAGTCAAAGCCCCGACCTCAATTCAATTGAGAATCTGTGGTATGACTTGAAGGAGCTGGAGCAGTTTTGCCTTGGAAGAATGGGCAAAAATCCTAGTGGCTAGATGTGCCAAGCTTATAGAAACATACCCCAAGAGACTTGCAGCTGTAATTGCTGCAAAAGGTGGATCTACAAAGTATTGACTTTGGGGGTTTGAATAGTTATGTACACTCAAGTATTCAGTGTGTTTGTCTTATTTGTTTGAAATTATTTTGCATCTTCAGTGGTAGGCATGTTATGTAAATAAAATGATACAAACCCCCCAAAAAATCTATTTTAGTTCCAGGTTGTAAGGCAAAAAAAATAGGAAAATTGCCAAGGGGGTAAATACTTCCGTAAACCACTGTACGTTTTCAGACCGTATGCTATGAGACTTGAAATTGAGCTCAGGTGCATCCTGTTTCCATTAATCATCCTTGAGATGTTTCTACAACTTGAGTGGCCAGACGGAAGCCACTCCTCATTAAAAGGCACATCACAGCTCGCTTGGAGTTTGCCAAAGGGTACCTAAAGACTCTCAGACCATAAGAAATAAGATTATCTAGTCTGATGAAATGCCAAGCGACAATTCTGGAGGAAACCGGGCACCATCCCAATGGGGAAGCATGGTGATGGCAGCATAGTGATGTGGGGATGTTTTTCAGCAGTAGGGACTGGGAGATTAGTCAGGATTGAGGCAAAGATGAACAGAGCAAAGTACAGAGAGATCCTTGATGAAAGCCTGCTCCAGAGTGCTCAGGACACCAGACTGGGGCGAAGGTTCACCTTCCAACAGGACAACAGCCCTAAGCACATAGCCAAGACAACGCAGGAGTGGCTTTGGGATAAGTCTCTGAATGTCCTTGAGTGGTCCAGCCAGAGCCGGAACATGAACCCGGTCGAACATCTCTGGAGACACCTGAAAATAGCTGTGCAGCAACTCTCCCCATCCAACCTGACATATCTTGAGAGGATCTGCAGAGAAGAATGGGAGAAACTCCCCAAATACATGTGTGCCAAGCTTGTAGCATCATACCCAGGAAGACTCAAGGCTGTAATCGCTGCCAAATATGCTTCAACAAAATACTGAGATAAGGATCTGAATATTTACGTAAATATGATATTTCAGTTTTATTTTTTACATAAATTTGGGTTTGACTTATATTGGGAGTTGTCACATATACTCCCTATCTGGCAGATTTGATTATTACACACACCGTGTCACCATCGCCACGTGTACCAGCTCTTATTGACACTCACATGGACTCCATCACCTGCCCTATTTACAGTGCCTTGCGAAAGTATTCGGCCCCCTTGAACTTTGCGACCTTTTGCCACATTTCAGGCTTCAAACATAAAGATATAAAACTGTATTTTTTTGTGAAGATTCAACAACAAGTGGGACACAATCATGAAGTGGAACGACATTTATTGGATATTTCAAACTTTTTTAACAAATCAAAAACTGAAAAATTGGGCGTGCAAAATTATTCAGCCCCCTTAAGTTAATACTTTGTAGTGCCACCTTTTGCTGCGATTACAGCTGTAAGTTGCTTGGGGTATGTCTCTATCAGTTTTGCACATCGAGAGACTGACATTTTTTCCCATTCCTCCTTGCAAAACAGCTCGAGCTCAGTGAGGTTGGATGGAGAGCATTTGTGAACAGCAGTTTTCAGTTCTTTCCACAGATTCTCGATTGGATTCAGGTCTGGACTTTGACTTGGCCATTCTAACACCTGGATATGTTTATTTTTGAACCATTCCATTGTAGATTTTGCTTTATGTTTTGGATAATTGTCTTGTTGGAAGACAAATCTCCGTCCCAGTCTCAGGTCTTTTGCAGACTCCATCAGGTTTTCTTCCAGAATGGTCCTGTATTTGGCTCCATCCATCTTCCCATCAATTTTAACCATCTTCCCTGTCCCTGCTGAAGAAAAGCAGGCCCAAACCATGATGCTGCCACCACCATGTTTGACAGTGGGGATGGTGTGTTCAGGGTGATGAGCTGTGTTGCTTTTACGCCAAACATAACGTTTTGCATTGTTGTCAAAAAGTTCAATTTTGGTTTCATCTGACCAGAGCACCTTCTTCCACATGTTTGGTGTGTCTCCCAGGTGGCTTGTGGCAAACTTTAAACAACACTTTTTATGGATATCTTTAAGAAATGGCTTTCTTCTTGCCACTCTTCCATAAAGGCCAGATTTGTGCAATATACGACTGATTGTTGTCCTATGTTGTCCAAAAACAGCCCTATCTGGTGTAACAAACACAAAGACAGGAACAATCACCCACAAAACCCAACACCAAACAGGCTACCTAAATATGGTTCCCAATCAGAGACAATGACTAACACCTGCCTCTGATTGAGAACCATATCAGGCCCCAACACAGAAACAGACAAACAAGACATCCAACATAGAATGCCCACTCAGATCACACCCTGACCAAACAAAACATAGAACATACAAAGCAAACTATGGTCAGGGTGTGACACCATTAATAAGAAGGGGCTAAAAGCATCTTATATGGTGAGCTACCAAGTGGCTAGGACAGGCAAGCCACATACTATTGTGGAGGAATTAATTATTCGTTCTGCTGGGGATATGGCTGGGACAATGCTAGGGGAAAAGAACAAAAAAACTATACAGACAATGTCTTCATCAAACAACACTGTTTCACGACGCATCAGTGACATGGCAGGAGATGTTTTGAAACAATTACTGCTTCGCATACAAGCCAGTGATTCTATGTGTTACAGCTGGATGAGTCAACAGACGTGGCGGGCCTGGCACAGCTCCTGGTATATGTCTGTTTTGTTTATGGGGGTCAATTAAGGAAGACATCGTCTTCTGTAAGCCACTGGAAACCAGGACAACAGGAGAGGATATTTTTTAAGTACTGGACAGCTTTGTGACATCAAATGGACTTTGGTGGTCAAGATGTGTTGGTATCTGTACTGATGGCGCTAAAGCCATGACAGGGAGACATAATGGAATGGTAATACACGTGCAAGCAGTTGCTCCCAATGCCCCTTGGGTACACTGCAGCATTCACCGAGAGGCTCTTGCTGTCAAAGGAATGCCTGACAGCTTGAAATACTTTTTGGACACTACAGTGAAAATGGTTAACTTTGTTAAAGCAAGGCCCCTGAACTCTCGTGTATTTTCTGCACTATGCAATGATATGGGCAGCGACCATGTAATGCTTTTACAACATTTTACAACATAGAAGTGTGCTGGTTATCAAGGGGCAAAGTACTGACATGTTTTTTAGAATTGAGAGATGAGCTTAAAGTTTTCTTTACTGACCATAATTTTCACTTGTCTGGCAGCTTGCACGATGACTAGTTTCTCACACGACTGGCCTATCTGGGTGATGTTCTTTCTCACCTGAATGATCTGAATCCAGGATTACAGGGACTCTCCGATACTATATTCAATGTGTGGGACAAAATTGAGGCTATGATTAAGAAGTTGGAGCTCTTCTCTGTCTGCATTAACAAGGACAACACACAGGTCTTCCATCATTGTATGATTATTTGTGTGCAAATGAACTCAAGTGTACGAACAATGTCAAATGTGTTATAGCGAAGCACCTGAGTGAGTTGGGTGCGCAATTACGCAGGTACTTTCCCGAAACAGATGGCACAAGCGGTTCTGTGAAAACTTTATTTAATCAGAATCCACCTGCCATATAACAGGTGTAACTGGAATGTCCCTGGTTGGCTCATGCTCAGGCTCATGCTCCCTTCCCTATGAGTTGACCTAGTTTAACTTTCCATCCTACCAATTTTGTCCTCTCATTTATCATGTGTTGCAAGTTGTCACACCAATAATACTATTTACAAACACTCTTCAAATCACCCTTGCTCTGATCATATTGAGCCAAAATGGAGATTGATGTGATTCTATAGCAATTGTTGTGCTCATGAATTTGTGAACAACCAAACCTTCATTCCTTTGCATCTCAATATCATTGTACAGTATGTCATCAATATCAATAATTAGTAATTGACCGCGGCAGCTTTCCAATCTTTGGGAATCTCAGACGATATAGTCTCGCTACTGTTATTTTACTGCTGCTCTTTAATTACTTGTTACTTTTATTTCTTATACTTGTCCGTATTTTTTTTAGACTGCATTGTTGGCTAGGGGCTCATAAGTAAGCATTTCACTGTAAAGTCTACACCTGTTGTATTCCGCGCATGTGAATAATACAATTTGATTTGATTTGATTTGACTTCCAACCTGTTTGTTCTTTTGTTGTCCATAATAATGGAACATTGTATGCCAACCTTTTTTAGTCCAATAAATCTATTTTTGTCTGAGTACAATATTTTTGAAGTTTCTGATAAATCTTGGTACCAGAAAAAAGTCCTAGTGACATAATGTTTTACTGTATGAGCCCCCAACAGTCCCTGTCCTGTGTAGATATCAACTGATAATTGACAAACATTCCATTATATGCAAAATGACTGGGACGTACCAAAAAACTAGGCCAGCACATCTGAGCAAACAAATACAGTCCATGAAACTTGAACTTTCATGACTTTCAGCACTGTTATCATTTTAAATTAAGTAGTAGGCTATAGCAACAGTAAATACATTCTGTTTTCAAAACAGGGACGTGCATGGTGCGATATGAATGATTGCCAAGTTCAAACTATGACTAAGTATCGAAACAATGATAAAACAGCTAGATTGACCGGTTATCTCTTCAGCATTTGCACAGCAGTTGTCATTGTAAACAATAATTTGTTCTTAACTGATTTACCTAGTTAAATAACGGTTAAATCAAATAAATAAACAAACAAACTGATGCCTATTCATGTGATGATGGATAGTACCGTTGTAGCTTGGACATAATGACACATTTATCAATTATATCAATGGACAGGCCGAAGTAATTAATTGAAATGGCCAATGAACAACGGTAAATATTGCAGATTAGGCTACACCTTTACATTATATCGTTCTGTTGACTGACAGGAAGGAGTAGCTGAAATATAAAGTGATGTTTGAGGACTAGGAGAGATGACAGTTGCACTATAATAGCTTTCGTTTTCTTCGAAGCTGACAACAAATAACCATAGACCAAAGCGCACCAACAATATATATTCTAAGCCGCTGTTTCTCTTCAAGGATACTGGTAAGATTTAAGTCAATTTCACTAAACTATTCCACTACCTTGCAATGTAAAAATTGTCAAAGAAACACTCAGAACGCGGAACAAATCAATCTCAAAACAAAATGTGCCTTCTTTCCAATGACAGCTGTTTAACTTGAGTCCGTATATTTATTGATCAAGTAGTAGTAGACTCGTTTCTCCTATCGTCGGTGTAAACCTTCAAGATGTGAATTCGAAGTATGAATGTAATCGAACAATTTAACAAAGTCCCATGTTTTCCGTTCAACAGCTCATACGTGGATGAGGGTATGGATTATTTAGACATGATGGATCCCTTTTGGACCCACCAACACTATTATCCAAATGAGAACGTGAACACAGGTAAGCCTGTTATACAGTTGAACTCGACATAGAACTACTTTATTTTATTAGTTCCAAATGGCAGTCATACAACTGAAATAATATACATTCACATACACATACACATACAAATATTGGGGTTTGAGAGACATGTGTGCTACCTTTATCCAGTGGTGGAAAGAGTACCCAATTGTCATACTTGCGTAAAAGTATAAATACCTCAATAGAAAGTTACTCAAGTAAAAGTGAAAGTCACCCTGTAAAATCCTACTTGATTAAAAGTATTTGGTCCTAAATATACTTAAGTATCAAAAGTAAATGGAATTGCTCAAATATACATAAGTATCAAAAGTGAAAGTATAAATCATTTCACATTTCTTATATTAAGCAAAGCAGGTGGCGCCATTTTCTTGTTTTAAAAATGGGGCACACCAACACTCCAACACATAATTTACAAATTATGATTAATTGATTAATTTGTGTTAGTGACTCTGCCAGATCAGAGGAAGCAGGGATGACCACGTGTCCTCTTGATAGTGAATTGGACCATTTTCCTGTCCTGCTAAACACTCACAATGTAAATAGTACTTTTGGGTGTCAGGGAAAATGTATGGAGGAAAAGTTAATTATTTTCGTTGGGAATGTAGTGAAGTAAAAGTGAAAGTTTTTAAAAATATAAACAATGAAGTAAAATACAGATACTCCAAAAAACGACTTAAGTAGTACTTTAAAGTATTTTTTCCTAAGTACTTTACACTACTGCCTATAGCTCTAACTCCAAAAAGTTTTGGGACACTGTAAAGTCCATGGAGAACAAGAGCAACTCCTCCCAGCTGCCCACTGCACTGAGGCTAGGCAACACGGTCACCACCGATAAATCCATGATAATAGAACATTTCAATAAGCATTTCTCTACGACTGGCCATGCTTTCCTCCTGGCTACCCCAACCCCGGCCAACAGCTCTGCACACCCCGCAGCTACTTGCCCGAGCCTCACCAGCTTCTCCTTCACCCAAATCCAGATCGCAGATGTTCTGAAAGAGCTGCAAAACCTGGACCCATACAAATCAGCTGGGCTAGACAATCTGGACCCTCTTTTTCTAAAATGATGTTCTGTTCAACCTCTCTTTCAGATTGTCAGAGATCCCTAAAGATTGGAAAGCTGCCGCGGTCATCCCCCTCTTCAAAGGGGGTGACACTCTAGACCCAAACTGTTATAGGCCTTATCCATCCTGCCCTGTGTTTCTTAAGTCTTTGAAAGCCAAGTTAATAAACAGATCACTGATCATTTTGAATCCCACCATGTCTTCTCCGCTGCGCAATCCGGTTTCCCAGCTGGTCATGGGTGCACCTCAGCCACGCTCAAGGTACTAAACGATATCATAACCGCCATCGATAAAAGACAGTACTGTGCAGCCGTCTTCATCGACCTGGCCAAGGCTTTCGACTCTGTCAATCACCGTATTCTTATCGGCAGACTCAATAGCCTTGGTTTCTCAAATGCCTGCCTCGCCTGGTTCACCAACTACTTTGCAGACAGAGTTCAGTGTGACAAATTGGAGGGCCTGTTGTGCGGACCTCTGGCAGTCTCTATGGGGGTACCACAGGGTTCAATTCTCGTGCCGACTCTTTTCTCCGTATATTTCAACGATGTCGCTCTTGCTGCTGGTGATTCCCTGATCCATCTCTACGCAGACGACACCATTCTGTATACATCTGGCCCTTCTTTGAACACTGTGTTCACTAACCTTCAAATGAGCTTCAATGCCATATACCACACTCCTTCCGTGGCCTCCAACTGCTCTTAAACGCTAGCAAAACCAAATGTTTTCTTATCAACCGTTCGCTGCCCTCACCCGCCCCGCATCACTACTCTGGATGGTTCTGACCTAAAATACGTGGACAACTACAGATACCTAGGTGTCTGGCTAGACTGTAATCTCTCCTTCCAGACTCATATCAAACATCTCCAATCCAAAATCAAATCTAGAATTGTCTTTCTATTTCGCAACAAAGCCTCCTTCACTCATGCCGCCAAACTTACCCTAGTAAAACTGACTACTTTGGCGTCATCTACAAAATAGCTTACTATACTCTACTCAGCAAATTGGATGTAGTCTATCACAGTGCCATCCGTTTTGTTACCAAAGCGCCTTATACCACCCACCACTGCGACTCGTGTGCTCTAGTCGGCTGGCCCTCGCTACATATTCGTTGCCAGACCCACTGGCTCCAGGTCATCTATAAGTCTATGCTAGGTAAAGCTCCGCCTTATCTCAGCTCACTGGTCACGATAACAACACCCACCCGTAGCACGCGTTCCAGCAGGTATATTTCACTGGTCATCCCCAAAGCCAACACCTCCTTTGGCCGCCTTTCTTTCCAGTTCTCTGCTGCCAGTGACTGGAACGAATTGCAAAAATCGCTGAAGCTGGAGACTTACATTTCCCACACTATACATAGTCCATCTGTAAATAGCCCACCCAATCTACCTACCTACCCCAATATTGTTTTTATTTACTTTGCTGCTCTTTTGTACACCAGTATCAATACTTACGCACCACCATTTGCTCATCATCATCTGCTCATCTATCACTCCAGTCTTATACTTTGCTACTATGGCCTATTTATTGCCTTACCTCCTTGTGCATTTTGCACACACTGTATATAGACTTTCTTTTTTTCTATTGTGTTATTGACTGTACGCTTGTTTATTCCATGTGTAACTCTGTGTTGTTGTTTCTGTCGCACTGCTTTGCTTTATCTTGGCCAGGTCGCAGTTGTAAATGAGAACTTGTTCTCAACTAGCTTACCTGGTTAAATAAAAGTGAAATAAATAAAAAATAAAAATCATATATAGGCCTACATCAGTGGTGTAAAGTACTTTAAGTAAAAATACTTTAAAGTTCTACTTAAGTCATTTTTGAGGGTTATCTGTACTTTAATTTACTATTTATATTTTTGACTACTTTTACTTTTACTTCACTACATTCCTAAAGAAAATAATGTACTTTTTACTCCATACATTTTCCCTGACACCCAAAAGTTCTTGTTACATTTTGAATGCTTAGCAGGACTGGAAAATAGTCCAATGCATGCACTTATCAAGAGAACATCCCTGGTCATCCACACTGCCTCTGATCTGGCGGACTCAATAAGCACAAATGGTTCATTGGTAAATGATGTCTGAGTGTTGACATGTGCCCGTGGCTATTCGTAAATTTAAAAAAAAACAAGAAAATTGTGCCTTCTGGTTTGCTTAAATATAAGTGATTTGAAATTATTTCTACGTTTATACTTCAAATCAAATCAAGGTTTATTTGTCACGTGCGCCGAATACAACAGGTGTAGGTAGACCTTACAGTGAAATGCTTACTTACAGGCTCTAACCAATAGTGCAAAAAAAAGGTGTGTGTGTGTGTGTGTGTGTGTGTGTGTGTGTGTAGGTCAGTAAAGAAATAAAACAACAGTAAAAAGACATTTGAAAATAAGAGTAACAAGGCTATATACAGACACCGTTTATTCAGGCTTATTGAGGTAGTATGTACATGTAGGTATGGTTAAAGTGACTATGCATATATGATAAAAAGAGGGGTTGGCGGATGGTGCCACCCAATGCAGATAGCCCGGTTAGCCAATGTGCGGGAGCATAGTTAAAGTGACTATGCATATATGATAAACAGAGATTAGCAGCAGTGTAAAAGAGGGGGGGGGCACACAATGCATTTGGTTACCTGTTTGGGAGTCTTATGGCTTGAGGGTAAAAACTGTTGAGAAGCCTTTTTGTCCTAGACATGGCACTCCGGTACCGCTTGCCATGCGGTAGTAGAGAAAACAGTCTATGACTGGGGTGGCTGGGGTCTTTGGCAATTTTTAGGGCCTTCCTCTGACACCGCCTGGTGTAGAGGTCCTGGATGACAGGCAGCTTTGCCCCCATGCTGTACTGGGCCGTAGGCACTACCCTCTGAAGTGTCTTGCGGTCGGAGGCCGAGCAATTGCCGATCCAGGCAGTGATGCAACCGGTCAGGATGTTCTTGATGTTGCAGCTGTAGAACCTTTTTAGGATCTGAGGACCCATGCCAAATCTTTTTAGTTTCCTGAGGGGGAATAGGCTTTGTCGTGCCCTCTTCACAGCTGTCTTGGTGTGTTTGAACCATCCTAGTTTGTTGGTGATGTGGACATCAAGGAACTTGAAGCTCTCAACCTGCTCCACTACAGCCCCGTTGATGAGAATGGAGGCGTGCTCGGTGCTGCTTTTCCTGTAGTCCACAATCATCTCCTTAGTCTTGGTTACGTTGAGCTGGCACCACCCGGTCAGGTCTCTGACCTTCTCCCTATAGGCTGTCTCTTCGTTGTCGGTGATCAGGCCTACCACTTTTGTGTCGTCTGCAAACTTAATGATGGTGTTGGAGTCATGCCTGGCCATGCAGTCGTGGGTGAACAGGGAGTACAGGAGGGGACTGAGCATGCACCCCTGGGGAGCTCCAGTGTTGAGGATCAGCGAAGTGGAGATGTTGCTACCTACCCCCACCACCTGGGGGCGGCCCGTCAGAAAGTCCAGGGTCCAGTTGCAGAGGGAGGTGTTTAGTCCCAGGTTCCTTAGCTTTGTGATGAGCTTTTAGGGTACTATGGTATTGAACGCTGAGCTGTAGTCAATGAATAGCATTCTGACATAGGTGTTCCTTTTGTCCAGATGGGAGAGGGCAGTGTGGAGTGCAATAGAGATTGCATCATCTGTGGATCTGTTTGGGTGGTAAGCAAATTGGAGTGGGTCTAGGGTTTATGGGATAATGGTGTTGATGTGAGCCATTACTAGCCTTTCAAAGCACTTCATGGCTACGGACGTGAGTGCTACGGATCTGTAGTCATTTAGGCATGTTGCCTTTGTGTTCTTGGGCACATGGACTACGGTGGTCTGCTTGAAACATGTTGGTATTACAGACTCAAACAGAGACATTGTCACGTTCTGACCTCTATTTCCGTTGTTTTGTATTTATTTAGTATGGTCAGGGCGTGAGTTGGGTGGGCAGTCTATGTTTGTTTTTCTATGTTTTGGGGCATTTCTATGTTTTCGGCCTAGTATGGTTCTCAATCAGAGGCAGGTGTCATTAGTTGTCTCTGATTGAGAATCATACTTAGGTAGCCTGGGTTGCACTGTTTGTTTGTGGGTGATTGTCTATGTTGATGGCTTGTTTCAGCACAGTCCATATGATTAGCTTCACGGTTGTTATTTTGTTTACTGGTTTTGTATAGTGTTCAGTGTTCACTACTTTCTTTATTAAAGATTGACCATGGACACTTACCACGCCGCGTATTGGTCCTCAGATCCATCTCGCCTCTCCTCTTCAGATGAAGAGGAGGACGGCCGTGACAGACATGTTGAAAATGTCAGTGAAGACACCTGCCAGTTGGTCAGCACATGCCCGGAGCACACGTCCTGGTAATCCGTCTGGCCCCGCAGCCTTGTGTATGTTGACCTGTTTAAAGGTCTTACTCACGTCGGCTACGGAGAGCGTGATCACACAGTCGTCCGGAACAGCTGATGCTCTCATGCATGCCTCAGTGTTGCTTGCCTCGAAGCGAGCATAAAAGGGATTTAGCTCATCTGGTAGGCTCGTGTCACTGGGCAGCTCGCGGCTGTGCTTCCCTTTGTAGTCTGTAATAGTTTGCGAGCCCTGCCACATCCGACGAGCGTTGGAGCCGGTGTAGTATGATTCAAGATGTAGTATGATTCAATCTTAGCCCTGTATTGACGCTTTGCCTGTTTGATGGTTTGTCTGAGGGAATAACGGGATTTCTTGGAAGCTTCCGGGTTAGCCTTTAGCTCAGTGCGGATGTTGCCTGTAATCCATGGCTTCTGGTTGGGGTATGTACGTACAGTCACTGTGGGGACGACGTCCTCAATGCACTTATTGACAAAGCCAGTGACTGATGTGGTGTATTCCTCAATGTCATCGGAAGAATCCAGGCACATGTTCCAGTCTGTGATACACAGTCCTGTAGTTTAGCATCTGCTTCATCTGACCACTTTTCTATAGACCGAGTCACTGGTGCTTCCTGCTTTAATTTTTGCTTGTAAGCAGGAATCAGGAGGATAGAGTTGTGGTCGGATTTACCAAATGGCGAGGGAGAGCTTTGTATGCGTCTCTGTGTGTGGAGTACAGGTGATCTAGAAATTTTTGCCCTCTGAGTTGCTAATTTAACATGTTGATAGAGATTTTGTAGAACTGATTTAAGTTTCCCTACGGCCACTAGAAGCGCCTCCTCTGAGTGAGTGGTTTCCTGTTTGCTTATTTCCTTATACAGCTGACTGAGTGCGGTCTTAGTGCCAGCATCTGTTTGTGGTGGTAAATAAACAGCCACTAAAAGTATAGCTGAGAACTCTCTAGGCAAGTAGTGTGGCCTGCAATTTATCACAATATACTCTACTTCAGGCGAGCAAAATCTAGAGACTTCCTTAGATTTCGTGCACCAGCTGTTGTTTACAAATATGCACAAATATGCTCTTACCGGAGTGTGCTGTTCTATCCTGCCGGTGCAGCGTGTATCCCGCTAGCTGAATATCCATGTCGTCATTCAGCCACGATTCCGTGAAACATAGGATATTACCGTTTTTGATGTCCCTTTGGTAGGATATTCGTGATCGTACCTCGTCTAATTTATACTTAAGTATATTCTAGCAATTACATGTACTTTTGGTACTTAAGTATATTTAAAACCAAATACTTTTTGACTTTTTCTCAAGTAGTATTTTACTGGGTGACTTTCACTTTTATTTTAGGTATTTTATATTAAGGTATCTTTACTTTTACTCAAGTATGACAATTGGATACTTTTTCCACCACTGGCCTACACACACAAAACATTGCATAATGACATATACAGTATTTAGCCTAGACGACACAACACAATATAGCTACTGTATGAGCTGCCTCTCTGTCAGTCATCATGCCACTAATTATTCATATTCTGTCCTTATTTTAGACAATAAAACCATACTCTATTATGGTTTGCACAATCAAGGGGCAACCTGTTATTTGAACAGTGTGCTGCAGGTCCTCTTCATGACTAAGGGCTTCAGAGAGGCTGTGGAAAGGTTTGGGTACTCCTACTCTTCTGTCACATTTTCTGTTGTGAATACAAAAGAAGCCAGGCAATTTACTGGCAATTGTCAAAAGCTTTTCAAAACTGGTAACAAGCTATGCACTTTTGGAGATATACAGTAACCAAGTAGCCTCTATCCCTAGTGGCTATAAGAGTACATTTATTGGCTATTGACAATAATACTATGAATCTTAACTGCCAATAAGTTATTAGGAGATGTTGCTAATAAATATGACAATTTATTGTTCTTAAATGTCTCATTTACAGCCAAGAGCAGGATAATGTTGAACAGAACACTTTTGATCTTCAGCTGAAATGTTTATTTGAGACTTTAAAGAAAAAACAAGCTCACACTAAAGATGTCACATCAAAACTGGGCATTGAAAAGGGTAAGTCAAGCAAAAGTATCAGAGCTGAGAAATAATCAGCATTTTAAGTATCAGTATAGGTGTACAGGCACTTTAATAGCACGGTATTTGATGATACCATTGAAAAGAGTATTCTTTGAAGTATAACCTATTGCCTTAATGAGTGTAGCACTATCATTCATTAGATCAAAGGATGTACCATTACTTGTTTTTATTGCTTCTAATGCAGTGTTCGAGCAAGGTGATGCTGCTGAATATTTTGAGAAGATTTTAAGCAAGGTCAATCCGGATGTGTCTAAGGTATTGCTTCGCTCAACAAATGTAAGTGCAATTCAATGTATAGAAATTATGAAATTACAAGACTGACAAAAGTTTGTTTTTTAGGTATTTCAAGGACATTTGAAGCACACTGCCACCTGTTCTATATCTGACCGTCATGTGAACAGTGAGGAAGTTGGTCCATTTTGGACTGTGCCTCTCTCTATGGAAGATAACAACTACAGTGTGGTAGGGAAATGTCTATTTCACATGTTATAGCAACTCTAACATGTTATACATACAGGGCTGTCAAATACTTCAAATGGCATGTAGTATGCAATGTGTCTTCATGAAATGTAATTGTAGTTGGCATGTGCAAATTTTGTATTGTAAAAAATATATATATACATCTAGTTAAATGTTTTTGAATTAACAGCATATTCGTTCAGTGAGAATGGATTTACTGTATGTTGGAATTTGAGGAAAAAAGCAAATGAATTACATTTAGTCTTGTATGATAATGATACCAACATTTGATATTTCGTGACAAATTGGTTGAGGCAAATACCACTGTACCGTTGGGCTGCTGACGTTGGAGGTGCAAGATACAATACTGTTTGCTTTTTCAGAGAGATGGTTTGGAGGATTTTTTCAAGTCTTCAACTGTCAGTGGTGACAATCAGATGTACTGTGACCACTGCGATGGGAAAACAGATGCAATCCTTGTGAGTAATGGAATACAATCAATACTCAATCAATATGCTACATCGATACTTGTATCAAAAGCTTCTTAAAAAAAGGTAACACTGTGAAAATACTATGTCACTGGGTCTTCTAGAGGTGTGATAATAGTGTGTTTTGGTGTCTCCAGGCATGTAAGATGGTACATCCTCCAGAGATTCTAACTCTGCTCCTCAAGAGGTTTGAGTTTGACTACAACAGGATGTCTTATGTCAAAATTGAGAGCTGTGTGGAGGTGCCTCGAATGTTACAGACAAAGGTAACTATAAAATGTTATTTTATACAGGTTACAGGTTATGTTATAAAACACTTTTTCATTAAGTTGTATGACTTAGGTAGTAATGTTAATTGCCTTTAAAAATAGAGTAGGATTGTAATATGTGTTTTCAGTGTGTTCCTTTATAGCCCTCCTCCTCACTGTACCTTTCCCTACTTTTGGACCTATCTGAAAAAGCTCAGGGATTTTCCTGTTCATGGGCGACCTTTTGATTTACTCAATGTCTCTGAACAGGACTGTGACTATGAACTCTATGCAGTTGTGGACCATGTGGGAAGTCTAAGAGGTGGACATTACACTGCTAGAATCAAGTCCTATGATGATCACAACTGGTATGTGTTCGATGACAGCTACGTCACACAGGTAAGGTATACTTAGCTTTTTAAAATCTAGTATATACTACCCTGCTATTTCCTCAACATGCGTACCATCCCTAGTTATAGTTGAACACTGCTGCTCCTCTCTTACAGCTCAATTCAAAACCATTTGAACAAGATGAGAGTTTTAGGTAAATATAGATGTGGGTGCAATTTATTTGCAAACTTGTGTCCATTTAATTAAGTGTAATTGTCAAATTAGAAAAGCCTTGAAGGAACTAATTATTATTCCATTACTGTAGGTCCCAGAGTGCGTACCTGCTTATGTACAGGAAATGTAAGTTAACAAATGTGAATTGTCTTTTTTATCTATGTGGTTCTATTTTATCACATGTCATTCATGTGATTTTACTTCTCCATAAGGTCAAACATTCCTCTATTTGATCAATCACAGTGAACCTGTGTTACTTACCTCTGTCACTCTGTCAATTTCCCTCCGTTTTTAAGTGGATTCTCCAGATCGTCAGATGAACCATGAAAACGATCACAAATGTTCACTCAGTGACTCTCAACAATCTACTCCTTCCTGTTCCTTTGAGATGGGAGCCAGCGGAACAAGAGAAGAAGACAGAAAAGTTAAATCAAATCAATCTATCAATACAGTTGACTTGGTAGGGAGAACAGAAGTTGTCCCAGAGGAAAGACAGAATGATGATGGAAAGGTTGGTGATATGATAAGACAGATGAACATAAAAGTTTTGAGTGGAGAGGATAACGTTGCTGCTACTGATGATAAAGACAATTCTTTTAATGGAGAGAAAGAACAGAAAGTAGGGGATGATGTTGTTGGACAAAAAGAACAGGAAGGTGAAGTGGCCAATGTTGAGATGCAAATGAATGATGAAGGGAGCAGGGAAGAGGGAATGACAAGAAAGTATCATGGTGTAAAAGGAGATCTGGAAGAAGGGGAGGAAGGTGGACAGAATCAAAGAGATAAGCCAAAGAAAAGGGAGGTTATAGTTGTGGATGTTGTGGATGAAGCTGGACAGAATCAAAGAGATAAGGCAAGGAAACGGGAGGATATTGTTGTGGATGTAGATCATGTCTTGGAAAATGGAACAGAGGGTGATGTGATGAGTAGAAAGGATGCGGTTGTGAATGACAGAGATGGAGATAATAATGAGAGAAAGAGGAATAGAGATGGTGCAGCAAAGACAAAGCCAGGTAGAATAATAGATGACACTGGGGATGGTAGAACAGCAAAAAGAAATGGTGGTGAGTTAAAGACAATACAGGTTGAAGTGGCAAAGTTAGGAGAGGATTGTGATGTGACAACGATGAGCCAAACTAACCACAGTAAATCTCCCAGTTCAGTTCATATGTTTCAGAACAGACTGACAGACATCCCAGAGGAAACAACCACATGTTTTTGCTTCAAGAGTATAAGAGGGAGAGGGGAAAAGAGGAGTGAACATGACAAAGGGAAGAAAATTAAATTGGAGAAGAGCAGAAAAGGTGAAAGGAAGAGTATGTTAGGAGGGCAGAGTAGAAAAGAGAAAAATAAGGAAAAGGCAAATAGGAAAAAAAATGAAAAGAGAAGAGAGGAGGAAATAAAGAAAAGCTCAAAGAGAGAATAGAGGAGAACAAGAAGAACCCAGTGGGAAAGAGAAAAGGTTACCTTTAAGTTTAAAATGATACTAATAAATAGAATTGAATGAAAATCATGAGAATGGTTCTATCTAAAAAATTAAGTAATGAACTTTGATGGTATTCTCAATTGAACCAAACAAGGATTAGTGAGACAGCTGCGATAAATGGCTCTTCTAATTTTGCCAGACTGACATGGCTTGGCATTGTGTTTGTGTATATAGATTCAAACAGAGCTATAGTGGGCACCGGTTGTGATAATGAAATAATGGTAATGGCATTAACTTCGGATCTGAATAATGTAAGGAATCATTTTTGTAATTCATACATTTAATAGAATTTCAAACTGGATTCAAATTACCCTTTTTGTCTCCCCCTGCTTCACACTACTGGCTCAAATTCAACCCACATCTTAGAAACGTTCACTTTCCATCTTTCCATAACATATGCTTGATGTCACGGTTCAGTTCACCAATTCAGTTCATGCCATTGATCCTTGAACATCTCCGATACAGAATCATCATAATCACTGTTGCCTGCAAAGATATGACTGGAACTCGAAAACATTATACTTTTATTGAAGTGGTGGATTATTTTTATCACATTCTCTCAGGCTGGCTAGATGTTTATAATCCCAGAGTGCACAGACTTAGGTACACTGACCTGGGATCTAACCCTAACCCTTTGACTATCACCTTGGCAATAGGTCACAAAACAGGAAAATATAAAAACAGAGACAGGTCAATTCTGATCATGTGATTGACTATACCCGATACCTGTCATATACAGGTGTAACTGGGATGTCCCTGGTTGGCTCATGTTCTCTTCCCTATGAGTTGACCTAGTTTAACTTTCCACCCTACCTCTTTTGTCCTCTCATTTATAATATGCTACAAACACACACACACACACACACACACACATTAAAATACATCAAAGATAAGTAGTGCTCATTATCTGGTCCCCAAGTTGCCACACCAATAACAAACAATACTATTTACTGTGCCATACAGATTGCAAAATAGTTGGCAAGAGATTTTTGATGTACCGATTCCATGGTACAGGGTGTTTGAGCTGATATATAAAACAACGCAAGATTCAAGACTTCATGCTTTTTTAGCTCAAATTATTATATAGAATTCCTGCCACCAACAAAATGTTGAATATTTGGGGCATAAAATCATCGAAGCTCTGCAGGCCTCAGGTTTCTGGTCTCAGGTTCAGGAATGGCTGAAAATGCATAGCATTGATCTAAAATTGACCCTATAAATAGTACTGTTAGGAGATCTGGAGAGACCGGGTCAGTCAATTACTAGTATACTAAAACTCTTAGTAAAAGTATTTATCTTCAACTCGCAGTCTGTAGATTCTATTCGATTAGATAGATTGAAATTGTACGTTAAACATCATAGCATAGTTGAAAGATATGTGTTGCGTAGAAACACGAAGTGGGTGGCCAGCAGAGACAGATGGGATGGGCAAGTGGGAGTGGAGTTGCTGTGTAAGAGAGAGAATGATGGTCAAAAGATAAACGGGAAAAAAAGCCAAAATAAAACATAATAAAAGTACATTTGAATGACACTAAGTGGCAGTGTTTTTACAACTAATGCCGGTTCGCCTGAGGCTGATGCCATGCAGGTGTTTGTACACATGCATATACACACACACTCTCATTCAAATAAACACATACAAGAACACGCACATACATGTAATGGAGCCAGACCTGCACACAAACATATAAAGTTGGCATTGCTGTTATGATTTCAGTTGTCCTTGATGTCCTTTGTTTTAAATGTATTATTTAATTAAATTTTTTTGCATTGTTGTGTGCTGTTTTCTTCTGTCTTTTCCTTTTTTCTCTTTAGGTCATTCTCTTTGTGGTGCGTTGGGGGGTTCATGGGGGTGGGGAATGGAATTTATTGTGGTTTTTTTTCGGAGGGGGGGGGGGCTGTGGGAGGCGTCTCAAATAGTTGAGGGACAGCTATTGGTGGACTGTGGGGGGATCTTGGACGGTTCGGGGTTTCACAAGATTGTGATCATGAAAAGGAAGCTATGACATATATTTTATATCACGATCATGCACATGCACCCTCACACATAAGGATGGCTCTGTTGCGGAAAGACATACATGTTTGATAGTGTCTTGATGCTGTATTGTTTGTCCTTCATGTTCTAAATACTTCTTTATTAATAAACTATACTCATAAAAGTAACCCATTTCAACCTGTTTGTTCTTTTGTTGTCCATAATAATGGAACATTATATACCAACCTTTTTTAGTCCTAATAAACCTATTTTTGTCCAAGTACAATATTTTTGAAGTTTCTGATAAATCTTTGTACCAGTAAAATGTCCTAGTGACATGTTTTATTGTATGAACCCCCAACAGTCCCTATCAGCACATTACATGGTAGGCATTGGGGTTTGTGAGACATGTACCTATATCCTACATGCACACAAAACATATCACATACCGTAAGGACGTGTACACTGAGTGTACAGTCATGGCCAAAAGTTTTGAGAATGACACAAATCTTAACTTTCACAAAGTCTGCTGCCTCAGTGTCTTTAGATATTTTTGTCAGATGTTAGTTACTATGGAATACTGAAGTATAATTACAAGCATTTCATAAGTGTCAAAGGCTTTTATTGATAATTACATGAAGTTGATGCAAAGAGTCAATATTTGCAGTGTTGACCCTTCTTTTTCAAGACCTCTGCAATCCGCTCTGGCATGCTGTCAATTAACTTCTGGGTCACATCCCGACTGATGGCAGCCCATTCTTGCATAGTCAATGCTTGGAGTTTGTCAGAATTTGTGGGTTTATGTTTGTCCGCCCGTCTCTTGAGGATTGACCACAAGTTCTCAATGGAATTAAGGTCTGGGGAGTTTCCTGGACATAGACCCAAAATATTTAATCAACCCTGATAATTGTACCAAAACTTTCTCAAAAAGGTAACATTTAGAAAAATATTATTCTAGAGCTGTGATGATAGTGTGTTTCAAGGGGTGAAATCGTGGTGTAGATATTGGGGGGGACAAACTGTAGACAGGGGTTCAAGGGGGCTCTCCCCTGGAATTCCTTTGACATTTTTGTTGCTATTGTCAGATAAAAATGTGCTGTTTTATAGCTCATATCATGCTATTCTTCACATTTTGCCATGAGGATGAGGGAAAATATTGCAGTTTTAAAGTAACTGTCCAGTGAAAGTCGCAATTTAAAAAGTTAATATACTAAAGTATATATAACTCATACCCAAATAATGTTGTTGATTCATTCCTATACTTGTATTTGTGGGCAAAGCATAAATTGGAGAGAAATACTTCCAAAACCCCACCTCAATCTTGATGATGTCATCCCCCTAAGAAGAATGAGCTGGCCAATCAGCGATCTACTCGCATTAATATTTCTATTAATACAGTGCAACCTAAGTATGATTCTCAATCAGAGACAACTCATGACACCTGCCTCTACTAATGACAACTCCCCAAATCATAGAAAAACAAACATAGACTGCCCACCCAACTTACGCCCTGACCATACTAAATAAATACAAAACAAAGGAAATAAAGGTCAGAACGTGACTACATTCTTCTTTTCTTTAATGTAGAACACGAAGAACACTTAAACAAAAAACAACAAAACGATAAGACGAACGTGACCGCTATATGCCTAAATATGGTTCCCAATCAGAGACAACGATAGACAGCTGCTTCTAATTGAGAACCAATCTAGGCAACCATAGACATACAATTTACCTAGAAAGGGAACATCCCCATAAACATACAAAACCCCTAAACAAGACAAAAAACACATACATCACCCATGTCACACCCTGACCTAACCAAAATAACAAGGAAAACAAAGAATACTAAGGTCAGGGTGTGACAGTACCTCCCCCCCATTGGTGCGGACTCCTGGCCGCACACCTTAACCTATAGGGGAGGGTCTGGGTGGGCGTCTGTCCATGGTGGCGGCTCTGGCGCTGGACGTGGACCCCACTCCACCATAGTCTAAGTCCGCTTTTGTGGCCTCCTAGGAACGGCGACCCTCGCCGCCAACCTAGGACTGGCAACCCTACTAAAGGGCCCCACTGGACTGAGGGGCAGCTCCGGACTGAGGGGCAGCTCCGGACTGAAGGGCAGCTCTGGATCCTGGCGGCTCTGGCGGATCCTGGCTGACTGGCGGCTCTGGCGGATCCTGGCTGACTGGCGGCTCTGGCGGATCCTGGCTGACTGGCGGCTCTGGCGGCTCCTAGCTGACTGGCGGCTCTGGCGGCTCCTGGCTGACTGGCAGGTCTGGCGGCTCCTGGCTGACTGGCGGCTCTGGCAGATCCTGGCTGACTGGCGGCTCTGGCGGCTCCTTGCAGACTGGCCGCTCTGGCGGATCCTTGCAGACTGGCGGCTCTGGCGGCTCCTTGCAGACTGGCGGCTCTGGCGGCTCCTTGCAGACTGGCGGCTCTGGCGGCTCCTTGCAGACTGGCGGCTCTGGTAGCTCCTTGCAGACTGGCGGCTCTGGCGGCTCAGGACAGACGGGAGACTCTGGCGGCTCAGGACAGGTGGAAGGCTCTGGCGGCGCTGAACAGACGAGGCGCACTGTAGGCCTGGTGCGTGGTGCCGGCACTGGTGGTACTGGGCCGAGGACACGCACCTCAGGGCGAGTGCTGGGAGGAGGAACAGGGAGTACTGGGCTCTGGACACGCACAGGAAGCCTGGTGCGGGGGGCTGCCACCGGAGGACTGGTGCGTGGAGATGGCACCGGATAGACTGGCCCGAGAAGGCGTACTGGAGATCTGGAGCATCGAGCCTGCCCAACCTTACCTGGTTGAATGCTCCCCGTAGCCCGCCCAGTGTGGCAAGGTGGAATAGCCCGCATGGGCTGTGCAGGCGAACCGGGGACACCATGCGTAAGGCTGGTGCCATGTATGCCGGCCCAAGGAGACGCACTGGAGACCAGATGCGTAGAGCCGGCTTCATGGCACCTGGCTCGATGCTCAACCTAGCCCGGCCGATACGAGGAGCTGGAATGTACCGCACCGGGCTAAGCACGCGTATTGGGGACACTGTGCGGATAACACGGTACGACGCCCTCTCTCACCCCGGTAAGCACGGGAAGCCGGCGCAGGACTCCTACCTGCCTTGGCCACACTCCCGTGTGCCGCCTCCCAAGACATTTTTGGGGCTGCCTCTCGGGCTTCCTTGCCAGCCGCGTTCCCTCGTATCGCCGGCTCCTCTCTCCGGCTGCCTCTGCTCTCCTAGCTGCCTCCACCTGTTCCCATGGAAGGCGATCCTTTCCCGTCAGGATCTCCTCCCATGTGTAGCAACCCTTGCCGTCCAAAACGTCCTCCCATGTCCATTCCTCCCTATTTCGCTGCTCCTGCTGCCACTGCCTGTTACCACGCTGCTTGGTCCGTTGGTGGTGGGTGATTCTGTCACGATCGTCGTATGGAGGGGACCAAAGCGCAGCGTGGTGTGAATACATTTTTATTTTCTTTAATGTAGAACACGAAGAACACTTAAACAAAAAACAACAAAACGATAAGACGAACGTGACCGCTATATAAACAATGTGCTAACGTGCAACATAACATAGACATAGATAATCACAAACCAAGTACCCACAGAATATGGCTGCCTAAATATGGTTCCCAATCAGAGACAACCATAGACATACAATTTACCTAGAAAGGAAACAGCCCCATAAACATACAAAACCCCTAGACAATCCCCATATTTGTTTTTGTTTTTCTGCTCTTTTGCACACCTGTATTTCTACTTGCACATCCTCATCTACACATATATCAGTCCAGTGTGAATTGCTAAATTGTAATTACTTTGCCACTATTGGCCTATTTTTTGCCTTACCTTCTTACTACATTTGCACACACTGTATACAGATGTTTCTATTGTGTTATTGACTGTACGTTTGTTTATCCCATGTGTAACTCTGTGTTGTTTTTGTCACACTGCTTTGCTTTATCTTGGCCAGGTCGCAGTTGTAAATGAGAACTTGTTCTCAACTGGCCTATCTGGTAAAATAAAGTATAAATTAAAAATAAAAAAATACAGAAAAAGAGATTAACATTATTGACAGTGCTGCAGCTGAAACTCAAAACTACTGAGAAAGTACGCCAGAGCTCAGGTAGGCAGTTAAAACTACCACACAAACAAACACACACATCACACTCTGAGAATTGACCGTTGGCTAATTTAATGGTTACACACTGAACAATGAAACTTGTATTGAGTATAATTTGATAAGAGGGAAACGTGCACAATGAATGTGAAATCAATTCGAATGAACTTGATTATAATGCTGATATGTGAAGCTATCCTATGATGTGTTCTACCCTCCTCACCTTTTTATTTAGGGAACAGTATGAGTACCATACAGACAAGCAGCTGGAATATTCATGCCTGTTCTCCTTTTATGGGATCCAGAAGGAAGATTGGAAATGTCTACTCTCCTCTTCTATTTTCATGATTTTTTTTGACATTTTATTTGATCTAAACGTTGTGCTTCGTTAAATTATATATGTCTATGTGTGAGAGAGAGGGGGATCATATAATTAGGAATTGGACTACTAATGTAATAGGCTCTGTTTGGGGATATACATTATTAATAACAACTCTCAATATGTGTTTTATTTTTTTCAGTAGCCCGTATACAATACGCCACATCTGGCCAACAATGCGTATTACTGTAGATTTCAAGCGAGGTAAGGTGAATCTAAATCGAAACTGAAATTTGGAAAACAAATATGTCGCACTTCTCTTTCTCGAAGCTGAAAAATCGGTGAAATCGGTAAATTGTTGGTAGGCTACGGTTTTAATTGTGTTCTCACAGTGCTAAAATGTACATGAAACTAACGGAGTAATCAAGTCATGAAATCATACCGATATATAGGTATTGTAAAACGCCTGTAGTCCGTTTCCAGGCTTTATTTCAGCCCTGCTGAAGCTACTATTCATGTAGATTATTCATGTGTGCATGCATATTGTTGTGGCGAATCTTCAAATATTTGGAATTTGAGTGTTGCTGCAGCAGTAACCTCAAAACGAAAATCCGCGCAAACAGACGTACAAAAATGAAACTATGGTGCGTCTTTACGGGTGACGGGCTTTGTTTATCGAAAAAGGCCTGAACAATTATTGTAAATAAAATAAAAACTCCAAGTAGCCTCGTAGCCCAGATACGGTACGACATTCTCATTGTTATTTCATAAATGATTTAGCCTGATAATAATTATATTCTATTCTATATATAATGTGGTTATTATTGTTATTGTTGTAGTTATATAATTGTTGTTACATTGTTATAATTGTTATAGTGTTGTTCTAATAATACTCGTATAATTAGTATAGTATGTGTTTACAATAAGGTAGGCCTAAATATATTTTTCCAAATCAAGGGGTATATACATTTAAATCTAACAGATTGTGGCTTTAATGTTTTCTCTGTTAACACAAAATCTTTTGATTATTCAGGCGTGAAACAATGAGTTCCAAGGAGAATCCTCCAAAGAAAAAAGGATGCGACAAAGGCATCGTGGAGAGGTTTAAAATGAGACTTGACCTCATATTTGGTAAGCAATAAGTACGTTTCTGTCTCAAGATCGAGCCATTATATTTCTACATGCTGACACACTGAAGTGGATCAGTTATGGTACTACAATAATTCATTATTCTTTCTTTATTTTAGACTACAATGGCTTAGTTAATCAAGGAGCAACCTGTTATTTGAACAGTGTGCTGCAGGTCCTCTTCATGACTAAGGACTTCAGAGAGGCTGTGGAAAGGTTTGGGAATTTCCATTTTCTGATTGAGTCCCACTTAACACAGTGATTACAATCTAAAATCAATACATTAAACTATAATAATATGCAGTAAGAGAATATATTAGATATCACATCGATCTCTACAGTCACTGTGGTCAAGATCAGAAGACTGCTGATTTTCACCTGAAAAGCCTTTTTAAGGCATTGAAGACAAGTGAAACTCACACAAAGGACATCTTATCCATACTTGGCATTGGAAATGGTGAGTTCGCTTTTGATATCCTGCTGAGAAAGAGTATATATTTGACCTAACTTTGATAAATGTATAAGTGCTCTAAGAGCATTATACAGGATATTCAAACAAGTATAATACCTTCCTTTTTGCAGTCAAATGACCTGGTGGCCTCATGGGTGGAATGTTATTTCATAATTAATGAACATTTAAAAAAGAAAATGCCTAAAATCCGCTATTTCTATGTCAAATATATATAATGTGACCTCCCGAGTGATGCAGTGGTCTAATGCACTGCATCGCAGTGCAAGCCGAGTTACTACAGTTCCTGGTTTGATATCATGCTGTGTCGTAGCCATCTGCGACCGGGAGACCCATGAGGCAACAAACAATTGGCCCAGCATCGTCCGGGTTAGGGGAGGGTTTGGCCGCCCGGGATATCCTTGTCCCACTCCTGTGGCGGGCCCGGGCGTATGCAAGCTGACATGGTTGCCAGGTGTACGGTGTTTCCTCTGACACATTGGTAAGGCTGGCTTCCAGGTTAAGCGTGCATTGTGTCAAGAAGCAGTGTGGCTTTCCGGGATTGTGTTTCGGGGGACGCACGGCACTCGACCTTCGCCTCTACCGAATCCATAGGGGAGATGCAGCGATGGTTTAAGACTGTAACTACCAATTGGGAATGATGAAATTGTGTAGAAAAGGGGGTAAAATAATTTTTACAATAAGAAGTATTCAGACCCCTTCCCTTTTTCAACATTTTATTACGTTACAGCCTTATTCTAAAATGGATTACATAAAATGTTTTCCTCCTCAATCTACACACAATACCCCATAATGGCAAAGTGCTATTGTAATAAAAATAAAATCTGAAATCCCTTATTTACAAAAATATTTAGACCCTTTGCTTTGACACTCGAAATTGAGCTCAGGTGCATCCTGTTTCCATTCATCATCCTTGAGATGTTTCTACAGCTTGATTGGATCCACCTGTGGTAAATTAAATTGATTGGACATGATTTGGAAGGGCACACACCTGTCTGTATAAGGTCCCACAGTTGACAATGCATGTCAGAGTAAAAACCAGGCCACGATTGTCTAAAAAATTGTCCGTAGAGCTCAGAGACAGGATTGTGTCGAGGCACAGAACTGGGGAAGGGTACCAAACATTTCTGCAGCATTGAAGTTCACCAAGAACACAGTGGCCTCCATCATTCTTAAATGGAAGAGGTTTGGAACCACCAAGACTCTTCCTAGAGCTGGCCACCCAGCCAAACTGAGCAATTGGGGGAGAAGGGCCCGGCTCGGGAAGGTGACCAAGAACCCGATGGTTAGTCTGACAAAGCTCCAGAGTTCCTCTGTGTAGATGGGAGAACCTTTCAGAAGGACAACCATCTCTGCAACACTCCACCAATCAGGCCTTTATGGTAGAGTGGCCAGACGGAAGCCACTCCTCAGTAAAAGGCACATGACAGCCTGCTTGGAGTTTGCCACAAGGTACCTTAAGGACTCATACAAGATTCTCTGGTCAGATGAAACCAAGATTGAACTCTTTGGCCTGAATGCCAAGTGTCACGTCTTGAGGAAACCTGGCACCATCCCTACTGTGAGGCATGTTGGTGGCAGCATTATGCTGTGGGGATGTTTTTCAGTGTGTGTGTGTGAGGGGAATTATTTTGTTTCAAAGTAGATTTGTTTAAGACTACCAAGAAACACTCTTGTGTGACCCTGATTTAGCCCACTGCATTAAAAGGTTAAAATATATACATACATTTGAATGAATCAAATTATAAACAATTTTAGTAAAACATATATATTAGTAAACAATTATAAATTATATGAGTTTAAATAAATGAAAAAGTACATCCTTTGCATTATGACCTACCACAGGAGTGTTTTGACTTGTTGTTTTTACCAATCAGTTTACGAGCAACGGGATGCTGCTGAATATTTTGAGAATATTTTAAGCATGGTCAATCCTTATGTGTCTCAGGTACAGTATTATTGATTATTTATACTGACATGTTATGAGAAAAAACCTGCAACTGAACATGTTATAAATACAATATTTGCCATGACAAGACTTTGGCATTATATGGCATATTTTTTTGCATTTAGATCTTCAAAGGACATTTGAGACACACAATGAGATGTTCAGAAGGTCATGTGACCAGTGATGAACCTGGTCCATTCTGGACTCTACCACTCTCAATAGAAAATCCATCCGACTCTAACAAAACCTACAGTGTGGTAAGGAAAATATTCTTCAAGTATTTTAGTCATTTCCAAAGGTTTTGATTTTTGCAGGGAAGGATTGTTTGTAAACGGTGTGTGTGTGTGTGTGTGTGTGTTTACAGAGGGATGGTTTTGAGAAGTTTTTCAAGTCTTCAACTGTCAGTGAGATGTATTGCGACCAATGCAATGAGAAATCCTATTCAACCATTGTGAGTTGTGATGTTGAGAATATTCAATCATATCAAAATCCTTAATCCACAATGGTACCAAAAGCCTCTCAAAAAGATAACACGCTCTAGACTACGGAAGGTAATGGCTATACTGATAGACTGATAGTGTGTGTTTGTTTTGTGTCACCCAGGCTTGTAAAATGGAACATCACCCAAAGATTCTGACTCTGCTCCTCAAGAGGTTTGAGTTTGACTACCACAGTATGTCATATACCAAAAATGACTGCTGTGTTGAAGTTCCTCACACGTTACGGACAAAGGTATTTAGAGATACTTTCTTTATAGGACAGGTGCTTTTGTAACAATTTTCTCATGTAGGCGACACATTTGTATATGTATTCAGGCAGGAGCACTATGAAAGGAAAACAGAGGGTTACGTGTTCTCTCATTCTCATTGGTCCTTCACCGGTCCCTACCAAAAACAGCTTCGTAAATGTAAATGATGGCGGTGTTTTTCTTTTCATGACAGACCTTTTCTCTGAACAGAACTGTGACTATGAACTCTATGCAGTGGTGGACCATGTGGGAAGTCTAAGAGGTGGACATTACACTGCTAGAATCAAGTCCTATGATGATCACAACTGGTATGTGTTCGATGACAGCTACGTCACACAGGTATGTTTATTTGTCAATTGAATTGAATATTGATTGTTTCAGTGTCAAATATTATGCGTCGTCAAAATATATTAAAACACCTCCAATAGACGCCACCCTCAATATACTGTAGGCCAGTGTACTCAATGATTTGCATATATTTGTATACTCTTGTAATACATACTGCTCCTCCCTTACAGCCCAATCCACAATCAATCAGTCATATGAATAATGAAAGGTAAAATGTCACTGTTTTCCATCTCTTGTGTGTGTGTGTGTGTGTGTGTGTGTGTGTGTGTTTTTCTCCAGAGAACATCATGTCAAACTGAATCACCTCTTTTTTTGTAATATTACAGTTTTAACATTATTTTCCTATTTCCACTAGATCCCAGAGTGTGTATCTGCTTATGTACAAGAAATGTAAGTGCAGTAAAAAACGATATATTTTCCTGTGTTTTCTATATATTTCCACACTACTAGGTTGGAATAATAATTGTGAAAATGATGTGAGAGCTGTTTGAAAATACTGCCTGAAATTTTAGCGTGTTTTGCATGGGTGGGGCTTTGGACAATAGACCAATAACAAAGAGAGGTACCCCTACTCTTTGCCAATAACAGCTAGTTTTAAGGTTACATATTCCTCCCAATAGGCTTCTCCAAATAGGTCCCTCACTCAGACCACTCTCAGACAGTCTTAGGAAAATTCTTGCTTGAGATATTGCTTTTTGCTAAGAAACCTTTTTTTTTAAATATATTTTTGAACCATTTTAATTTAAAACAGTCACTGAAAGGTACTTAATTGTTACCCAGAAATGATTTGATATTGAGAAAGAAACGGCTGCATTGGAGCGATAACAATCTGTCATACAGTCACCCCGTACAGTAGCATCACTTATCTTAAAGGATCCTCCTATATGTCTTCAAATATCCCGAATTCAACAGCTCCTGTTCAGTCCCTTCAGATTTGTGGCCCTAAATGTTAATTCTGCTTGGATAAACTCAATTATGCTTCCTTCATCTAAACTCTTTTTGACCAATTACAGTCAAACTTATGTATGCATTTCCTTCTGTAATTCTAAGCACGTGCTCCGGATCAACCAGGAGAAGAGGAAATTAAGAAAAGAGGAGGAATTAAAGTGTATGGAAGAGGAATGGAAGAAAATAGAAGAAGAATTGAGGAGAATAAAAGAGGAATGGAATAAAATTAAAGCGGAATTGAAGAAAATAATCCATGTAGAATCACAGAGTATAGCATTGCAATTGGAGAGAATATATGTGGAATTCAAGACATGGGTAGACAACAATGGAAGAGGCATTGATGACATTCCTCAAAAATTCATTACAATAAGAGAGACAGTGAAGATGATAGAAGAGGAAGAGAAGAGAATATACGGAGTTGAAGAGTATAGAAGAGAAATTGAAATGAATACAAAAGAAATTGAAATGTATAGAAGAGGGATTGAAAAACATAGAGGAGGACTTGAAGAGCATAGAAGAGGAATTGAAAAGTATAGAAAAGGAATTGGAGAGTATAGAAGAGAAAGTGAAGGGTATGGAACAGGAATGAAATATAATAGAAGAGGAATGGAAGAGTGTAGAAGAGGAATTGTCAAGTATAGAAGAGGAATTGAACATATGACGGAGTCTGCTACGTCCCATCGGGGAAGCTAAGTCACTTAAAGCTAACTGCCAGTTGAAGTCTCTGGGAAAGTGATATCAACAATGGCAACTAACAGCTTCACTAGCCAGCTATTCTGCTTAAAGCCTAGGCTATCATTCAGCAATAAAACAGGTACGCTTGGAACAAATTATATTCTGTTTTAGGTCCCGCTTTATTTGAAGTGCATCTTATGAAGGTTAAGGCTTCATAAAGCAGTCATATACTGTAGAATTTAAAAGTACTAGATAAATGGGCCACAAATCCTCTATAACTGTATTTCATGCTCTAGAAAAGAGTAACGAACGTGAACAAATAAATGAATGGTTATGTCATACAGCTATGCCACATTATACATCGTTATAGAGCATGATATATGGTTATAGATCATTTGTGAAGCATCTATGTAGTGCTTTATGAAGCCTTCATAGGATGCACTTCAAATAAAGTGGGCCCAGTACCCAGTTTTATTCAGTGGCCTTGTCGAAAGTTTTTAGACATATAGATACAGTTTTTAGTTTTAGGCTACAAGCCCATTCTGCCTAGTCTGTGTCATTAGCCATATCGACTAAAGAGAACATGTTTGCATTTTGTATTTATTATATCTCTTTAGTCATACAAATAATGCCAACAACAGGCAACTTCAAAAGTCCTTTATCACTTGATACATAAAAAATAAAAAATTAGGCTTACCATGTACAATGTTTGTTCTGGGGTGTATTCATTAGTGCACACCCTAGCAAACCATTAGCAATGATTGCCCACTCAAGGGGATGTTGAGGGGGTATGTGTATGACTAAAGAGATGAATGAATACAGAATGAAAACATGCTCTCCTTAGTCGGTATGGCTAACTATAGCAGCTCATATAAGATAGAATTGTGCGTGTATTGGTAAAGGCCTGCTTTAACTGTTGTGTGTGTGTGTGTGTGTGTGTGTGTGTGTGTGTGTGTGTGTGTGTGTGTGTGTGTGTGTGTGTGTGTGTGTGTGTGTGTGTGTGTGTGTGTGTGTGTGTGTGTGTGTGTGTAGAATAAGAACCTAACTAAGTATGTCCTATGCAGTGGAGGCTCCACAGAGGAGGAAGGGGAGGACCATCCTCCTCAGTGAAATTTCATAAAAATAAAAATAGTGAAACATTAAAAAGTTTTCCTTTTTAGAAAAACTAAACTAAATAAATTCATATGTCACCAAATAATTGATTAAAATGAAAGTCTATAGTAACTTCAACAGCACTGTCTGGGGTAGCACCATGGTGTAGCCTGAGGACAGCTAGCTTCTGTCCTCCTCTTGCTACACTGACTTCAAAACAAAAGCTAGAAGACTCGTAGCATGTACCCCTGACTGCAGTGTGCAGTTCGGGCCTGGCTCAATATGGGCGGAATCAAATAATTGACCCCGCCCATGTTTGACCCCGCCCACCGGTGTTTTTTTTGTCCATCTGAGGTTTGACAGTCACACACTGAATACAAACACACACGTTTGTGCAAGGCACACGTTGAATACAAACATATTTCATTTTTGAAGATCTTAAGTAATATTATATAACTTGGTACCAGCACATGTGTTGTAACACTTTTTGTTTCATGCTATATTTGAGACAAGCTACTGATATTGTTGCAGTGAACAACAGACTTGTTATGTATGTCATGTACTGTTAAAATTGTGTTGATAAATGTTATAAATTTGTAATTATATTATTTCATTGAGCGTATATATACAGTTACTACCTATCCTGATTTATAATGCTATTTACTTTCCTCATGAGAATGTATTTTTTATTTATTTATTTCACCTTTATTTAACCAGGTAGGCCAGTTGAGAACAAGTTCTCTGTCACGAATACCACCGAAGGTGGCTCCCCTTCCTGTTCGGGTGGCGCTCGGTGGTCGTCGTTGCCGGTCTATTAGCTGCCACCGATCCCTTTTTCCTTTTCGTTTGTTTGTTTTTGTCTAATTGTTTTCACCTGTTCCTTGTTGGGGTTTTGGGATGGGTGTTATTTAAGTTTGTTTTGCCCGCTGGTGTTTGTGCGGGCTTGTTGGTTTGTTACGTTTGGTGATGTATCGTGTTTTGTTTTGGGTTTTCGCTGTCCAGGTTTTGGGTTGGTTTAGCGCCAGTGTTTTGGGCATTCGCCCATGTTTTGGACCTGTTACGTTTTGAAGGACATTAAAGCGTTTTCCCGTTCATTTCGCTCTCTGCATTTGACTCCTCACTCATTTCACTCACCCGCCGTTACATTCTCATTTACAACTGCGACCTGGCCAAGATAAAGCAAAATGGAGAATGGAGACAGACTGTAACATATAGACACGTGGACAAGCTGAATGTGCTTTGTACACTAAGTTTTACCAGCTCCAGTAAAGAGATCAGAGACTCGGGTGACTTCTACATCATCTTTACTAAACAACACAATTAACAATTGAAACAATTAACACACCAGAGAATAACAAGGTTTGACCACTCCTCAAAAATGGCTTCACTCTTGCTCCTCAAAAGAGGCAGACAGTCATTTTATTGTAGTCAACTGCCTCCACATAGAACATCTCATAATGTCTCTGTAACTAGAAGGAGAACATGAATGGTTCCTTGAGGATAATATTCTTCATCCAGGCCATCATACAACCGTAGTTCTTTAAGGGTTGTAATGCGGTCTTCCTCGTCCATCCCAATTACACTAGGGAGGGAAACGGTGCCTTTAAATGTTTGGCGTTCACACCATCTTGCTGCCTCTAGGGTGTTCTTTAGAAGAACATCTGCTTCCTTGAAGAAAAAGGAAGAATAAATAGGAAGAGTAGTGCCTCATTGGGTGATCAAGTCAAATTACACCCCACTTTCACAATACCACCATGCAAACGAAAGCCACTATTACTAAAGGGGTTTTCAGTGATATCTATAACTACTCAACAAGTCATCCCAACTAGTACATCTTGCCATGCAGCAAAGCCTTCAGCATTACACACAGTAGACTACATACCCAGTTCACAGCTCCCAGTTCGCCATGCATTTTGTTTTCAGTATCGTCTAGAAAGAAAACAGATTGTGGGCTTTAAGTAATGTAAGGGAACCTCTAGTGATGTGTGTACAAGAATGCACCTTACTTTAGCTAATAGCCTATGCAGTACCTGATCCTGTAGGGGGGGGGGGGGGGGGGGGGGGGGGTCTTCTACATCATCCAGAAATATATTGGGGGGGGGGGGGGGGGGTAGGCTTTAAACATTGGTTTAAGACTATACCACTCATCATATGACACCTCCTACCTGATGTGTGTTTTGTTTTCGCCACCTTTTTCGATGTTTCAACCTCTCTTCTTCAGACCTTAGTGAGTGAATGACATACATTCAATATGAAAATATATTCAGGTCAGTCTGACTATAGTGAAACAAGTGATTTTAAGGATGCAAATGAAACGTTATCATGTTCAAGACTTACGGCAAGAGGATCTAGGCACCACCATCGCCTAATTTGCTCATGTTTTCCTTTGAAAAACAAAATCACACAATCGGATGGGTATCCCAAAAAACCTAGGATGCTGATGTTATGTCAGGTGCTTCAGAAACTGTGCTCTGTTGATTAATGTTGCCGTGCAACAGCACTCAGATCTGAGTTTAAGTTTGTAGAGAAACTCGTTGTCCAAACCTATGATGCCATGTGTGTAATGGATTGTATCTGCTATTTGTACAGGAAAAGTGTTTAAACTCAAAACCTATTTCCATTTTCCACTGAAAGTATGATTTTTAAAAAATGAAGTAGTTGTACAATATCATGGGTATGCTCAGAGCATCTTTTTACAGCTTGAGAAGTTGACATTTTACTACTGTACTTGTGTAAGGGCGTTCGTCTGTAGGAGGAAGAGAAGCGGACCAAAGCGCAGCGTGGTGGTTATTCATGTTTTAATAAATCGCTACACATGAACAAACTAACAAAAACAAGAAATGTGAAAACGCAAAACAGTCCTATCCTGTGACACCAAACACAGTGACAGGAACAATCACCCACAAACACACAGTGAAACCCAGGCTACCTAAGTATGATTCTCAATCAGAGACAACTAATGACACCTGCCTCTGATTGAGAACCATACTAGGCCGAAAACATAGAAATGCCCCAAAACATAGAAAAACAAACATAGACTGCCCACCCAACTCACGCCCTGACCATACTAAATAAATACAAAACAACAGAAATAGAGGTCAGAACGTGACAGTACCCCCCCCCAAAGGTGCGGACTCCGGCCGCAAAACCTTGACCTATAGGGGAGGGTCTGGGTGGGCGTCTGTCCGCGGTGGCGGCTCTGGCGCGGGACGCGGACCCCACTTCACCATTGTCTTAGTCCGCCTTATTGTCCGCCTCCCTGGCTTACTCACCATGGCCACCCCTCTCAATGACCCCACTGGACAGAGGGGCTGCTCGGGACAGAGGGGCAGCTCGGGACAGAGGTGAAGCAGCTGCTCGGGACAGAGGGACAACTGCTCGGGACAGAGGGGCAGCTGCTCGGGACAGAGGGGCGATAGCAGCTCGGGACAGAGGGGCGATAGCTGCTCGGGACAGAGGGACAGCTGCTCGGGACAGAGGGACAGCTGCTCGGGACAGAGGGACAGCTGCTCGGGACAGAGGGACAGCTGCTCGGGACAGAGGGACAGCTGCTCGGGACAGAGGGACAGCTGCTCGGGACAGAGGGACAGCTGCTCGGGACAGAGGGGCGGCAGCAGCTTGGGACAGAGGGGCGACAGCTGCTCTGGACAGAGGGGCAGCTGCTCGGGCGGCCCCTGGCTGACTGACGGCAGTGGCGGCCCCTGGCTTACTGGCGGCCCCTGGCTGACTGGCGGCCCCTGGCTTACTGGCGGCCCCTGGCTGACTGGCGGCACTGGCGGCCCCTGGCTGACTGGCGGCACTGGCGGCCCCTGGCTGACTGGCGGCACTGGCGGCCCCTGGCTGACTGGCGGCACTGGCGGCCCCTGGCTGACTGGCGGCACTGGCGGCCCCTGGCTGACTGGCGGCACTGGCGGCCCCTGGCTGACGGGCGGCACTGGCGGCCCCTGGCTGACGGGCGGCACTGGCGGCCCCTGGCTGACGGGCGGCACTGGCGGCGCTGGGCAGACGGGCGGCGTTGGCGGCGCTGGGCAGACGGGCGGCACTGGCGGCGCTGGAGAGGAGGAAGGCTCTGGAAGCGCCGGACTGAGTAGCTCTCGTAGCGCCGAACAGGCGGGAGACTCCGGCAGCGCTGGAGAGGAGGAAGGCTCTGGTAGCGCCGGAGAGGCGGGAGACTCCGGCAGCGCTGGAGAGGAGAGAGCCCCTGCAAGGATGGGCCGGAGAGACAGCCTGGTACGGGGAGCTGCCACCGGAGGGCTGGTGCGTGGAGGTGGTGACGGATAGACTGGGCCGTGCAGGCGCACTGGAGCTCTTGAGCACCGAGCCTGCCCAACCTTACCCGGTTGAATGGTCCCGGTCGCCCTGCCAGTGCGGCGAGGTGGAATAGCCCGCACTGGGCTATGCAGGCGAACCGGGGACACCGTGCGCAAGGCTGGTGCCATGTAAGCCGGCCCAAGGAGACGCACTGGAGACCAGATGCGTAGAGCCGGCTTCATGGCACTTGGCTCGATGCCCACTCTAGCCCGGCCGATACGCGGAGCTGGAATGTACCGCACCGGGCTGTGCACCCGCACTGGGGACACCGTGCGCTCCACAGCATAACACGGTGCCTGCCCGGTCTCTCTAGCCCCCCGGTAACCACAGGAAGTTGGCTCAGGTCTCCTACCTGGCGTAGCCATACTCCCTGTTAGCCCCCCCCCAAGAAATTTTTGGGGCTGACTCCCGGGCTTCCTTGCCAACCGTGTTCCCTCATATCGCCGGCTCCTCTCTCCGGCTGCCTCTGCTCTCCTCGCTGCCTCCACCTGTTCCCATGGAAGGCGATCCTTTCCCGCCAGGATCTCCTCCCATGTGTAGCAACCCTTGCCGTCCAACACATCATCCCAAGTCCATTCCTCCTTGTGCCGCTGTTGCCCGTTACCACGCCGCTTGGTCCTGTTGCGGTGGGTGATTCTGTAAGGGCGTTCGTCTGTAGGAGGAAGAGAAGCGGACCAAAGCGCAGCGTGGTGGTTATTCATGTTTTAATAAATCGCTACACATGAACAAACTAACAAAAACAAGAAATGTGAAAACGCAAAACAGTCCTATCCTGTGACACCAAACACAGTGACAGGAACAATCACCCACAAACACACAGTGAAACCCAGGCTACCTAAGTATGATTCTCAATCAGAGACAACTAATGACACCTGCCTCTGATTGAGAACCATACTAGGCCGAAAACATAGAAATGCCCCAAAACATAGAAAAACAAACATAGACTGCCCACCCAACTCACGCCCTGACCATACTAAATAAATACAAAACAACAGAAATAGAGGTCAGAACGTGACAGTACCCCCCCCCAAAGGTGCGGACTCCGGCCGCAAAACCTTGACCTATAGGGGAGGGTCTGGGTGGGCGTCTGTCCGCGGTGGCGGCTCTGGCGCGGGACGCGGACCCCACTTCACCATTGTCTTAGTCCGCCTTATTGTCCGCCTCCCTGGCTTACTCACCATGGCCACCCCTCTCAATGACCCCACTGGACAGAGGGGCTGCTCGGGGCAGAGGGGCAGCTCGGGACAGAGGTGAAGCAGCTGCTCGGGACAGAGGGACAACTGCTCGGGACAGAGGGGCAGCTGCTCGGGACAGAGGGGCGATAGCAGCTCGGGACAGAGGGGCGATAGCTGCTCGGGACAGAGGGACAGCTGCTCGGGACAGAGGGACAGCTGCTCGGGACAGAGGGACAGCTGCTCGGGACATAGGGACAGCTGCTCGGGACAGAGGGACAGCTGCTCGGGACAGAGGGACAGCTGCTCGGGACAGAGGGACAGCTGCTCGGGACAGAGGGGCGGCAGCAGCTTGGGACAGAGGGGCGACAGCTGCTCTGGACAGAGGGGCAGCTGCTCGGGCGGCCCCTGGCTGACTGACGGCACTGGCGGCCCCTGGCTTACTGGCGGCCCCTGGCTGACTGGCGGCCCCTGGCTTACTGGCGGCCCCTGGCTGACTGGCGGCACTGGCGGCCCCTGGCTGACTGGCGGCACTGGCGGCCCCTGGCTGACTGGCGGCACTGGCGGCCCCTGGCTGACTGGCGGCACTGGCGGCCCCTGGCTGACTGGCGGCACTGGCGGCCCCTGGCTGACTGGCGGCACTGGCGGCCCCTGGCTGACGGGCGGCACTGGCGGCCCCTGGCTGACGGGCGGCACTGGCGGCCCCTGGCTGACGGGCGGCACTGGCGGCCCCTGGCTGACGGGCGGCACTGGCGGCGCTGGGCAGACGGGCGGCGTTGGCGGCGCTGGGCAGACGGGCGGCACTGGCGGCGCTGGAGAGGAGGAAGGCTCTGGAAGCGCCGGACTGAGTAGCTCTCGTAGCGCCGAACAGGCGGGAGACTCCGGCAGCGCTGGAGAGGAGGAAGGCTCTGGTAGCGCCGGAGAGGCGGGAGACTCCGGCAGCGCTGGAGAGGAGAGAGCCCCTGCAAGGATGGGCCGGAGAGACAGCCTGGTACGGGGAGCTGCCACCGGAGGGCTGGTGCGTGGAGGTGGTGACGGATAGACTGGGCCGTGCAGGCGCACTGGAGCTCTTGAGCACCGAGCCTGCCCAACCTTACCCGGTTGAATGGTCCCGGTCGCCCTGCCAGTGCGGCGAGGTGGAATAGCCCGCACTGGGCTATGCAGGCGAACCGGGGACACCGTGCGCAAGGCTGGTGCCATGTAAGCCGGCCCAAGGAGACGCACTGGAGACCAGATGCGTAGAGCCGGCTTCATGGCACTTGGCTCGATGCCCACTCTAGCCCGGCCGATACGCGGAGCTGGAATGTACCGCACCGGGCTGTGCACCCGCACTGGGGACACCGTGCGCTCCACAGCATAACACGGTGCCTGCCCGGTCTCTCTAGCCCCCCGGTAACCACAGGAAGTTGGCTCAGGTCTCCTACCTGGCGTAGCCATACTCCCTGTTAGCCCCCCCCCAAGAAATTTTTGGGGCTGACTCCCGGGCTTCCTTGCCAACCGTGTTCCCTCATATCGCCGGCTCCTCTCTCCGGCTGCCTCTGCTCTCCTCGCTGCCTCCACCTGTTCCCATGGAAGGCGATCCTTTCCCGCCAGGATCTCCTCCCATGCGTAGCAACCCTTGCCGTCCAACACATCATCCCAAGTCCATTCCTCCTTGTGCCGCTGTTGCCCGTTACCACGCCGCTTGGTCCTGTTGCGGTGGGTGATTCTGTAAGGGCGTTCGTCTGTAGGAGGAAGAGAAGCGGACCAAAGCGCAGCGTGGTGGTTATTCATGTTTTAATAAATCGCTACACATGAACAAACTAACAAAAACAAGAAATGTGAAAACGCAAAACAGTCCTATCCTGTGACACCAAACACAGTGACAGGAACAATCACCCACAAACACACAGTGAAACCCAGGCTACCTAAGTATGATTCTCAATCAGAGACAACTAATGACACCTGCCTCTGATTGAGAACCATACTAGGCCGAAAACATAGAAATGCCCCAAAACATAGAAAAACAAACATAGACTGCCCACCCAACTCACGCCCTGACCATACTAAATAAATACAAAACAACAGAAATAGAGGTCAGAACGTGACAACTTGGGCCTTTAATACAGAGGTTTGCTGATTACAGAAGACAGATTCCAGTTGTTAGGTTTGTTAGTGACTCAAATTTTCTGCTGATATTCTGATCTTGTATCTCACTCCACAGTTTCCTGGCTCTGCGGACCCCTGGGAGATTGACCACAGCTCTATAAGTCTGCATTTCAATTGGACTGGTGTGTATTATATGCCTATAGGGAACGCACTATTCCCTTTAAAATGGACAGCTCCTGAGGACATCACCAGTAGAAAGTTCACCATCAAGGATGACGTGTGGTTCTTCGGCACCTTGCTGTATGAGATCGTGACCTATGGGGAGATGCCCTGTCCCAGTAAGATTTGTATAATTAGGATATATTAATCTCCTTGGCATTAAAGCTCATTGAGGGAAAAATTGGACAAGATGGTGCTGACTGAGAGGGGCGGAATCAAATGATCTTTACTTCTATTGTACCGAAAAGTTCATACTATTATCCCATTTGACCCCAAGCACTTCGGATATCAGATAGACAGTTACTAACCACGATTTTGACCTCAAATAAGACTTCAACTCAGCTGTTGCCCGGTCCCTATTCCTTTGTTCGATTAGCTACCAAAACCCTGCAGGCATAGACACAGTAGACGAGCTGCAGCCCTGGTGAAAATGAGCGATGAGAAAACCGAACGGCGCTCCCCTCCTTTCTGTTGGCAAATGTCCAGTCACTTTAGAATAAGATGAGCTTCGTTTGAGAGTCACATGTCTTACAGATACGTGGATAGATGATGACACTATACACATAGTAATTTGTGGATTCTTCATCCAGTGGCAAGATCGGACGAAGGCTTTGGGCAAGTCTAAATGAGGAGGGGGGGTTTCATAAATAACAACAGGTGTGCTGCTTCCAGTGTGAAGGAAATCTATAACTTTTGCTCACCTGATATAGAATACCTCATGGTAAGTTAAGCTGCAGACTCTTTCATCTACCAAGAGAGTTATCCGTAATTATCACGGCTGTCTACAAGACAACAAAACTCTGGCACTCAACAAACTGTATGGGGCCATAAACAAACAAGAAACTGCTCACCCAGTGGCAGTGTTTCTGGCGGGCGGAGACTAACGTGAGGAGATTAAAACCGTCCTCCCTCACTTCTACCAACACATCACCTGCTCCACTAGGGGACCTACAACTCTAGACCACTTTTATTCTACCCACAGAAACTCATACAACGCCCTCCCTTGTCCTCCCTTCTGCAATTCTGACCACAACTCCATTCTCCTGCTTCCTGTTTACAAAACAAAGCTCAAACAGGAAGTACCAGTGATGCGTTCAATACGGAAGTGTTGGGATGACACGAGGTTACAAGACTGTTTTGCTAGTACAGACTGGAATATGTTACAGGATTCATCCGATAGCATTGAGGAGTTTACCACAACAGTCGCAGGGTTCATCAATAAGGGCACAGACAATGTCATCCCCACAGTGACTATATGAACGTAGCCAAACCAAAAACCATTGATTACAGGCAATATTCGTTCTGGGCTAAAGGCAAGAGCTACCGCTTGCTTACAAGGAATGGGACATGGACATGTACGCATGCAAGAAAGCCTGCTACGACTTCCGACTAGAAATCAAACATGCAAAAGGATAGTATAGTAGGAAGGTGGAATCCTATTACACCGGCTTCGATGCTCGTCGTATGTGGTAGGGTCTGCAGACGATAATGGATTACAAAGGGAAACCCAGCCGTGAGTAACCCAGTAATGCAGAACTCCCAATCCAGCTGAAAGCCTTTTATTCTCACTTCGAGGAATACAACACTGTGTCTAGCATGAAAGACCCTGTTTTTCTGGAGGACTGTGTGATCTCTCTCTCTGTGGCCGATGTGAGCAAAACGTTTAAACAGGTTAACAATCACACAGACGGAATACCAGGGCGCGTTCTCAAAGCATGAGCAGACCAGAGCTCCAAGGTAGCCTGCCTAAATGACTTTCGCCCTGTAGCACTCACATCTGTAGGTGCTTTGAAAGGCTGGTCATGACACACATCAACATAATCATCCCAGACACTATGGGCCCACTTCAATTCTCATAATGCCCCAACAGATCCACAGATGACGCAATCTCAATTGCACTTTACACTGCCCTCTCTCACCTGGACAAGAGGGGAAATAACTATGTGAGAGTGCTGTTCATAGACTACAGCTCAGCATTCAACACCATAGTCCCCTCCAAGCTCATCACCAAGCTAGAGATCTTGGAATTGAACACCTTCCTCTGCAACTGGATCTTGGACTTCCTGACGGGCCGGCCCCAGGTGGTGAGGGTAGGCAACAACATCTCGCCACGCTGACCCTCAGCACGGGGCCCCTCAGGGGTGTGTGCTTAGTCCCCTCCTGTACTCCCTGATAGAGCTTCAAGTTCCTTGACGTCCACATCACTAAGGACTTAGCATGGCCCACACACACCAGCACAGTCGTGAAGAGGGCACAGCAGCACCTATTCCTCCTCAGGAGGCTAAAACGATTTGGCATGGACCCTCAGATCGTCAGAAATTTCTACAGCTGCACCATCGAGAGCAACTTGACTGGCTGCATCACCGATTGGTATGGGAAATGCAACGCAAAGCACTACAGAAAGTGGTATATCTCAGTACATCCCTGGGGCTGAGCTCCCTGCCATCCAGGACCTCTATATTAGGCGGTGTCAGAGGAAGGCCCGAAAGACTTCTAAATAGTCAAGACTCCAGCCACCCAAGCCATAGAATGTTCACTCTGCTACTGTCTGGCAAATGGTACGGAAGCATTGGCTCTCGGACCAACAGGCTCTGAGACATTTTTTACCCCAATGCCATAAGACTGCTAAATAGCCAGAAGTGAAATAGTCAATTAATGGTTACCCAAACTATCTATCCTGATTCCTATCTTGCACTGACCCTACGCACACTCACTAGACTATATATACACACTATATACACACTCACTCACACAAAAACTACATTGATACTCCCACACAAAACCCACACACTTACGTGGATGTCGATTAAGGCAACCCCCCCCGCACCTCTCTGGTTAAATGCAGGAGACACATTTCAGTTGAAGGCATTCAGTTGTACAACTGACTAGGTATCCCCGTTTCCCTTTCATACGCCAGAGGAGGACGGGCTCACTGTAATGGCTGGATTGGAATAAATGGAATGGAGTCAAACGTGGTTTCCTTATGTTTGATGTTTGATACTGTTCCATTTATTCCATTCCTGCCTTTACAACGAGCCCGTCCTCCTATAGCTCCCCCCACCAGCCTCCACTGACATACGCACACACATATACATAGCACACGCATACCAACACAACACAAACATTTGCGGCTACTATTCTTTATTTTACACTTATTATCTATCCTGATTCCTAGTCACTTTACCCTGCATTCATGTACATACTGTATCTACCTCAAACACCTCGTACCTCTGCACATTGATCTGATACTGGTACTCCCTGTATATACAGTAGCTTCATTCTTGTGTATTATATTTTATTCCTCTTGTGTTACTATTTTTTCTGTGTATTATCATTTTTAAACTCTGCATCGTTGGGAAGGCCTCGTAAGCAAGCATTTCATGGTAAAGTCTACACCAGTTGTATTTGGCGCATGTGACAAATACAATTTGATTTGACACTAACTTCTGACATCTACCACATTGTTATTGAGTGAGCAATGCTATCAATGCATGATTAGCACAAATGTAGAGTTCTTCTGCTTTCCAGTGCCATTTTGAGAGTATATATTGGACTGCTGGAAGGAGAATAAAAATGACAGGAGCACTTTCGAGGCTCTGAAAATGAGGCTGAGGAACGTTACCGGTTGAAGGTTTATGTAATAATTCTTTAGTATCGATTAAATAGCAGTAATTAAATGTTAGTCTTGTTTCTCAGCTCTGTCATCTCTTTTTGAGAGTCTGGAATGTTCCTTAGTGTTGTGTGTTACTGAAGACTATCTTAAAGTGCTACCATGACCACATTGCTGATTTTACTGACTGCGCTGTGAAGGGATAAAAGTTGATGTCATCTCTGCTGTCTTCAGACATGGAGTGTGCTTCCAAATTAAACCTTTTCTTTCTGCCTTTACACCATTGTCTGATTTCATCTCTGATTCTATACTTCACACCTGAATAAGAACATTTAAGGGTTTATAAGTAAGGGTCATAGATAGTTTATAACAATGAAAGACATACATCATAACCTTATACAACACAGGAAAATTACAGATTAAAACAGCCTTGACAATACTTTTTTTGACAGATGAGAGACAAAACAAAGTCATGTAGCCTCTTGAACAAATAATCCTCTTTCTCTTAGAAAGTTACAATAATTGTTACTTATTTAAAGGGACAATCTGCAGTTGAAACAATAACAAACGGTCCCCACCACTGTTTAGGTAAAAAGCTGAGGGATGATACTGGAGATATGTGACCATTCTCAATTCCATAGACAGAGCTAGTATGGATGCAGGGACTGACCATCCATGATATCAAAATGATAGTTTTAACCACGTTTTGAGTCGATTCATTTGTTTATAAATATTGGAGTAAAACGGTGGGTCTTCTGCGCTCATTCACTTCACTTCAGTTTGACCTTTTTCCTGAGCTCTGTTCTCCACGATAACATTTGATTTTAAACACCTCTTCGTCTTCTTTACCATTTACACAATGGTGTGAGCCTTTCTTCAGTGTGCAAGGCAATGGCAATCAATGTCACAACAAAAATACCACACAGGTGGGCATAATTATAAATTCACAGTCAGTATTGGCTCAATCAAGAGGTCCCGGTAGAGGAAGCAGTGGGGGAAACATCAAATAAAGATGCAAATACATTATGATGTCATTACCTTTTGCCCTATTTATAACCAACTACAAAAACTAAGAAAAATAACATTCCTCATTGAGGCCTGCTGGGGCAAGAGTGGCCAAGCGATCTATCCAATATGTCTCTCTTTGGAGAAGAAATGTATCCGTATCTCTTCCCCTACGTGGCGTCTTCACCAATTCAATTCCCATATAATGTAAGGCAAGTGTGTGTGTGTTTTGTGTGCAGGTATGTTCTTACACAGCATATTTTTGTGAAATGTGTATGCAAGTGAACGCTAACCATCCTTTTCTTTTCTGGCCATCTCCTTGTTCTCTCAGAACATCTCCCTCTCTGTCAGTGACTCTGTGGTGTGGTGTAGTTACAGACACAGGTGTACTGGGCTAAACAGGTACCAGGCACAGGTATCTGGCTCAGATTGGATGGACTGCCCAGCTGGAGGTTGTGGTGGCTAATTTCTGCATCAAATGAGGAGAAACAAACTTCACACACCAGTCAGAGTTATACTTAAACTACATCTTTAATAATAATAAGAGCTTTGCATTAGCAATGACTTTCAATGATGCGCCATTTCTAATGAACCATTGAAAGTGACAACACACAGAGATATTTTATAGCCAAGATACACCCCTCTCAACCTACATGACGAACCACAGATCTTAGGAACAGTTCAAAAAGGGACTTTATAATTAAGAAAGGAGTATCCCTTAGCCAGATAACATTCACTATAAATTATCGTTCAGTTTGGTCCCAAAAACGAGGTTCTAATCTCGTTCCTGGTACTTCATAGCACAGAACCATTACCTCATCCAATGGCATAACTCAATTGTCAACTCTAGATACTCCCATCTAAAGTTAAACCCCTTCTTGACCACTCTCCTGGACAAACTCACTGAGGGGAGTGAGCCTCTATGTCATACACTATCCCAGGATAAGTGCAACACCAGAGAGGACGTACAATGGTTCCAGACACTGCCATAAAGGGACACAAGGATAAGTGAGTAAATCAAGATTCTTCCAGTAGACCCGGAGGAACCATTCAAGAACGATGGATAACGCCCTACTACAACAATTGATCACGGCACAGCAGACAACCATAGAACTCCTGCAACAACAGCTGAGCCGACGAGAAGAACCTAGAGTTAAGCCAAGAGCGGCTGCTCACGCCATCTTATCTCGTCTCTCCAAGGACGATGATATTGAGGCCTTTCTCATGACCTTCGAAAGGACGGCCACCTTGGAAGAGTGGCCGCCCACAGAATGGGCGAGCGCATTTGACCGGGGTGGCTCAGGAAGCCTATTTTGACTTGGATTCCCGCGAAGCTGCGGACTATGGGCGACTAAAAACCGAGATCCTGTCCCGGTACCAGCTGACTGCCAGAGATAGGGCTGTAAAGTTCCATCAATGGACCTATACAGCTGATCAACCCGTCCGTGCCCAGATCTTCGCATTAATACGACTGACGAAACAGTGGCTAGAACCTGGAAAGGGAGTAGGACATGTGATAGAGACTCTCGTAGTGGACAAGATATTGAGAGAATTACCCAGTGACTTAAAAAGGGTTGTGGGGCAAGCCAACCCGTTGTCAGCCGACGACATAGCCCAGGCGGTAGAAACATATCGGTCTACAGGGGAGTTGTTAAAAAGTGACAAGGAGGAACGGAAGGAGTCTTCCAATCCCGTACCACGACTCACCCCGGCGCCCCCTCCACCGAAACGTCCAAACCTCCCCCGGAGGTGGGAGAAGTCAGCCACCACACAGCAGGGTCGGTGTTATAAATGTCAGTCTCCCGACCATTATGCCCCACAATGTCCTAGCAAGGATGAGCCCATGGTCACAGAGTCATCACTGCCTACCCCCACACATCCCATTTTGAGGGGACAGGATCAACACTGTTGGTTAGCAGAGATAGCCCCAGCCTCAGAGATTCCGGTTCGAGTCGAAGGACAAGATGTGGTAGCAATTCTCGACTCGGGAAGTATGGTTACGTTAGTAGAGGAGCGGATGGTGACCTCCGCAACACTGCTACCAGACAAAGTAGCCGTATCCTGTATCCATGGAGACACCCACTATTACCGCACTGTGAATCTGCCTATTCTCACTCCAAAAGGAAGGTGTACAGTCAGGGCAGGGAAAGTGCCCCAGCTGAAGGTGCCATTATTGATCGGGAGAGACTGTCCCCTATATAAGGAGCTTCGGCAGATGACGTTATGCACGGGAAGAAGGGGGACAGGAAAGAAGAGAAAATCCAAGCCTGAGGTAGTAGTCCTACAAGGAGACGTAGCCACGTCCTCGTCCTCTGCAGCAGAGGAAGAAATAGTGACCCAACATTTACGACAGATATTCCAGGAAACCACCGATGAAGACACGTGAAGGGTTATACACAACGCAGGAAGGAAGGAGCAACCAGGCGCTAAGGGATATATTTGAAGCTCCATCCGAGGAGGGAACCTGGAAGGGATTCTCCTCGGTCACCCCTGATGGGGATGGGGAACAACCTCCACATCCCTCTACCGAGGTTGACCTGCCCCACAGGAATTAAAGGGACAGTTCGGCACCTCACAGCATAGAGACAACAGACCTAAGGGAGGCCATGAGGAAGGTGAAGGTGATCGACGGGAGGAACGTCGACGGATCAGGTGAACCCCCTCTTCCTTACTATGCAATCAGGCGGGGTCTCTTATACTGGGTCGTACGACGAAGGGGGGAAAACCAGGAATTACTAATGGTGCCTAGACCATACAGGGATACAGTTCTACAGTTAGCCCATTCCCACGTCCTAGGAGGACACCTGGCACGAGACAAGACTATTGACAGAATCATGCAGAGATTCTATTGGCCCCGGGTCACCCGGGATGTGGCCAGGTATTGTAGGACGTGTGATCAATGTCAACGTACAGCTCCACGGCCACACCTACGTAACCCTTTGATTCCTCTCCCCATTATAGAGACTCCCTTTGAATGCATAGCTATGGACCTCGTAGGACCCCTCCTAAAATCCGCCAGAGGACATGAGTACATCCTAGTGGTTATAGATTACGCTACCAAGTTCCCGGAGGCCATACCCCTGCGTAACATGTCGTCAAAGGGAATTGCCAAGGAGTTATTCCTGATGTTCTCTCGTGTGGGCCTCCCCAAGACGATCTTAACCGATCAAGGAACCCCGTTCATGTCCCAGTTGATGAAGGACTTGTGTCGGTTATATCAGGTTCAACAGATACGTACAAGCATATTCCACCCTCAAACAGACTGGTTGTGTGAACGCTTGAACAAAACGATTAAAAGCATGTTGAGAAGAGTGGTGTCCTGAGACGGGAAAAACTGGGACATGCTTCTCCCACACTTAATGTTTGCCCTGCGAGAAGTACCCCAGGCATCCACTGGATTCTCTCCGTTTGAATTGCTCTATGGCAGACCCTGTCGAGGAATCCTCGACTTAGCCAAGGAGACCTGGGAGACCCAACCATGCCCCTTTCGATCCACAATAGAACACGTTACCCTGATGAGAGACCGCCTGTCAGCAGTGTGGCCCATAGTCAAGGAGCATATGGAGAAGGCCCAAAGGACCCAAGGCCGGGCCTATGATAAGTCCGCGACCCCCCGTGAGTTCACCGTGGGAGAGAAAGTGATGGTGCTTGTGCCCACGGCCAAACATCGCTTGCTGGCGCAGTGGAGGGGGCCCTACGAGGTTATGAAAAGGGTCTCACCGGTCAATTACCTCATCAAGCAACCTGACAGGAGGAAGAAGGTCCAACTCTATCACATAAACCTGCTGAAGACGTACCATGGACGAGAGGAGGAGGTGGCTTTGATGGCTCTGGAGGGCAAAGGAAAAGAGGAGGCTCTACCACAGGTGCGCCGTGGCCAAACTCTCCTACCGGAGCAGTCAAGACAGCTAGACAAGCTGATTATGAACTTCGGTCGAATATTCTCTCCATTCCCAGGACAAACAGATGTCCTGTTCCACCATATCCACACTGAACCCGGCAAGAAGGTGCATATCCGCCCTTACAGGATTCCCGAGGCTCGCCGAGTCATCGCTAAGAAAGAGGTGAGGGAGATGTTGAGGATGGGCGTGATCGAGCCATCGACGAGTGAGTGGTCCAGTCCCATAGTCCTGGTCCCCAAATCCGATGGTAGTATGAGACTCTGCAACGACTTTAGGGGCGTGAATGCCATCTCTACATTCAATGCGTATCCCATGCCCCGCGTGGATGAACTCTTGGAGCGCTTAGGAAAGGCCAAGTTCATCACTACCCTGGATTTGACGAAGGGATATTGACAAGTGCCGGTGGCTCCGGAGGATCGCCCAAAGACTGCCTTCGCCACCCCAGAGGGGCTTTTCCAGTATGTGAGGATGCCCTTCGGACTGCATGGTGCCGCTGCAACTTTCCAACGCCTCATGGATGCCATTCTACGGCCCCATCAAGAGTATGCAGCGGCATACATAGACGATGTGGTCATCCACAGCGAGGACTGGGATAGTCACCTCCTGCGATTACGGGCGGTGCTCGTGAGTTTGGAAGCCACAGGGTTGACAGCCAATCCAAATAAATGCTGCCTGGGCCTGTCCGAAGCGGAATACCTGGGGTACACTGTGGGGAATGGGAAAATACGCCCACAGGCAGAGAAGACCAGGGCAATTCGTGACTGGCCTCGACCCCGGACCAAGCGAGACGTTTGGGCCTTCTTAGGGATAACAGGATATTATCGCCGTTTTATGCCGGGATATGCAACCATTGCCAACCCCCTCACAAACCTCATCAGGAAAAACCTGCCAAACCAGGTAGACAAGACGGAAGAGGCCTTTCAATTGCTAAAAGATGGCCTGTGTTCTGATCCCGTTCTACAGGCTCTGGACTTCTCACAAGAGTTCATTGGGCAGGTCGACGCCTCGGATACTGGGCTCGGGGCCGTACTAGCTCAGGGTAAAGGTGAAGCAGAGAAGCCGATTCTCTTCATTAGTAGGAAGCTCAGCGATCGGGAACAGAGGTATGCGACCGTAGAGAAAGAGGCCTTAGCCATCAAGTGGGCCCTCGAATATCTCCGGTACTACCTACTGGGTCGGAGGTTTGCATTAGTTACTGACCATGCGCCCCTCACGTGGATGGCTGGTAAGAGAAACAATAACAACAGAATAGCCAGATGGTTTTTGTCTTTACAACTGTTCTCTTTCCATGTCATCCACAGGGCCGGATCGAGGAACAGGAATGCAGACGCGCTGTCCCGACGCGACCAAGACGGTGAGTCTGGCACCCGACCCTCCGGTTCGGTCCTGGGGGGAAAGGTATGTGGAAGGACCACCAGAGGGCAGGCTGGGCTCATGGATAGTAGCCCAACAAGGCATGGGAGACAAGGTAACCAGAGGCAATTAAGCACAGCTGACGGTACTAATGACATACTCTCCTTCCCCTATAAGAGAGAGAATGGAACCAGCAGCGTGAGGGGGGGAAACTATCTCTGGAAGATGGCCACCGAGAGAGAGGAGCTATCCAGGAAGAACCACTAAGACGGTGACAATCCCGTGACTTTTTGTTGTAGTTTAAAGATAATCCTATTGTGTTCCTGTTTCATCTGGAGAAGAAGATGTATGTTTTTCCTTGGAAGATTTTCATTGATTATGTTGGAGTGTTTGTGTTGACCAAATGCCCTCAATAGAGAACTGTGTTCAATCAAGAAAACCTACTCCTGACTTGTTTATTCCACCTTCCCGCTTTAGAGTGACGCCCAATTACTTGGTCCGCTCACACTTGAAACACATTTTATCCAGCTTCCAGGTAATACTGCATTCCATACATACAGTACATGCCATAGATCTGAAATTCCGGTTTTGGCATGACAACGAACAGAACAGGAGAGTTGGCTAAACACACAAACCGATCTAGTAGCATGCTAGTCTACCACTGAGTCAAACAGTAAACACTCTTTTTTCCATCACAGCAACAACTGTTCTGTAATACCCAATTGGTAAGTGTGAAGTACAAAGAGGCCCACATACCAGGTCTATCTTATAAAATAGGTCTTCTTACCTCAATGGGAATTTTTCTGGATAAATGAAGGTTAAATACTTGAAAAAACATTGATATACATAATGCTGCTCCATTGTGAATAGAATTACCTCTATTATAATTTCTCTCCCTCTGCGATTCCTTGTTACATCAGAACTCGAACCCTGACCTTTGACCCCGGCCACTCTTCCAGTGCCGGGGGTCAGTACAGACCTGTACTGTGGTTGCAGTCCTGGGGGTCAGTGCTGCTGTCTGTCTCCTGGCTGCCCTGATGGTGGCCTACGGGAGGTAAAACTCCTCCAGAGTAAGGGTGCATGCTGACCAAATGACTACCGATGGAATCAAATGACTACCGATGGAAACTGGGACCCTATTATGGCCCTGAGAGTTTATAGCCAGAGCTTCACCTTTGCAGGGGAAGAGAACAAACAAAATATATATTGTTGTTTTGTTTCTGTTATTTTGTATTATTTTTGAAATATTTATCAACAGCTTTGCCAGTTTGTGCTTTGGCAGTGAGATTACAGTACAATACTGAATACAGTGTTACATAAAAATACATCATAAGGCAGTAAAGTAGTAGAGATTCTCTCTCCTGCCAATTCTTCAATCCCTCCATCCCCCAGGCAACCTCATCACCAGCTGACTGACAGAGTGGTGCTGGATCCCATAACAGGAGAGCAGGCATGAGTCTTCCAGCTTGGGACTGTGTCCTGTCTTTTGTCCTGCTTAGTAAGGGGGCTGAATAATTTTGCACGCCCAATTTTTCAGTTTTTAATTTGTTAAAAAAGTTTGAAATATCCAATAAATGTCGTTCCACTTCATGATTGTGTCCCACTTGTTGTTGATTCTTCACAAAATAATACAGTTTTATATCTTTATGTTTGAAGCCTGAAATGTGGCAAAAGGTCGCAAAGTTCAAGGGGGCCGAATACTGTCGCAAGGCACTGTATGTGTTTTTTTGTTTGAATGTTGTAAACTCCCAAGTTTTACTAGTAAACATATATATTTTAACTGTATGTGTGGTGGCCTGGGATCCTTAGAATCGGTTTTTGACAATTCTTCAGCCAATGTATTTTTCAGTTGCAGTACTGTTGTACAGGTAATCTGGTCTTCTGTATTGATCACGTCAATTACAATTTTATCTTTGTTCTGCACTCATTTGACTTGTCACCATAGTCAGTGATACTCACTGGTATTCCCCTGAGCTCCCAAGTAATTTTACCAGTCCATCTGCATTTCCATCCTGCAAAATAATTGGAGCATAGCCATGGGGTTATTGGACACTCCGCTCCTCATTCACTCAGCCTATTGAGTCCACTGGTCCCACACTCAACTACCCTACACCGTGACCTCTTTCTCCCCTCTCTCTCCAGATGAAATCCTGCGACTAGTGAGGTCTGGCCTCTAGACAACCTGCCCGCTTGACCCCATCCCCTCCTCCCTTCTCCAGACCATCTTTGGAGATGTAAATGCGATGCTACTGGCGGCAGAGAAGTCAGGCGCAGGAGAGCAGAAACTGATTTACAACGGTTGTGTTTAATAACCATAAACCACCGTCAACAGAACAATACAATACATGGGTCAAACAAAACCCGGTAAATACCAGCACAAGCACTACAACAAACAATTATGGACAAGGACATGGAAGGAAACAGAGGGTTAAATACACAACATGTAATTGATGGAATTGGAACCAGGTGTGATGGAAGACAAGACAAAACCAATGGAAAATGAAAAGTGGATCGGCGATGGCTAGAAGGTCAGTGACGTCGACCGCCGAACTCCGCCCGAACAAGGAGAGGGACCAACAAGAGAGGGAGCAACAAGTGAAGAACAGGAGACCTTCTCCCATTCTTCACTTCCCTCATCAACTCATTCCTTAACCACTGGCTGCATCCCGTCTGACTTCAAACTGGCCCGAGTCGCTCCCGTCCTCAAGAAACCGTCAAACACTATAGACCTGTATCACTTCTTTCATTTCTTTCCAAAACACTTGAGCGTGCTGTCTGATCAACTCTCTCGTTATCTTTCTCAGAACTATCTTTATCTAGATCCTCTATGAGGCTGTGGAAGGATCCAAATTGTGGATTTAAAGAAAACATGAATTATCAGCGTACAATGACACTGTTGTTTTTAAGCCCGGTGTTTCTAGCCGCTTGATATTATTGTATGATCTGATTGTAATAGCTGACATTTCGATGGCCATAATAAATAAATATGCAGATGGACAACCTTGTTTACATCCTCCTGACAGGTTAATACGTTCTGAGAAGTGGACATTATTATTATAGTTATTTTTTTAATATACATATATTTTTAGGGTGTAGATCAGCTTTAATATTGCAGATAGATTGTAGCTACCATCAATGTAATTGTCTGCATAATTTCCAATCCCCCATATATTTTTGGGATAAATATATATATATATATATATATATATATATATATACAGTACCAGTCAAAAGTTTGGACACACCTACTCATTCCAGGGTTTGTCTTTATTTTTACTATTTTCTACATTGTAGAATAATAGTGAATACACAAACTATGAAATAACACATATGGAATCATGTATTAACCAAAAACGTGTTAAACAAATGTTATATTTGAGATTCTTCAAAGTAGCCACCCATTGCCTTTATGACAGCTTTGCACGGTCTTGAACAGTACCAAAATAAATGATCGAATGACTCTGCCTCTTTGCAGCAAAATCTGCAGAGCTGGGAAGGTTGTATCCCCCATACTGTTGAAGTCAGAAGTTTACATACAACTTAGCCAAATACATTTAAACTCCTAAAACTCTTAAATTTCCTGTCTTAGGTCAGTTAGGATCCCCACTTTATTTTAAGAATGTAAAATGTCAGAATAATAGTAGAGAGAATGATTGATTTCAGCTTTTATTTCTTTCATCACATTCCCAGTGGGTCAGAAGTTTACATACACTCAATTAATCATTTGGTAACATTGCCTTTAAATTGTTTAACTTGGGACAAACATTTTGGGTAGCCTTCCACAAGCTTCCCACAATAAGTTGGGTGAATTTTGGCCCATTCCTCCTGAGAGAGCTGAGAGAGCTGGTGTAACTGAGTCAGGTTTGTAGGATCCTTGCTTGCACAGAGGACATTTCTCCAAAGATCTTTGTCCCCATGTGCAGTTGCAAACCGTAGTCTGGCTTTTTTATGGTGGTTTTGGAGCAGTGGCTTCTTTCCTTGCTGAGCGGCCTTTCAGGTTATGTCGATATAGGACTCGTTTCACTGTGGATATAGATACTTTTGTACCTGTTTCCTCCAGCATCTTCACAAGGTCCTTTGCTGTTGTTCTGGGATTGATTTGCACTTTCCGCACCAAAGTAGGTTAATCTCTAGGAGACAGAAAGCGTCTCCTTCCTGAGCGGTATGACGGCTGCGTGGTCCCATGGTGTTTATACTTGCGTACTGTTGTTTGTATAGATGAACATGGTACCTTCAGGTGTAGTAAATTGCTCCCAAGGATGAACCAGACTTGTGGAGGTCTACAATCTTTTTTCTGAGGTCTTGGCTAACTTCTTTTGATTTTCCCATAATGTCAAGCAAAAAGGCACTGAGCTTGAAGGTAGGCCTTGAAAAACATCCACAGGTACACCTCCAGTTGACTCAAACGATGTCAATTAGCCTATCAGAAGCTTCTAAAGCCATGACATAATTTTCTGGACAACCTTGCCTAATTTCTCTCAACTCAAATCTGGGTGAGGTGCCATGTTTGTTCAAATCAAATTTTATTGGTCACACACACATATTTAGCAGATGTTATTGCAGGTGTAGTGAAATGGTTGTGGTCCTAGCTCCAATAGTGCAGTTGTATCTAACAATTCACAACAATACACACATCTAAAAGTAAAAGAATGGAATTAAGAAATATATACTACCGTTCAAAAGTTTGGGGTCACTTAGAAATGTCCTTGTTTTTGAAAGAAAAACACATTTTTGTCCATTAAAATAACATCACATTGATCAGAAATACAGTGTAGACATTGTTAATGTTGTAAATGACTATTATAGCTGGAAACGGCAGATTTTTAATGGAATATCTACATAGGCGTAGAGAGGCCCATTATCAGCAACCATCACTCCTGTGTTCCAATTGCACGTTGTGTTAGCTAATTGAAGTTTATAATTTGAAAAGGCTAATTGATCATTAGAAAACCCTTTTGCAATTATGTTAGCACAGCTGAAAACTGTTTTTCGGATTAAAGAAGCAATAAAACTAGCCTTCTTTTAGAGTAGTTCAGTATCTGGAGCATCAGCATTTATGGGTTTGATTACAGGCTCAAAATGGCCAGAGCCAAAGGACTTTCTTCTGAAACTCATCAGTCTATTCTTGTTCTGAGAAATGAAGGCTATTCCATGTGAAATTGCCAAGAAACTGAATATCTCGTACAAGCTGTGTGCTACTGCCTTCACAGAACAGAGCAAACTGTCTCTAACCAGAATAGAAAGAGGAGTGGGAGGCCCCTGTGCACAACTGAGCAAGAGGACAAGTACATTGGTGTCTAGTTTGAGAAACAGACACCTCACAAGTCCTCAACTGGCAGCTTCATTAAATAGTACCCGCAAAACACCAGTCTCAACATCAACAGTGAAGAGGCGACTCCGGGATGCTGGCAGAGTTCTAGGCAGAGTTTCAAAGAAAAAGACATATCTCAGACTGGCCATACATTTTGGGCGTTAGGCATTTCGGTATTGCCTCTCCTCTTTCGTGGAAATGCAGTGAGGAAATGAAACTTAGAGTTGCGTTACCAAAGAGGAGGAGGCGATTCAAGATGGGTAACTTGGCCCAATCTGTCCCCACCAGGCGAGGAGTTATGCGTGGTGGTCAATGAGAGTGTCGAATTTGGCCAACATCAAAAAATGATGTCTTCTTTGCAACATTAAGCTAATTTGATCGAATAAAAGTTTCGTGATGGTTAGGTTGTTACGAATGTTCTGATATAAGCATACACACATGGCATACCGGGAACATTGAAAAAAACGATTTAATATTCGAGTTGTGCCTGTTTGTCACACGATTATATGCCTTCTCATTGGCTAGAATGGCCCCACGTGATCTCGCCTCCTCTCTCTAAGGAAGAGAATCCTGTTAGACCTGACCATCTCGTCATTATATAAATATCTCTGGCATAACTTTAGTATGACATAGTTCTTTCTGTTGGTTGGTCTGGTCAATATCAAAGGTAAGTGTAATTATGGACCGATTGGTGAATCTTCAGGTAAATGTATTATTGGGAAACCCTGAA